>NW_009259683.1:94084-133224 GCF_000687185.1 Egretta garzetta
TTCTCCCCGGCCCGGGGGGGGGTCACTGAGTCCTGTCTGTCTCTGATTAGCAGAGAGGGGCCGGGGCTGCTCGTGTGGCCCCGTAGGGGCTGTATCAGCTTTCAGAGGGCTAATGAGCCCCAGCTCCTTGGGGGAGGGGGGAGAAAGGCCATGAGCAGGTCCTTGAGGAACGGGACCCATCCCAGGGTGCCGGGAGGGGAGACTGCAGCCACCCCCTGCCTGGGGCAGGCAGCCCTGGCCGTCCCCTCACAGACATTTTGAAGGCACGGGGCTGCTCCCCTCAAAATGCCCGCAGAGGTCTCAGCAAAACCGCAATCCTCGTAGCCCTCCCTCACGGGCAGGCGTAGGTGTCAAGGCCTTCCCAGGCTTGTGGCCGGGATGCCACAGCCAGCACGGTGCTGGCCCACCATTTGCATCAAGCCAACAGAGAGCCCTGTGCTTTTTAGGGAAATAACCACCTTCTGCAGTCTGGCTCACAGAGAGAGAACTCCACTGAGGCCTCTGCCAGTCCTTATTCCTACGGATGCTTTAAAAATGAAAAAAAACCAGCCTGGAAATGCTCCCTCTGCCCCACTGGAAAGGACATGAGCTCCATGACCATGCATATGCTTTCATTTTAAGCAAGTGAGCCAAGATGCCTCAGCCCTGGCGGGCCGAGCACTGGCCTGGAGCGAGGCTTCCTGAGGCACGGAGGAGCCCCGCTTCTCACCCCAAAGCCAGCTTGGGTTCGGAAACTGGAAAATGAAACCCTTGATTACTGCTCGTTTCTTGAAAAGCCCCAAATGGGAGTGGGTCGGAGTGGGGGACGCTGTGCACAGACACGGCATGCAACTGGCGACCATGAAGCAACGCTGGGGAGAGACTCACTCTGGGACCTGCGCAGCCACTTTAATGGATGCGGTGTCCCCTCTCCACAAAAAGTCCTTTGATGAACCGAGAGCTCTCTGACAATGCCTGCAGATTGTATGAACAAAACTTTTTACACAGGTTCAAGAATTTTAAAAAAAAAACGTAACAAAACAAAATGACACCACCCCCCCACCCTAAGCACATGCACTTGTTCCCTGAAACTGATATACCCACATTGAAAATAAGCACCCAGCAAGCTGGAAGTGAATCTGTTTGAAGGGATAAAAACAAAAGCTTTTCTTAGCCTCCCTCCCCTCTGACGGGAGAGCTCTGGCTGTCCCTGCAGCAGCCAGCCTCTCTTCCCATCCTCCCTCCAGGCAGAAGAGTTACAAACGCTGGAGTTTAACAGTGTCTTTTTAAGGACTTCTTAAGGACTTTCTCGGTCCATCAGGGTGTCCTCCCCCAGCTGAAGAAGCCCCTGACACTCTGTAATCCAAAAATTAGGCACAGCACACGTTTATCGAAAAAGCCATCCTTCAGGGAAGGCTTCTTTAAACCATGTCAGCACAGCAAGCAGCGTTCGCTGTATTAAAAAGGCAAGTGGAAAAGCGGCTAATTTTGTGTTAAAATCTCAGCTGACTACGTTGCTACAATTTTGTTTTGAGAAGCAAAGCTAAATTAAAAGACCGTGTTTTCTAACCAGATGACACAGAACGCGCAAGAAGTTTGGAATACGTAACGTGTCGCCACAAAAATAACTGGAAAGGATGACACAAAACACAGTATGTTTTGTCAGTCTCCAATTTAGGGAGAAAATGGCATTTTGTGTGGACCAAGGCTCTAGGAACAGTTTAAGCTTCTGCCAAGAAAAACATATTGCCCATGTGAGTTAAAGTAAACAAAATCAGACAAACAGAAATACAGTTATGTTTAATCCATTAGTGGTCTCATAATACCATATTTGAAAATAAAACCTGCCTGTAGTACCTCAAAATGTAGACTGGCAACTTCTGAAAGCAAATGTCAGGAAGTCACGCTTAACTGCGTATGAATTGAAAAAGATTGCATTTTCTCACTGTATCTAAATGAGCCAGGTAGCTCATCATGTTTTATTACGAATAATAGTTGTGCTAATGCTTATACTTATTACTAAAACCACATGTAATTAACAAATTCCTCGAATAGCCTAATGGTTTGCTCACATACCATTTCTATAATACAGTAATTTATGTATCTCATATTTCACTCCGAAATAGCGTGATACTTGTTTTTCTTAGAGTATCAGGAAAAGCTACATTCATAAAATGGTGGGTATTTTCTAATTTACATCAGGACTAACCATAATTATTGTGATAACTAACAGCCCTCTAATTCAAATGTAATGAAACTTTTAGGATTGCCACATATTTTAAATGCCTACCCAGCTCCCATAGAGGTGCAAGCAGGCAACAACTCTCCAATATCTTCCACTTTATTCGCGCAAAGAAATTGTGATTTCACATCACCGCTTTGATCTGTTTTCTCTCAGACTGTGATGGCAGAAACTTTACAATAAACATATTCTTAGCCACAAGTGAAATAAAAAGCAAAAGTTCAAGTCAGAAATCTATTTCCTTTGGTGTTACTGTATATTTGTCAGTGTGACATAGCACATTTGAAACCCATAATCATAAAACAAAAATTTACAGCCAAGGTTTAGGGTCTACATCTGTTTCTCTGGTTTTTGTACTGCAATTACCCACTGGACAATTCAGAAAGCAGCACTATGAATCATGAACGGCACACATGTTTGTGCTGGTCACTTTTTCGTTAGTACAGGAGGCCGAGGATGCCATAATATGCTTCACCGAGAGAGCGAGCATTAACTAGAATTAGGATGAGTGCACTGGGCGCTCTTAAAAATGACTTTACTAGAAGCAACAGAGTACCCCTGGAATATTACAGGCATATTTATAGGATGGAAAAATTAAGAAGTACATGCAAAAATTCTCCAAAACTTACCTCAGGGGAAATGGATTTATTTTTTTTTTTTTTTTGCACGCATGCATTTTACTATTAATCAAATGTAGCACTCTCTTGAAACAGTTTTGACAGCAAAGTAAATGGTTACTAGTGAATGATGTGTGTGTTTAAGCAGTGAAAGCAGAGACAAAGTGATGTTTTCTTCTACTCCCTAGGCAAGAGCTGACACTAAGCTTGCTGCCTCAGCTTTGATACTCACAGATTCCTTTGTGTCAGTTGCTGGGAGAATCACTGGCAGTTCACTAACCCTGCCTCACACACAGGGGCTTTGATTTTTACCTCTTCATTGAGAATAGATGTTAATATGAAACAGTACTTGTCTGCCTGGATGCCCCCCGCCCCAGCTGGTGATACAGGGTTTCAAATCTGAAAACCTGAATCCCCCTTCACTAAATGTATTTCTTAGTGTTGTAGGATGTTTTCCTTGCGTCTCAAGCACAGAACGATGTCAAAAGATTACGGTGAGGAAAATCAGTGGGTCACAAGAGAATAGCTGAAAATTTAAAACTCCAAGATAGTCCTGAGGAAATGGGTATCAATCCTGAGCAAGAATGGCCCTGAAGAAAATAAAACAGTAAAATTACTGGCACAAAATGGCACAAATGCCATGGAAAACCATAAAGTACAGTGAATTTAAGTCAAAAAGGGGTTTCTTGTGACTGCTATATGCTACTATGCACAACTCGCAATGAAGCAGGAATTTGCACGTAACAGGAAGAACTACTTCAGGCCTGAAATATAACAGCAACTGGTAAAAGACTACTCAGTGCAGAGCAGTATTTTATTTTAGATAGGAAAAGCAGAGTTAGTCAACTCCAGACCCAGAACCTGGGCATGCAACCAGTCTGCAAGTCACTTACCGATAAAGGCTTTTTGTCTGTTTTAATCAGTGGACATGTATTCATAAGGATGCCTTTAAAGCTCATTGCTTAACTTAAAGGCTATCAGAATAATTCATCTCCACAAACTTGAGCACACGACCACATTTCTTAGGATCCATACTGCGTTTTACGCTCCTTTGGCCCGGAACGAGGGGAAGAGAACTGCCCTACATGATAAAACTGGAAGTGTATCTGGTTCAGCAATGCATTTCTAAAAGTGATCTTTCTAAGGAAAATACAGGAATCCCCAGTGACTGGCAAAGTGTAACTCACCCATAGGTGCTCTAATAGCCTCTTCTCTAACAGCAAATCACTTAAGCATTAAAGCATGAGATTTAATATCCTTTCCAAATTTGTTTTTGGTAATAGCCCCGATATTCTAGATATCCGTATATAGGCAATGTCTTTTTGGATTGTGATAAATTTGTAGCTCCCTGACACAGAAGGAGACAGTAAGTTATTGGGCTTTGAGACAAAGAAGAATAAATGTTTTTTTAAAAACACTGTAAAACTCCTCCATGTTGCAAATAAAGGAAAACACAGACCAAACTGCACCTCTCTGAGGCCCCAAAGGCTGACTGCTGTAGGTTCCCAGAAGGTTGGCAAAGAGGCAATGACATCATGTGCCTAAAGAGGGGATGACATGCATTTTTGAAGGATATAAAAAGAAAAAGCATATTACATTAAAAATTGGCTGCATACTGAACCTACACTTGCTGTTTAAGAGGATCATGCGGTGCAAACACCACTGCTAAATGGTTGCCAGAAAAAAAAAAAACAAACCACAAAACAGAAGTGAAGGGGAAAAAAAAAAGTTTGTTTCATTTTGTTTTCTTTTTAAATGACCAGAAACTGCTGTTTCAAGGTTTAGCCAAGAAATAGGTTTTTACTGCTCGCCTATAAATCCCTCAAAACATAGAGTTATAATGGAAATGCTGAGGTAACTGGAGTGCCATGCATGGCACTGACACATTGCATTATATAATCCAGGGAGAATGAGGGCTGGGAGATCTATAAAACCTAAGGAGAAGCAAGATGTAGGAAAGAGCCGAAGAGCAAGTAGAAATATTGAATATTAAACTGCAGAGAATACTACTTCTAACAATAAACTTTCCTATATGCTGAATATGCTCATGGTTGGCTGAAGGCAAAAGAGCACAGGGCTCCATTAAAAATAAAATAGAGATTCCAAAAGGCTATTAGAGGAACTGTTTTGTTTCTGCCTTTTTTTTTTTTTTAGGGAGGGAAAGAAAAAGAAAGTTATCTAACAAAAAGGTAGTATTTCCTGATGTTCTGATATCCTGAAAGGTGTCTCACAATGTGTAAATAAATAACATTAGAAAATGCAGAATAAATGGAGTTCCAAACACAGACAACTTACAGCCCTAGTTGTAGTAGGTCCTGTAATCAGACTTGGAATAGAAATTGGGACAACAGTATTTTTAGAGGTTCACTAATGGCATCTTAAATTCTTAGTGAAAAGTTAGCCCTAGCAACTTTCTTCCAACGAAAGACCAAAGTTACAGAGCAGACACATATCCTAACAAAGACTAAACCTCACTTAAGGCCTATTTAACTTAAGACAGACTTAAGCAGCATTTTAGGGCTTGTGCTCCTGCACTGCTGCACGGACAACCCACACAGAGGGATCCCAGAGGCCAGCGAGAGCTGAAACACACTTGTGCAGAGTTCTGGTCGAATAAAGCCTGATGCAGATTGGATTGGATTATGCCGTTAACGTAAACTGCAATAGATCCACAGCTCGCCAGCTTGACACATGTATTCATGTGATAATCCAATTTCCACTTAGCTAGTTCCCAAACCTACATCAAACACTGAAAGAACAGTCCAATATACTACCTGTGGGCATCTTAAAGAGCAAAATGAAGGAGCGACTGGAAAATGTGCTGGCATAGCTACCTGGCTAGCGGAGGTAATGACAGCAATGACAATGTGGTGACACCACCTGAAATCCACTGGAAATGATGGCCATCTCGCCAACACCTCTGCTGTACCTCTCGCCCTAACGCACTGTACAATCACACCTTTGTTGTATCGTGCAGACGTACTTTCTGTTTCGGCACACTTCAGGGAACAGCCTGCATGAATTTTTGCTGTAAATGAGGTAGGATCACCCAGAAACTGAGGTCTGTAGCTGGCAAACTAGCATCCCTTTTCTTTTGTAGAATATGTGCCGTCAATACTGTGTGAATTAACTGAGGGCACGTGCCCTCGCAGGACCGTTGTTATCACTGTAACTTTACTGATGTAGCCTGAAAGGTAAACTTTGCTAACGGGGTCAGTTTTACAAGCATCCAGGTTATCATAGTGTTAAGTATTGCTGAGCAGGTAAGGGATTCTGTATATCCCTTTTACGCTATGATAAGTGTCCATGATTGGACTGTTGCAGGTACAACTCTTTCAAAAAGGAAAAGATTGTTTTCTCACCTGACATTGTTATAGCAATACAATACTCAAACACAGACAAGACCTCAGTAAAAATCAGGCTGCGCTGGACTCCACTTGCAGCATGAACAATGTCCAGTTTAAAATGCTTGCAAGATATTTTCTGGTTTTCAAACTCTTACTAGAATACACCTATCAAATTGTTCTTTGGTGCATTCCTCAGTTTCTACTTGACATCTGCAATTTAAGTCTACAAAGAAAAAACTGCATGGTCTCAACCTACTTGATTAAGCTAGTCCCACATGATTAAACAGATCTGCAAACTCCCATACCCTTGGTCTGCAAGCCTCCCATATTGGGTCACAGAAGAGACTGAATATCCAGTCATGCTATGGGCATGCTCAGGGAATCATGACTGACACAAATGCCTTAACTGAAGAGGACTTACAGAGCTGGGGTGCAGCTGGAGACCGTGGTGGTCACTAGCGTATTGCCCCAGGCATTGTGCAGCACCATGAGTTTTTTGCCCTTCTGGGACCTTTTGTGCCACATGTAGTGGAGGATGTGCAAGGTGGTCTCTAAGCATGTAATGCTGTGTATCAGGCTTGACAGGTCTATAAAACTATCAATTTTGTTTTGCATAAACCAGACCAAAACTCTTCATTTTCGTATCTTGAGCCTTCTTCTGACTGAACAATTCTGCATAGACCTTGCCATCACACTGAAATAAACACCTCCTTTAATCCATCAGCAATTTTGGGCAAACATCTTCAAGAATAGGCTTCTCATTCATGGGACACTATCTTCCATGTATTCTTATCAGGCTATCAGAAGAATAGACTTCACCCATCTATATATGGGGACATGCAAAGAAGAATGTGTGGAAGGAACCTCTTTCCTTCACAAAAATGGCTCCGAGATCTCACCCTTGCTGCATCCATCCATTCTGTCTTTGGCATGAAGTATCCTAAAGGATATGCCAGAAGACAGGGTTGTGGCCCAACTTCTTCAAGGAATTACAGAGACTGATGGATAGGGAAAGTAAGCCTCGACCCAAAGGAGGTTTAGTAACAAGAATGAGGCATGTGCACACTCTCAATTCTTAGAAACATGTTGGAATCCTCCTTAAAAAGTACAGCATCATGTTATCTTCAACCAGATCTTAAATGACTAAACTGAATGACAAGTTAGCAAATACATATTACTTAAAGAGTTAAAAAAGTTAAAGTTCCACCTGCTGGATTCCTAGATTTGTCTAAAACTTGTGAATTAATTTTATTTTTTTAAAAACAGGCTTGCTAAGAGTGGAAGCGCGCACCACTGATACTCAAGCCTATTCTGCTAGCTGAACAACGCAGGAACATTATGTCACTTGGAGGCAGGACTGCGCGAGCATGTAAGAAAGGCCAAGAGCTTTGCCAACACAAATTATCAGGCAGAACCTCACTGGAAAAAATGAGGCACAAAGATCTAAGTGAACTGTAAAACTTACTGAGAATTGAACGACATGTTGACAAATACCATTCCACTTTTGTGCTTCCTAGCAGAACCCAACAGCCAAAGCAGAGATTCCCAAGTACTGTTTTTACAGGCCAAGCTTAGTCTCTCCCTCATCTTATCAGTACCCTTCAAAGGGACTGTGGGTGGATCTCCTCCAGGAAAAAAAGAAAAAACAACAACAAAAAAAACCCCTCAGAAGTGCCACCTCTTCCATACAAATATATTGGCGCAACCACAGAGGCTTTGCTTGAGCTGTGAGACTTTGAGAAAACACACCTGGCTCTTCTAAAGTATAAATTAAAGAATTCATGCTTCAGCCCTCAAGCCTTGAGTGGCCTTAAGAAGAGGAATAGCTAAAGAGAGAGTCTAATCAGGATGCAGGGAAAATCAATACTGGCTTCTTGAAATACCTTAGGCAGGAAGGAACAGCTTAAGGTTGAGATGTTTAGCCACTCTTTCTGCACAAGCAAATGGGCTAAAGACTACGTGCACAGGTGAGAACAAAAAGGCAGGAGAAGGCTTTCTGGAGGACTGAAAGTGAACCAAGGCATGTGCTATTCTGAAGTTCTTCGGGAAATCTTGTCTTTTAAAAGTTTTCTAGTTTTGGTGCAAGAGAGATCTTTCTACACACCAGTCAAAGTTGTCAAAAGTAACATTTTCAGGGATAAATGCACGCCATTGTACTGTTATTTTCTGGCTTTGGCATGAAATACAATTATTTAAGACTCGGCGGGAGAGTATGAAAGGAGCAGGAGTGTAATTCCAGTTCAGAAAAACTCCAATAACTGACGACACGTAAGAAATACAAGATAGATGCATTGTATTGTCGGGCTGAGTCTCATTGGCTGGAAACCCTGACTCTCCCAGCAGGACTCAGTTACATAGCAACTCCTGAGGGCAGATTAACCCTTTCCCAGTTAACGTATCTGTCATGATTTAAGAGACCTTTTCCTTCTCCCACTTCAGAATTATTTTGTAGGTTTGCAAAAAAAAAAAAAAAAAAGCCTGGAAAAAATGAGTCGAGTGCTACTAGGGTAAAAGCAAAGCTGTCTGACTCACCACGGGACGCTCATGGTACAAGGAACAGAGAATGCAGAGAGTTCAGGTCAGTCTAAATTATACTTTATATCGTCAGGTGTTGTGACTTAAGCAAAACCTACAATGCATTTTTCATAAAATGGTTCATACTTAGCCTGTGGGGATCCCATCTGGACTGCATTTATCAAGTACCAATGGTCTCTTTCACCCAAACTCTGCCCACCCATTGACTTCTGCCTAGATCATTAGTGAAGCATTAAAATGTCCTCAGCTGATAGAGACAGTACTTCATTACTCTGTGAGAGGATTTTTCACCATCAGAGAATGTGTTGCTTTCATACAAAATTGTACAGGCTGACTACTGTAAACTCTTAGAAGACTCCTGTAAATTTTAGGATACTAGGTTTTTTTTCTAATAGTCCTTTCTAATTACTGGCATCAAGTAATTACATGAGAATCTCAAATTATTTCATTGCAGCAATTTCCCTATTTCGTTTCTAGAACTGCATTACATTTAAGTGTATATAAATTATAAGCACAAATATGTATATACAATTAGCGTAATAATATTCCTGCTTTCCTGGTTATCAGGAATAACAAAGTTTGAATCTAAAATTGTCAACATCCAGAACAACAAAGACTCCTAAAGCTCTCTATTTTTAAAATGTTGTAATTCAGGCCTGTTACTTTCCCCCCTTGTGAGAGAGTGAGAGGGACCCTGGGGACCGGGAAGGGCACACGTCCTCACTCAGGGCGTCCCTCCTGTGGTCACACTTCACTGCTGTGAGCCACAGCTGCCTACTATTAGGAAAAAGGAGCTACTAGGTTTCCAGTGGAGAAAATAAGAGATCAGACTGATGTGATGCACACTTACTTCTGACTGCCTTCTGGTCACATTAAGTGAGAACCATCTACCTAATTTCTTTCTTTTCCTTATTTTTACACCCCAAAACTGGACTCACGGTACTACAGGCACTAAATGAGGCTAAGAAGGGCAGGCACCACTGACACTACCCCATTTCAGGCAAGCAGGATAAGCCTTTTCTTTCCTCTAGAGGACCCAGGAACGCTCTCAGTTGAAGGTTCAGAGGAGAAAAAAACCTTGAACCAAGTCATCTTCTGCTCCTGTTCCCTAACCCATAGACACAGCAAGTTCTGTAACATCCACTTCCCACCAATATCTCCTCTTCATGGAGAATAATCTCAGCAGCTGCTCCTAACCCCCTAGGCCAGGGGTAGTCAGAAGAAACCAGAAATTAATTTGCTTTAGTAACACAGAGAATGTTGTTCAAGTTTCCTTTTTTTTTTTAATTGCTTTAAAAAAAAAAGATAACCTTTGTGTGTTTGTAATAGGACTACATACATGTTTACAACATGCCTCCCTTTTCTAAACATTTCACGCTCTAGAAGCTCATCTGTATTTTCTTTGTATGGTTCTCATAGACCACTTCTAAATCCAGATGGGATAGAAAGATACCATTTTAAATTATCTTTATTATTTAATTTGGCTTCCTGCATATCTTGGAAGTTCTTCTTGAATAACTTAGCTCCTGACTTCATAAGAGTATCAATATAGTGGATGAGAAATTAGTCCAAAGTTAGACCACGTTTTGTGGTCTGAAAATTAATTAGCAAGAATCAGTTTCACTTCTTATTGTGGTTTTTTTTTTTTTTAATTTTAAAAAAGTTCGTATTTTGCTATCATTATTCATCTAAAACTACCATGGACGCCATTGGAAACTTAGCCTCTAAAAGGATAAAACCTGAAGGACTAGGTCCAGTGTGCTTATGCTCTGTGGAAAGTACCTTTTCATACAAATGCCAACACGCACCTATCAAATATTTGTGTTCTTCATTAAACTAATGCTTTCCTGCATAATAAACAAGAGGGTACAAAACAGAGGTGTATTCCCACGTCCTACTACTAAGGTAGGTGATATCAAAGTAAATTTGCTACCATATCATTATATCAATCTCCAGTATTACTGCATCAGTACTATAACCATAATTAACTAGCTGCAGGTCAAATTTCTAATAAATCTTTAGAAATTAAATGTATAATTTGTCAAAACCATATGCCTTCATAAATTGATTATTCAGAATTTAGAAGCTTTTTAATTAGGAAGAAATTTATGCAATACCGTGTGTAATAATTACGAATCAGCTCTTCTGTGATATTTTTGTACATCAGCAAAAATTAAAACATTGGAAAACATTACCAGGTCATTGCAGTATTTCAATGTCAAAAGAAACACATAGTTTAAATGTAGAGGTTAAAGATATTTTCCCGTATCTTTTACATCTTACATAGCTTTATGATCTCAGGACTGCAATCATTAACCAAATACAAAATCAATAAGAAAAAGATCTAATCTGACCATTTTCAAGCAGAGTCACTAAAAACGATTTATGCCACTGTAAAACTTTTTTACCATGGTTCTATGGTTTTACTAAACAGCATATATTCTAAGTCAAACTTCCATTTTACGCTACACTAAACAGTATTTTGCTTCTCTTGTCTCTTCCAGCTAAAATTCTGAAAGCCTTTAACACTTTAAAAACGTTGCCTTCATAACAAGCATCAGGGTGAGGGGTACGACCCTGGTTTCCAAATGGAGGGAAAGAAAGTTAAGCGATATTCGTTCACGGCCCGCAAGAAGCAGAAATTGTACCCCAGCTCCCCTGCTCTCCCCTCCTGTGCTTTCACCATGGGCCTATTCAGACTCTGCACCCCCACAAGGGCTCTGGGTACTTCTATCAACATTTCATAGGAGAAGATTTTTTTTGACAGAGAACACAAAAGCTGCTTTGTTGGAAGTCTGGACACTTTTTTTCTACCTAATAAAAACATGAATAGAAGTGGGACCTCAGCAAGCATATGGCAGAAAGTCTGGACTAACTGAAAAAAGGGGCCTAGAAGAGTTTGCTCTCTGTCATTCCCCAACGTGTTTACTGCCGAATGTATATGGTGTAAATAAGGAGTATGCAGAGCGAGCCATAATGGAACATTGTTTATGTGCACATCCTGGCAAATGCATATACAGCACAGAGACTATTTCCAAGCAGAACATAAACACAAAGGGGGAGTGATGACAAACAAGTATTCCAAGGCAAGAAAAATGTTATTCCATATACAAACCAAACAAACTAAAGTGGTTTCTCCCCTGCTAGGATCCAACTGGCAGCCCTCAGCTGCACACACTATGTAGCTGTTAAAGAAATGAGAGACGTCCCAGGCTTACCGGTTGGCTTTCTCTTTCTTAAGCGACCTTACTATGCTCCCAATATTAAAAAGAAAAACACAGTTAAGATTTTATTTTACTCTCTTGCAAAAACACAACAAAACAAAACAGCCCTTTCTTTTGGCCTGAATAAGAGCTGGGGAGATAAGAACGGATGCCAAGAAAACACCATAAGGAATTAAGCCACAGCTTTCCTATTCCGAGTTCCCGCTGAAAGATACAGAGACAGTTCTTTCTTCTGAAGGTCTCTCCCACAAACCTATTATATGGCTTTAGCAAGTGACACCAGTGTGACAATAACTTAGAGGGTTTGTGCTCCTGGCAGATTTTTTTTTCTTTTCATCATTACTCATAAAAAGGAGGGGGGTTTAGAAAACCCAAGTCCCTGCAATTTCAAGATAGCAAAACAGAGGATGAACTTTTTTGTGTGCGCTTACTTCTGGAGAACAGAATATCGTGCTTTGACAGCTGTTATGTAAATAAATGGGTGTAATTTTATTCCTTTAAAACTAACTTCAAACACATACCCAACTAAAGGAGGAAGAAAAGATGACAAGTAGGAAAACAGACGGTAGAGTGACAACAAGAACCACAGAAAGTCAACTGATAAAGCAGAGCTTTTTGCGTAATTAATAGGCCTCTTTAGGATATGAGACACTGAGAGCAAGAGGCTTTAGTAAAGGATCATATGGAGTCCAGAACATCTGGATGTCCTTGACAGAAATGCAGAGCCAGCCTGTGATTTTAAACTATTTTCAGATACTCAGAGCGTGCCTCACTTTCTCCAAAGCTCTAGATCCAGACTCAACAAAGCATGAAATAGAAGTTCAGAACTAGGACCTGCACCTCCATGTAAGATTTCTGCCAGTCTGTCAAAACCTGGATCTAAAGGTCCCACGCTCAGACTTCATGAAGTCTTGGGGCTTGGGTGCATCACTCACTGGAAGAGATAAAGCCCATGCTGGGAATATTTGTAGCACCTTTAAAATATGTACACAGCCCTTTAATGGAACCGCATCGCTGTGTTCTTTGATTTTCCTTTTTTCCAAAAATGTATCAGTTCCATTATACGAGATCAAAACAACCCTCACAAAGCCTCTCACTGGCCACTGGTTTAACATTAATACTATTGAGTTAACATCACACTTTAGAATCCAAAGGAGGCTTATTTATATATATTTTTTTTTAAATTCCCCGTGAACACACAAACACCCACCTCATCCTACCATGACTTTACGCATGCTGGCTGCCTGGGTTTATATTCAGACATGTGCAGATTTCTAATAATTACTCTTGGCTACATGGACCACTTACAGCACAGTGACAGCGAGGGTGCAGACAAATGCCAAGTACAAACTGATGTGCTCTTTCCTCATTACAGCAAGTATTTTTGGTGGCTGAATGCCTTCTGCATATTAGCGTTGTTGATGGTATGAAGAGAAGTTTTGTAATGCGCACTACACCGGGCAGTGAAGCAGGACTTCACCTCCATCATGGAAAGGTCTTCAGCTTCCCAGCAGCTCCTGCCATGGGCAACGGCATGCCAAAGAGGAGGATCTGTGACGGCTGTTGCAAAGCTGAGTCACAGTGGATGCTGTGATGATTTTAAATAAAAAGGGGTTAAATTAAGACTCCTCACCCTTAAAGAAAGGTATTAAAGTCTGGGATGAGTCTTAAATAATTTTGCCAAATCTCTCAACTTCATAGTGAGATTTAAAACCCCTTTTTCTTCTCTTTATCTAAGTTTCATCAGTCAAGTGAGCAACTCGGTTTTCATTTAAGGAGAAGCTTTAAGGACTCGGAAGAATGACCTACAAACATGACCAGACTGGCATGTCAAAAGGCTAGGAAACTAAAGGATAAGGAAGAAATACTCTAAATTACTATTACTAAGCCTTTTTAATTTGTATGTCAGTATTATGATTTATTTTACATTTGAGGCTGGTAACACTGAGTAATTCAGAAATACTAAAGTGAATTCAGGACCTGCAAAAGAGGCAACAGAAAGGTACTGAAAACACTCTTGAGACAACCTTTGCATTCCTTACTATTTGTTGTCTAAGCTGTGCAACCGGCACGCTGTTGTTTACTAGGTAACTACATAAAACATAGTATTCTTCATATACTCCCCCCATCTCCCTTTAAATTAAAATTGAGTTGTTATTTTAACCCTACTCAAGTATGTAATATAGTGATGATTGTAAATGTTGATGATCACAAAATCCCTTTGATTTATCCCTCAGTTTACTATCCTTAACAAACATAATCCTAAAAACAATACAGGGGAAGATCTTACAGGCCTTCAAATGGTGGAGGGGGAGCAGGGAATGGCTACATGTAAAGCTACAGCTTCAGGGCTCATGACTTTCCTGTTGGGAGGCTTTCTGAATTCTGTTAATAAGGTCCTGCCAATGGGACCAGAAGAATATCTTCATAAAAAAAAAAAAAAAAAAGGCCTTCAGTGTGGGAAGATAAAATTTTCCAGAGTTTTTTTAATAAAAAGCTTATAGATGTGGGATCTGAATCTAACAGTAGACATAAGTATTTTTAAATACACAGGAAAACATGAATATTATTAAAGGTGGCATGTCCATCCTGCCCCCCCCCCCCTCAAGATCTGTAGTCACGATCACGACAGCATTTCAAAGCTTATGTGACAATACCAGACCTAGCTCTCAACTATTAGTGACCATATGGCAATAGCCAGTTCAGCACAGAGAAAAAAAAAAAAAAAAAAACCTTTTTTTTTTTCTGCTCAGTATCCCACACTGTCACAGCCGCAGGAAAATACATGGATATTTATGTCTGCATTTTAGCAAAGTACACCCGCCTTGTCTATCAGCCTTGGCCTTAGCCAAGATGCAGCCACCACCATGCATCACAACTGACCCTCCGACCATTTCAGAAATCCGGATCCAAACAACAATTTAGCACAAACTCTCCCCCAAGAATTCCAGAGGGTCTATGCACAGGCATGGCAATTCCTCTTGACTGTACCTGCATTCATAAATCCAATAGGCTGGAGCTCATTTCCAGCCCTGAGGCACAGCTTGCATTCAAAGCATCTCCCACAACATTACAGCATTGGCATGGGGATACCTATGGGGATAGTTCTTTGCTCAGCTGACTCCCAAATCACGCCTGGCATCGCTGGGGAGAGGCAGCCTGTGTGCTAGCTGTCAGTATGGACAACTCGCAGGACACCACCTGGGTCCATGCCCTGACCCTGCTTGTTTTTCTGATAGCCTTTGAACCCCTGCAGCATCCAAACTCCAACCAGCAGCATGGGTAGGAACCATGCAAGTCACAGAGCTTCCTGTGGCTTTTGCTGACTCTCAGGACCGTTCATCACCGCTGTAGTGGGGAAAGAGCCTGCATGACTGGGTGTGAGACTTCAAAAGCCCCTGAGAAGTGCTGGAAACAGGAACTGTGACAGGCACTATTTTTCCAAGCAGGATTGCTAGCAGAGGGCTGGAGTCCTCGCATGAGCGCTCTTTGCTGGCTCTGGAATTGCCCAGTTTGGGGAAGAACTGGCTCCACTTAGCTAGCAACACTTAGGCAACATTTTGATCTCCACATTGGACCCACCCAAAGGAATCTGCTCAGCTACCCTCAAGACCTATCCAAATTTTCTGGAAGTTTCCATCTGTCTCGCTTGCCTGCCCTTGGGTACTCACACATCTTGTAAAAAATCCCCTTACTAAAAAGACAGAATTTTTGTGTTGTTTTGTCCTGCCTAATATTTAAGCATATATGCAAGAAGTCAGTGCCTTCAGTCACATCCTCCTCTTCTTGAGTGGAGATACGGAGAGATATCTGAGGAAAGGGGGCAAAGAGATCTTTTTGTTTGTCTTTCCTCTGTGTATCTTCCAAAGGGTCTTGGCTTAGGTAGCTGTGATGCAATGCCTCTTTTGATGACATTCTCAGAGAGTCAAAAGTTAGGAAAATATCCTTTGAGCACACCAAGAGGACAGTTTATCACATGGGAATTCTGGTCAGCTATTTGGGGTTTAACTGCAACCACAGGATGTCTCTTAATGCCCCCACTGGCACGTTAAACTGGAACTGAGCTTACTGGTCACTTACACTTCACCTACTTTATTAAAAAGGGTGCAGTAATATCATGAGTACAGCGAAGCTTCTGCTGGTTTCTCATCAGGGAGAAGACAAAATGCCACCCTGGTTAGGGGAAATCTAGCAATTTTTACTAAGAGTAAAGTTTGGTGTTGAGATAAGATGCCCAAGCTTATCTCACTGATAACAAAGTCACTCCTGGGAAGATCCTCCCCCATCTTCCATCATCAGCTCAGTCCCAATTCTGTCTAATCGTTAGCTAGTCATCTTAGTCATCGTTAACCTTGCCCCCATCCAGCTAAAAGAAGAACTTTAGCCAAAAAGGCAACCTTTTTAATGTGTCTAGTACGTACTCCTTACCCTCCCCTGGATGTCCTCTGTCAAGATGGAGACAGGACTTCTTCCAGGATGAGGATGTTTGTCACCTAGCCAAGATGCCAGAAGGGAAGGGATATGCTCCTTAGCAGGTGTCATGAAGGTCCACCTCCCAGCACCGGCAGAGAGAGCCAAGGAGCCAAGGCCCGCCAGACCTCACGCCGACCCTTTATCCCCCAGGGACAACACAGGGTGCAGCACAGCACAAGACTGGCATAGAGCTGAGCGCTACAGCCAAGGGGAAGAAATCCTCCCAGTGGTCCCACCCAAAGGTAGGAACCACTGGAAACTCAGCTTCAGCGCACACCTGATATTCAGAGAGGAAAAAGCTGGCATAATGGGGCAAGGCTGCGTAGCTTTCAGTAAAGGGGACCTTTAACAGCAAAACCTCAAGACCTAAGCCTGTCAGAGGCACCATACTGTCGTAGCTCCCTTATCTTCAACAGGATTTGCTCGTGTTTAGCACATTAAAAGGAGACCACCTGTTAGCAAACGGGACTGCTGGCAAATACTTTATCACTAAATACAACCATTCAAAATGAGACAGCTCTGGAGGTTGACAATCTAAGCTTAAACACCCTCCTGAGCTAATCATGCTGCTCCTAGGGCAAAAACCATGAAAGAAATATGAAACTTAAGCAGAAAAATGTAGCATTTTGCAGAGGAATTAAGATGCAGCTATTGAGCAGAGCTTTTCTCAAGTAATGTTTTTTAAGCATTTTTGTGAAGTTGATTCTGATCTCCAAATACATTATCTGTGAGGTGTACATCACATTTCCATTGCTGATAAGTTATGTTCAAATATATCAGGTAGTGGATGGCCTGCTTGTTTAAAGTACTAATTGTCAGTTTTAATGGATGGCTAGTAAGAAAATTTGCAATCCTGTGTTAGTGGAAATAGCATAGACAGAATTATATGGGCAAAATTTCTTCAGTTTTTAAAGCATTTTCCATAGCTATTTACACTTTAAATTTATATGCTTTCAAAGCCTAGCGCATTCCACAGGAGTAAGGGGTTTTAAGAGTTGTGGGGGTTTTGTTGCTGTTGTTTTTAAGAGTTAGGGATACTGGGATTGCTCAGTCTATAGGGAAGTCAGTGTAGTTTGACAAGTGGATGGATAAACATCTTTATTGCCACAGCAAATGAAACCTGATACTGATTTTTCTTATCCATACTGTAGCTGTCATGTCAAGTTACATAGATGTAAATCTACTGGAAATAATAGTTACTCTGAATTACTGATGGTCAAATATAGCAGAATTTGGCCTGACATGAAGGCAGAAAAACAACTATGCAACTACATACATGAAAGGAAATAGTAATATAATATATTCTTTACTTAAGAACCCTATGAAATATTTAAACACTGACATAAAATAGTTTTCCTATGAAAAATTTGCTGCTGAATTCCCAGGGCCACAAGCATTCCGAGAGTAGGTTTTCAGATGGTATGATGTAGTATTAGTATGAATTTAGGCCAGTGTTTTCAAACCAGGCATTTAAAGCTAAGATAAATACCTTTTTAGGTTCCAAGTATTCATAAACACATTGATAAGCACTAAGCTGGGCAGGACAGACGACACTCCAGCAGTGGATTTTAGGGATGCAATCCCTGTCTGCGTCAAATTAAGACAACTATGCTGCTGATCCACAATCACAAGAAGCAACCAGAAAAACTGGTGGTTTCTGGAAATGCTCAGGCTCATAAATACAGAAACAGAATAGCGAAGTTTGCTTAGTAACTTGAGCTATAATATATAATTGGCATCATTTTTTCATGAGACCTAAACAATAAAAAAAAGTCATGTCAACTCACAAAATACACCGGAGCCCTAAAAATTAAGAAAAAAAAGTACAGCAATTACATTTGAGCCAAAGGAGGAAAAGCACTGTAAGAAGTAATGCTTTTTTGTTGTTGCAGTTTTTCTTTTTGGACAGCTTTATTTATACACAGGATGAAAAAACACCGCAGCAAGTTTTACCACAAATGTTTCTTTAAGGTGATCTCTATCTACTACAAAAGTAATTTACCTTTCCATTATCAGTCTTTAATCTTTTGGGAGAGTCTGAAGGACCAAAGAAGTTTATAATCTCAGCCACTGTCTACACGACGCATTCAAAAAGAAACCCTCAAAGCTCAGACTCCTTAAATCAATTACATTCGGTGCAAGGCTGGATTTCCTGCTTGTTTGCTTTTGGCCTTGCTGCATATTGGTTCAGGACTTAGGGCCGAACTCAGCTGCAAAGATAATGCCAAACCAGAACGTTTCTTTTCCTCTGGCTGCCGAGGAAATCCCTGCTTTAGATTAGAAAATAACTAATGATTGTGTGTCCCTGTATGCTTTGGAGTAGGGCCCCTTATTTTATCTACATGGCAGCTACCTGTCAACGTGTGGTGCTTGGAGTAGCGCACTGGGAGTTCATACACACCAAGACTATCTAAACAGACCATTAAGTGCTAGTAAAGTAACACATGTGAACGACAGGTCAATAAATTTTAAACAACTTATGTTCACTGCAAAGACCTGGCTGGTTTAGAACAAGCTGTGTGTACATAAAATCAATTTTTACAAGCATCTAAATAATTAGGGAATATGCCGCAATAATATTCTAAGTTCAATATAATAATTCCAAAGGAATTCAATGAATCCCTTGCTTGTTTACATACTTTCCTTTTTTTTTCCACAACTCTGGCTTCTTAAATAACTCCTGCTCTTTACAGAAGATGTTCAAATTCCGACTTGTGTCCAAATGAGAAGGAACTGATACTTTTTATAGTAATCTGCCCTGATGCTCATCCCACTACATATGTACATACAAAATGACTGAGAGGTCAGTAATTCACTCTTCTAACCTATGTTGTTATTGTACCCCTTCTAACAATATTTGTCAATATTCGTTTAAAATCGGTCGATTTACCCAGAGCAATCTATGTATGCATGGAAAAATGGAATTATCTGAATTCAATTTTGATTCAAAAATTCAAAAGCTTTGGATTAAACGATGGTTGAGATCTCAACTTCCTGGTCTTTACACAATGTCAGTCTATTAATTTAAAAGCTGCATACGCATACTCAGATAAACATACACACATGCCGCATGCACCCTCACCCAACTGCAAGTAGATGGCAAATAAAAGAACCCAAATTTCACAATAAAGACTAAACTAAATGTTATCCACAGCTACAATGGCAAAGGCACTGGCAAGCTGATTTACAGGGCTGAGTTTCCACTTCATTTTTGTTGCTTTTCAGCTACAGGCAAAAGACTTTAGCATGTTGTGAGCACTATAAATTCACATTTGCCACAAGAACCCATGATGCCATCTGTTCCCTAGAGCGTTTACATAAAGTATGCCAATGCAAACCATCTGCAAACTGTTCTTGCATGCGAATTCCTGTGATAATGCAATGTGGTACATTTGCAATTTCAAGCAAAGACCACTTGAGCTTCTTTGTAATTGCCATGCTTAACTCAGATGTTCTATAGAAACCTCTTCAGAGCAGGATCAGGGTATTTTGTTGGTGGTTTTGCTGAAGTCCTTGATGTTAACTCTTTACCACTGATTTGAGGTTTCATTACTGCAAGATAATTGTGTGCCTTAAGGTAACGGTGAGAGAAGGGAACACAGAAGCAGGACATCTTCCATCCCCTTGAGCAAAGAGCTTTGAAAAAGACGCTCAGTCTTTTGGAAACAAAAGAAGAGCAAGACCTTGGCTACTTATATTAAGTATTGGATTGTATGACCTGTAGCAGACAACCGTAGGGTTGCAAAAAGCATAGTAATTCTTTCTATCCATTGTAGAATTACACCTCAGTTTCTCCTTTCCTCTTCATTTTTTAGTTCTTGTTATTTTAAAAAGTTGATGTTAAACAAAATGCTTGGGAACTACATGCTGATATGCACTGATATTCTGAGTGGCAGTGAAAAGCGTCAGAAATAGTAATGGTGGAAAAGGTACACACCCCTCTCAACAGCAGAAATCCCTGGAGATTCTAAAGCTGTTGGGTCCCTGGTTAACTCTTTGCTAAAGAGAGAAATTATTCAGCCTTTAGACCATTTTCTAGGTTTCTCTAGTTGGTATGTAAATTTTCAATAACCACCTCTCTTCCTCACTCGGTGAATTTAAATACAGAATTGCCTATCTTGGGTCAAACCAGCTACTATCTCCATGCATGCGTGTTCTGCTTCCTTTGCTAAGTTCCTATAAAAAAAGCGGTGAGTATCACCACTTCATTGTATTTATTTACATAGTACAATTTCATGCTTCTGCCGCCACCAGATATAATATAACTGCACTCTTCCCTACTACTCAAACAAGCCTTTAGTAAAAACCACTCAGGAAAACAAAGATCTGGCGGAGGGCTTGGGTGACACCCTCAATTAGCCAGCGTGACACATGCCAGCTCTCAGTGCCACGTGCCAGGGCTGCCTGCTCTCTCCAGCTACGAGCCCACTGGAGCTGACTCCAGTGCATTAGCTGGTGGTTGAAGAGTGTATTATAGACTGACTGTAGAAACGATTAGCAATTCTTAAAAGATTCAATCAGCTTGTAATTTGGTTCAGTGTGCCCTCGTGCTTTACGAAAACGACTGCCAGTCTGACTCTTCCCCAACTCTGTGAGCATTACTACTGGGAAATTTCTCTTGCCAGCTATCCCCATACACCAGCCTCCTAAGTAAATCCTAATAGAACTAGCTCTGAGGTTTTAATTTCCATCACTCGCTCACTCCAGACAATGTTAAACATTGTGAAGGGTGACACGTGTGATATAATTAACTACAACTGTGAGTTTTCATTTGTTTAAGTGCAGAGGCCTTATTTTCCATTATCTCCTTTTTAGCAGAGAAGAAAGCAAGCACTGGCATACATGGTACACCTCACATACCTCCTGCCATTTCTACAGCCAGCAAATGGTAATTTTTTAGTGCTAATACTGTCTTTCTTCAGCAAACCTGCTTCCTAGCTCCCTCCTGAGCCTCCAAGACTGGTCCTCACTCCAGGCCGTTTTCCAGAGTGGGTTATGTCATGCTTTGTTGGAGTTTTCAGCATGCTCAAAAATTATGCAAAATAAAAAAAAAAGGATGATCAAAGTAGCCGGAATACCTGAGTTTCTCTCCCTGCGACAGCTTCCACTGAGCAAGCCCCAACAGCATCTGTCATTAACGCGATGGATTGCTTTGCTCAGACATCTGTGGGTCACATTATTTCACGAGAAGGCTGCAGCAAGAGGGGAAAGTAAAACTGAGGCAGGTTATTAATCACTTACTCACCGTTTCCTGTACAACACAGAGGAAATAATCAAGCAGTATAGTGGGTTATAAAGGGAGATTCCTGAGAAACAAAAATATGCAGTTCATTTAAGGCATTGCAGGAGGCCGTGTGACAGAGGCAGATTCAGTTTGTGGAAATTTGGCTTTATTTTATTTATGAGATTAAGTAACTGACAACAGCTGCCACATCTAAATGAGGGTATGATGGCATTCGCCCAGCATCTGAGGAGTGCAGCGCTTCAGATTTACAAGTCTTCTCCATTCATATCCAAAAAGCACACGGTTTGATCCAGAGCGGGTGGAACGAGCCCAAAACTACACTCAGAGATATTACACTACCAGGAACAGAGATCTGGAGGGAATTTGCCACATATGAATTAATGCCAGCCTTAACTGGAGTAACTTTGACTCATCGATATATGCAGCTGTGTCCTCGCTAGGGAGTTTTCTGGCTACATATGATTTTACACATCTGTCAGCTTTAAATCAGGGATCCAAATATAGATTGCAGTGTGCCAGACCACTCGGTCAATTTGCCCCTTTCCCTTGGGCCTATAAAGCACAAAATGGGCAGAGACTCATCAGTGAGGAATCAAGTCCTGATCCTACCTGCGCCCCATAATCCTGTCAACCTCAGCAGTGCAGGATGGGAATCAATTAACAAAGCCACACATGAGTTTTTAAACCTTCCCCCCGCCCTGCCCTTGTCAGTCTGCAGCAGACAGAGTTTTTCTCCATTTTTCCCCTGCCATGCCAACTGAAAACTGTGGGCAGTTTCCTGCCAGCGAGCAGTGCGGAAAGCCAAAGGGTACACAGCGTCTGTGGCAATATCAAACCGAACAAGACTGTTTCCTCAATCATCATTTCTGTGATGAATTAAGGGAGGTAAAACTCCCTTGGAAGAATATTCTGAAGCTACACCGAAGTGATCACCCAAAACACAACAGAGGTGCCTTACACAGAAGGAGGGATACAGGGGCAACGTTTTATGGTTTTGTGTGGTTTTTAGCTACGCTAAGAGAACAAGGCTTAGGACTGCTAGCTTTAGCAATTTATATGCGATATTTCTAATACTGACCCACTCTTCCGTTAGGTTCAAAGGACGACAAAGGCTCGTACCTGTTTGTGCTCCTCCCATGAATTTCTGAGGGAAAAAGACAGTTCTCAAAAACAGGGACAGGACTGGCGGTGCCGGCAGATGAAGAGGCTGTTAATAGCAGCTTTGCAATTCAGTAACAAGTATAGTTAAAAAAAAAAAAAACACCAACAAAAAAACCAACCCATACCCACTAGCCAATTTAAGCAGTATCAACCTACAAGCAATGGTGATTATCACAGAAAAAAAAGCCTCACATTTCACTAGTATTATTGTTAGCAGGGCTGATGGAGAAAACTTCTAGTAGATGCTAAAACCTCTAACAAGAAACACTGCGATGCCCCCAAAAATCAGTTTGGGGTTTGCTGCTTTTTTTTTTTTTTTTTTTTTTTTAAATTACTGAGCTTTATATTTCAATCTTTAGAAATAGCCCAGTCATCAAAGACTGTGACCCCTGCGAGGGCACTAATTGAGGAACGGATAGAGTTTCCCAGAGACTAACAGCCCAGGGTAGCGAGGCTGCGCTGCCCTGCTACGGCACTGCTGCGAGGAATACGTATATGACAAGACCTTTGGTCCGTAGCTGTGATGGATACCAAGTTGCTACAGCAAATATTGCCCTGGATGACTGCCAAAGATTAATCTTTTGACAATTAGGAACTTGTTTCATTTTCCAGCATGAGCGAGGGTATGCCTTTGCTAACCTAATCTCAGTTTGAAAGATGTCAAGCATATTCTTCAATACAAAATTAAAAGACAGGCTGTTTTATCTTCAAAAGAAGTGACTGGAACATAGAAAATCCATTTAAATCTATCCTTGGGTATGGGATTAGACAAAGACTGGCTGTGTTTTACTGATGTGTACAGCTTTCAATACCCTCTTAAAAATCCCAGTTCTAAAAAAAAAAAAAACCAAACCAACCACCCCTCAAAATGACAGAATCTGGTAGAAATTGTATTACTTTGTAGCGATCAAATTCTGTCCTTAGATGTATACACATGGGGCTCCATTTGGTAGCAAGTCTGTGTAACCAGAAAGCCTTCATCTGAGCGCAGAATCTGACCCACGGATGCAGACAAACATGTATGTTTGATGTAGCAGATCTCTTTTCTTTCAGAAGAGTAGCATCTGGCCCTGAAAGTATTTTAACACACTGAGACTGATGAATTTGACATATTATAGTCTTGCTGAGTTCCTTCCTTTATTTGGAGATGATGAACTTGATAGCAGTCTGCATTACCAAGTGATTAATCAGTCACTTTTGTAAAGGTTATCTGTTAAAAATACATCTGATTAATTTGGTCCAATGACAGAAGAGGAGCTATAGATCCCTTACGGCTGACCCGGAGGCCACCACTGTATAACAATGGACAGGTTTCATTTATAACGTGGTGAACACACCTGGAAATCTGCTTGTAATTAGAAAGTGATAATGAATCCATCTATCAAAAGGAGGCTGGTTTGTCAGCAGTTCTGGACGCAAACCCTGATATTTACTGTAAATCCCCCTGGCTTTCCCTGGGGTGTGTAATTGTAAATATGAGTCTTCAGCACCTCAAACGAGGATCTTTCCAGGCTCCGGTTTTAAGGAAGAGGTTTTTCTTTTTGGTGAATTCATGGCCTTGCTCTAACAGTGAATAAAAGGGGCAAGTGATGAGTTACAGACATGAATCTTTTTCTTCAAACATTATTGTGTCTGTTTCAGCAGAGAAGAAGGATGCTTAGAGACTCTGATGATCTGAAAGACAAATGAGACCTATACAAACAGAAAATGCTTGAATGAAGCAGAAATAAGGGAGCCTGCAGATAACAAATGACGATTAAAGAGTTGAGTACCTAGCATAAGTTCCTGACAAAGGGTATAGGTCAATTCAATAACTATGAAGATTATTGGGGTGATACTAAGGCTATTTCACAAATAAACTGATTAATACGAGCTTCTGAGGAAGGCTCGGACTCAAAAAGGACTTTGAGATTATGGGCTTTGGGAACTGGAAAAATAGAATTACCATCAAAGGAAACTGTCACGAAGGATGAAAGGGAATGGAAGGAGTTTGGAAGAGCCCTGACCACAGCTACTAGTCTTTTGCTTTTTTATCAACATTCAGGTGGAGATACCTGCTGATACCAAAACTCCAGTTCCAAAAAGTAACCATAACAGGAACAGAGCCATTTCTCAAGGCACCTGAATGCCTCTATCACCCTGGGCAAATGGCACTGATGATCAAATATACGCAATGTCCCTGAAGGAAAGCTGCAGCAAAAGGGTTCAACACATTTCTGAATATTGATTCCTTCCGGAAACCAGAGCAATCCAGATAGGACCGAAAGAAAACTGGACATCAGTCTTTAGTGTAAAATCAGTTACAATCTAATTAAGTGTCTACCAGAAAGCCAACATAAACACTCGCATGCGGCAACAAAAGAGAAAACAAAACCATGTAAGAACAGTGATCTACAATCTAACAGCATAAGATGAAGAGACCTGGCCTGTTTCACAGCCACAGACAGATGATTAAAGCATAAAACACACATGTCAGAATAAAACTGTTAAATAAATCATTTTACAAGGAGGAATTTTAAAGTTTATTTCCACTGTCTTCTTGGCAACTAGCTAATTACCTGCTTATATCTTCTTAAGATGAGGAGGAAGCTGAAAAGAGGCCATTAATAAATCAGATCTTCCCCAGCAGCCCCAAGCCTTTAAACACAGTGGACAGCGGTTTTTACTACGGGAGAGTATAGCCAAGCTTATAACAACATTACTCAAAAAGTCCAAACACCCCTTCAGCCGCCAGTCTTCTCAAGTGTTTGTGGGGAAAAGGTCCATTAAGGAAACTCTAGAATATACACACATGGAAGAAAGTGAAGAAATGAAGCACAACGGAGAGCAAATGTTAATCTGAGGCAACCACAGCAAGGATGCTGCGGCTGTGGCGGAGACTCATGCTTCAGAGCAGCAGGACAATCCCAAACAGTTTATGATTGCGGAGAGAACAAAAATGTTCCTCGCAGCCCTACAGATCCCATTGACCATTCCCAGGCATCATCATGGCTTTGCCATGAGCACCGAATACCCGCAAGGGACAGCCAGGCTAGGGTGGCTGGAGTCAGAGCTAAGTGAGATCTTCCTGGGAGCCCTCCCATGGCTGGGCATGGTAGCATGGAGAAAGGCCAGCATAGCAAGGAGAGGCAACAACTGAGAACAGCCTTCAAACAATATGCTAAAATGAGGAGATTAAGGTAGGTGAAAGATTTGAGAAGAAAAAAGCAGCCAGAAGAATCACCCGGTCAAAGCAACAGATCTGAAATAAAAATGTAACTTTCAACCATAATCTCTAATACAAATTAAATTTAACATGAAGAAGCCAGATAAACAAGCACAACCACCTAACCACCCCCAATGTATAATGAATGAGCAACAAACTGTATTAACACCAAATTCAGCAAGAATATAGACTGTCACTCAGTCAGCCACAGGCAAATGAACTGATTAAGAAAATGTGATGAATTTTTCTGCAGTTGATAAATGCTTAGGAAAGCATTTGGAGAAAAGGATGACCAAGAAAACAGAGATGGCAGAAGAAATACAGAAGGGCAGTTATCTCCAGCCAGCAGAGAAGACACCGTGCACTCTTCAGCACCCCAGAGGAACTGCCCAGAATGGCTGAGGCTGGAAGGACAGCAGAGCACCCTCAAAGACCAACAGCCATCCCATGATAGGACTTACATACCCACAGCCTTTGGGATAACCACCAGCAAGGTTTCAAAGGGGGGGTTATTTCAGGAAGACAACCATTCACATCAGAAGGTCTCACACAGTTGCAGCCTCAACAGGACTGGGAAGAATTACATTAAAAACGCCACTTGTCCTCTGTAATTCCAGCTGTTACTACAGAAATAGAAGGGGTTTTTTTCTGGCACTTGCCAAACGCATCCAAGAGCTGCTGCAAAGCCAACTGTGTGGCTATACTGACATAAGGCAGATAGACCCAACCACCAGTGGCAGTGGAGCTGTCACTGGAAGACAGAGGTCCCGGAAAAAAAGACCAAAGAAGGTGTCTAAAGAAGGGTAACAGAGCTGGTGAAGGGTCTAGAGCACAAGTCTTATGAGGAGCAGCTGAAGGAATGCGGGTTGCTTAGCCTGGAGAAAAGGAGGCTGAGGGAGACCTTATTGCCCTCTACAACTGCGTGAAAGGATATTGTAGGGAGGTGGGCATTGGTCTCTTATTCCAAGTAACAAGCAACAGGACGAGAGGAAATGGCTTCAAGTTGTGCCAGGGGAGGTTTAGATCAGATACTAGGAAAAATTTCTTCACTGAAAGGGTTGTCAAGCATTGGAACAGGCTGCCCAGGGAAATGGTTGAGTCCCCATCCCTGGACGTATTTAAAATATGTGTACATGTGGTGCTTAGGGACATGGTTTAGTGGTGGGCTTGGCAGTGTTAGGTTAACAGCTGGATTCGATGATCTTAAGGGTCATTTCCAACCTAAATGGTTCTATGAAAAAGAGAACAAGGTAATTGAAGGTAGTGCCATAGGAAAGATCAAGCAACAGAAAGGCTTGAACGGGTAAGGGACCACGGAGTGGAGAAGCATAGGGAAGAGGTGGGGGAGAAGTGGAAAGCACAATAGAAGAAGAGATGGAAGAGAAGGATGACATGGGAAGAGGCACAACAGCATGGGCCACTGAGAAAGGTCCACAGCTCAACAATGACCACAACAAATGCTCCCTGACCAGTAACACCAGCCCCCTTCCCATCACGCCATCTAGCAACCTGCAGAAGGCAGCCTTCATGTTAGCATTTTGGTGCCAAGGAGATGAGTGCAAAACAGTTGTTTGGCAAGCACTGAGGCTTCAAATTCCACATGGTTGAATGTGTTTCCCCTAATAAAACATATTTATTAACGCAGTGCTATTTTTAAATGGGATTTTTAGAAACTACGTCATCCAAGAGGTACGTTATGGGGTGGAAGGGTGGAGAGGCAGAGGGTGGGAATAGAGGCCCTCTGAATGTTGCTCACAGAGACGAAGCTATTGGGAAAGCAGCACTGGGAGAGCAGCAGATCCAGAGCAGACAGCAAAATTGTGGGTGATGATGTTAGTGAGGATGCTGGTTACGCAGGTGTGTGCAGCCAAAACCCACACAAGGCCACGCGATTCTATCAGATACTAAGAGGTCCCGAAACACAGCTGGACCAAGTCTGAGTTAAGTGCCAGGCTAAGGCAAAACCCAGCACTAAAATTACTGCAAAGCTGGGCATAGTCAGTGAGTTAATGTTTGTGAAGTGCCACAGAAGCTCTACATTTTTCAGACACCTAATGATACCGTAGCACAAAAAGAAAGCTAAACAAAGAGCCCCATTCACTTCAGCTCCATTAAAAACCCAGAGAACAAAATCAGTTCCAGACGTGTTGGAAAGAACCAACAATTGCTAATAACAAGAGCAATGCCAGCATTAGTTTTCCAAAAGAAAGAAAAAACCATGATGAAGTAATAAAAAATAAAAAAAAAGTCACATGAATCATAAAAGATGTTTTCAATAATCTGAGTACCATTTTAAAGCCTGGTACATAGAATTATTATAAGAAATCAAAACTAGTTTAATGAATTTAAAATTTACATGCCTGAAAGATTGACACTGTTTCGAAGATATTCTTGTAAAAGTAGAAGCCTACATAAAGGAGTACACAGTAATTAAGAAATATAGACAGCAATAACTTAATGAGCACATCATATTCTCCCCTAAGGAAGGGCATTAGCACTGATAGATCCATCTGTGCTCTTCACACCTAGAGCCTTGTCCTGGTGGCACACTCCTTGCATGCCTCCCCTCATACTATTTTGCGAGAAGCATTGGTCAATGCAAGTAAATGTCCCTGCACTTTTATGTTGACTTACAAATACAAAAATATTAGTTCACTGACATCTGATGTGGTAAAAAGAGATTTGCACCTAGTCATCCTACTTATTTCATCCTTGTCTGGCAAAGCTAGCTGAGAAACTCTTCTCTATGATCGAGTGATCTTACTGCCCTGTCAAACTGCTCACTCCCCACTCTCCCCCACACTCACAAAAACAGTCTTGTTCATAGCCAGAAAAAGCAGCAATAACCCATCATCATATACCCAGAGCAGCTCCTTAATTCCGTTTCCTTATTTTTTACCTTCTCAGCAACTGCTCACTTTCCTTTCTTAGAGAAACCTGTCTCTCATTCCTCTTAGAGAAACGGCGTCCTAAACTTCAAACACAACTACCTATACTGCCAACATTTTGCTGGCATCCCCTACAGCAATCAGGGCTCTTAAGGGCAGAGCACTTCCCAAGTCCGCCTCTTGCACAGATTTGATGGATCAAGTATGCCCAACACTTGCTCCTGTCAAATGTATCATACAAATACTGCTCTGACAGTGTTTTTATGAGGAGCGCAGGAACAGATTTGGAAACTAACAAATCTTATCCTCGAGACCAGAGACAAGAATATTAAGGAAAGAACATTTTGGTGGATGTGAGTGTATGTTTTCCTACTTACTGCCCAGTAGGGAGGAAGGTGAATTGCTACTTACTTTCACAGACTGCAGCAAGATTTCTGACTCACCCTCCCAGGCTGAGACAGTATTATCACCTGCATCAATTAAGCTACCTCAGCAAAGGTATTTGCTAAAAAAATTACAGTAATGGCATTATCAAAGCCTGAAAACAGAAATGTGCCCTGATTTATAAGGAGGAAGCAAATGATTACAGTGTGAACACATCCTTTTGGGTCATCTGCAAAACAAGAGGACATGTGCTGTAGGCATTTTTGTTGACAGGTAAAAAAATATTAGTCACAAGAGGGGGAAAAAAAAACAAACCCGCCACTGGATTTCCTCCCCTCCTGGCCACTGTCCTCCTTCCCTTTTTCATTTGACATTTAACTGATAAACTTTGCTATTTTATTTTTTCTAAAATGAAATTCTGGACACTATTTCTATGAATCTCTAGGGTGTGTGTAAGGTCCCGCATAGCAGCTGCAACCTTAATCCAGGTTCTCCCAGATTGTCCTCTGAATTACTTCAAACCAGCTCCACCCAGACTGTCTACAAAACCTCTCAACTGCAACAAGGATTTTCATGATAAGAACAATCCTTTCTCTAGATACCTCTCTCTGCTGCGATGCAGTTTTGCTCATGATCCTCCCAGCTCGAAGCCAGAGTCAGGACAATATAACCTGCTTAAATACACCTGGTCTGCTTGCTTTTTCCTACCGATAACAAAAGAATAAGTTACATACTTTTAAAATGTTGGTGTTTTTTTTGTTTTTGTTTTTTTTTTTTTTTTTCAAGTTTTTCACCTGCTTCTACTTTTCCAAAGCTCCCAGACCAATCAGGCCCTGAGACTTCTACCCCTGGCCTTTATTCTCCATTACTGGAGACCCTAAGACAGCAGTGCTGTCCTCTCCAATGGCAAAGCAAAGGGAACAAAATCCAACTACGAATTTCTAGCTAAGGATACTGTTTGACATGGTATACATCCCCAGGAAGCAAAGACATAGGCACTGTATTACAGACTATTTCCAGGGAACAGTACAGAAAGTGGTTTCAGAAGGAGGATGCTGCAGGAAAGCATTTCCACCTCATATAGGAGAGATCCCATGAGCTAGCTGAGCCTCCTCAAACTGGGGTGCTTCTTCAGAATGAAGAAACACTGAGAAGTAGCAGTTTCTTCCCCTTATTTCTGAAGCAGCTAAAAAGTGAGGTCTGACCACCAAAGTCTCTGCTGAAAGAAATTTCTGATGGGCTGAGGGAACAAGCTAGATATAATGTAAATGGATAGAGTTACCATAATGATCATCCAAAGCACTCATTTCTTTGATGTCAAGGTGAACCCTATCCTACAGGAGAAAGTAAGGAACTCTGCAATAGTTCCTCCCTCCAGAATCAAAGTCTCACAGAGTTTGCACGGCACAGATGATTGCAAAACCATTTAAAATCATTCACCGGTGGTTCTCATGCAGAAAACAATTCAAAGACAGCCAAAAGAAATCTTTAGGATTATATCCTTTGTACAAAGGATTCACATACTTCTTGATTTTCCGCTTTCAGTTGTCCAAGTGAAGATCTGGATGGACAGGGTAATTTGTTCCAGTAGACACCAGTTTCCTGCAGCATGTGAATATAGGTCTCCATCTCTGGAAGCAGGACCACAGTGACATCCACTACATATGGGTGGTTCCTGTGTTGCTCAGTCAGCCTGACCAATCTCAGCACTCAAGACTGCACTCTGTGGAAGTTCAAGGGTTTCTTGGTTGCATCGTTCACAGATCTCAGAGGCAATGACTGCCATGAGACGATGGGGAAAAGCTGAGATCTGAAGAACAGAAATGAGAGCAGGCAACTTCCAGCAATGGGTTTAAAGCACAATGTGCTTTCAGCAGTGAGGTTGGACTACTGTTGGGAAGCACCTGGTTCTGTCCAGGTCTATTCTCTCAAGGCCAGTACCAATGCCAACAGTCTTTGGAAATGACAGTGTTTAAGCCAGCAGAGTGTGTCACAGTCTATTTGCAGGTCTTTGTCACTAACACATGGAAGCTATCAGTTTTCTTTCTTAATGTCTGCCTGAGCCTCACCAGAGCCCTTATGAGAAGACTGTGACAGTCCTCACGAGCTTCTGCCTTGCCTTGAAACTGAGAACTCTTTTGTGTTCAACCTAGCTGCCTTGAAGTGCTGGCACTGCCTTTGACACCGGAGGTGATGTTGGCTTTGGATCTGCTAACAACACCGACAGAAAAGCCAAAGGGGATATTGGGTCAATCCTCTGTGCCAACTTTTGTGGCAAGTTTGTTTCAGAAGTTAAGTGCCTATTTCTTTCCTTTGGGCACCGAAACACGTTATCTAATCATTCCCATTTTGGTACCATGAGTTGAGAGTCTCAGAAAACTTGCTATATGGGATTTCCCAAGGCAGAAGAGACATAAGCTCCTTTTGCCCTCTAGGCCAATTACTGCACAGCAGGATGGGTGAGGCTGAATGATAAGAGCATTTTGTGTCCCTGTTTCACAAGGGTGCTTTTCTAGTCTGTCCAGCTGTTTGTTACTTCAAGAGTTAATGGCATTCAAACGAGAAGAACAGAGGATTGTAAATCAATCCACGGATTGTACAGTTCTTGAAGATTTCAAAGGAGTTTAGCCTGAGCTAAAAGCTAGCCATTGGAAACCAGTTAGACATCTTACTGCGATGGTCAGTAAGAGGAAACCAAAGTTTCAGACTACCTCCTGCCTTAAGTAAACAAGATACATGTGTAGCCCTGTCAGAATCAACTAGTCAAGAACAAGTCTCAAGCACATTTCAAACTCAATCTATGCTGACACTGACTTTAAAAGGAGAAGTGTATTTTTTGTGAGCAAATATAAAACTCATTTCTCATTTGCAGAAAGGGAAAAGAAAGACCAATTCTGATACAAACTCGCAAGTCGTCTTAGTACTTGAGCCTTCTAGAAGTAGAAAAGGGTTTGCTAAGAAAGGAAAACATGCTGGGGATTTGATCTATATTCCAAAAGGTCTTTGCAGTCATATAAAATGACCCAGTCTTATTACAGCTTCAAAAGACACACATAGTTAATACTGATTTTATCGAGTATCATAATACTACACAGGCTAGCATTGCTTTTGAAAGTATTTGCATAATGAATAACATGTCAAGCTGTGTAAACCTTTACATTTTTGGTTTCTCATCTAGATAGCTTTTAAACAAGGTCAAAAGCAAAGCTTTATGTTTGTTTTGTTCTTTTTTTTCTTTTTCTTTTTTTTTTTTTTTTACTTTTAAGCACTTTTAAGCAGAAATAAGATTTGTTATTTTTCAAGCATTCATGGCCCCCTCCTTCATTTTAAGCAAGGAGAAACGGTCCTGACACATTACATATGACATATGACATAATGGATTTTTGGAAGAATCTTTTGCTGATTAACCATGCAGTGAAATGAAATGCTTAATGGAAAACACTTGGCACAAGCTCCCTGATCAAAATGTCACCTTGAAAATAGCTCTAAGTCATTTGTCACTGTAGAGTTTACCCACATTGCACAATCCTGGCAACCCATACTAACCCACTGCAACTCTGACTAGACAGCCCAGGGTGATAAGGAAATTACAGGTATTCCCTTTCTGGCTATCCACAGATAATTAGCAGCTCCCATAGGTCGCAATGATCTAGAAGATACCATGTCAAAGGCAAACCTTGTGCAAGTACTGACTCTGACAGTGCTTTGCTATCTTTGGCCAAGGTTAAAATTGTGTCACCCTACATGTAAATGTATGGAATCATGCATATGATGCCAAACAAGCTTCGTTCAGGGTTTGACCTTTACCGAATAGGTTTTTCTTGTAGTATCTAGAAATTATTTGTAAAAACTGGCATCCGAAGTGTGAACAGAGTTGAGTGGTTATAAACGGAACTAGGTATTTTCACTTGCTCTGCTGCTATGAAGATGCCTGGGCCCTGATATTTTAGACAGAACAAGCTTCAGCCAAGAAATGACATCAACATTAGTCCGCACAGTGCCCCTTCTGATTGCAGACAAAATGAAGATTCCTCAGACAGGCGACTCAATGCCCTCGTAAAGGGTAAAAGTCAAATTCTGCCCTTTTGAAGAAAAATGTTGGTAGCTGTCTGCCTGCTTTGAAAATTGCCATACACTCTCCACAGATAAGGCTGAGAACAAATACGGTTAGAGTTTTACCCCTACACATCTTTGCGTATTATTTTTAAGTCATTTGGATTGCCTCAGTGTTATTGTGCATTAAAAAAGCTATTTATTACCTCTGCTTTTTAGGAAATGATACAAATACCTGGAACATAGGAAACATTTGGGTAGAAATGTCAAGCTCTAAATATTTGTGGCATATGCAACAAAAATCAATACATCACAACATCCTTTAATTCCCATATTCTCATCACATACACAGTAAACACAGCCCCACAGTAAAACACGGCACAGCAACCGCAGTGGTACCTGGCACATTGCATCACTTTCGTTCTGCAGGATTTCCCACCTCCTTCCTCTCTGCCTCTGCTCTCTGTAGCCCATCTCTAGATGTCCACCCTATGTCCAAAAGTCACCACTCCAGTTCCCTCTAAAAACCCACTGTTGTTCATCTGGTCAAGGGAACAGAGACACTTCTCAGCCCACGGTGGCAAAGCCAAATGCCCTGCAGCACTTTCTGCTAACAGAAACATGCACCAGAAGTGGTATTTACTGCATAGCCTGAACATTAAACCACAGCACAACACAGAAGGATCCTTAATGGCTTCTTTAGTAAAAACAAAGACCATATGTCTATGTGCATGAGTGGCCTGGTTCCATAACCAGTATTATTGGGCATACTTTTTATTTTTTAAAGTGAGATTTTTATACCTAAAAACCGAGAACCTCTGGTGCTACGACATCCATCAAAATGCTGCTTTCATTTTCCATGCATCCCTGCATTTGCAGTTTGACTCAGACCATTTGGATGGTACTTTATGGTGCTTTCTCCTACCTACAGCCCCAGGAATGCTGCGATACACAGGGGGGCTCTTGGTGAGACATGCTAACACCAGGTCCATGAGTGATTTAATAAGGCCTGAGCGGTCTTTTTCCCTCTCCCTGACAGCCTGCGGTACAGAGGGGAAAAAACCAAATACTTCTATCATCGCAGTACTAACATTAACCTTTAGGTAACGGGTATCGTAATTCAGGCCTTTCAGTCCAGTTCAGAAAAATCACACGGAGACGTGAAGAGGAGGGTACTAACAAGTACGCCGGGATGAGCCCATGCATCACTGGGAAACACGGGTGTGCTGCAATGGACCAGTCAGACCTTCGTGAACGGCGCCTGTGCCACAGGAACGGTTAGGAGCACCATTCACTCTTACCAGCTTTATAAGCGTTTCTGTGCTCTGTGTAACCCACTGGAGAAAAAAGTCCAAAGCCATGAAGGGGCACAATCTCTCAGCAGAAATGTGACAGCAATAGGAAATGTCCGTCACTGGCACACAGACGTGCACACAACACGCAGATGCCCTTACCCAGGCTGCTTTATTAGTGGCAGTGAGCACCTCTTCCCAAAAGGCTAAAACTACTTGTCGAGTAAAGACTAGCACATTCCTCAAAAATAGCACATGCCAGTGACTTGGCTCCTTTCTCTGAACTTTAAGTCTTAAGAGAAGATAACCTACACCTTTGTGTGTGCTATAATCCAATGAATCTGCAAAGGATTTGCAGGATAATAGAAGACGTGCCAGACTATAGACTCCAATCACATCTTTGCAAGAAAACTGTGTTATTAGGGATTGTTCACAAAACACAAGGGACAACACCTTATGTCCCTGCAACTGATTTTGGAAGGCTGTTCTGGAACCTCCTTCCCCTGCTGGCCAGGAAAGCTTTCCTCAACAAACTGCATTCATTTTGTGACCTGTGCATTCCCAGTTGCTCTTGTGCAAACACTGTCCTCTAGGTTTAACTAATTCCTTTCGCCTCCAGCAGCCTTCCCCTCTGGTGTACTTAGGGCACACGGTATCACTGCTCAGCCTGTGCTTTGCTAGACTAAACACGCCAGGCTCTTTCAGTCTCCCCTCTCCATGTCTGCTTCTAGCTGACAGTCACTCTCCTAGTGCACAACACGCTTCCAGCCCCGTACCACATAAAATTTTGATTGTTCCAGTTTTAACGTGTGGAAAGTGCTGAGCACTCGTCACTTCTCATTTTTGTTTAAAAAAACCCCTACTACCTCGAGATCATGCATTTACAAAACAGCCTGCCACCAAGTTATACACAAAAAATAACCTAACCCAGTGAAGATACAGTGTGAATGTGTATATATATGTGTGTGTATATATATATATAAAAATTGCTTCTATGGACCATATGCTTCAATGGCAAAATGTCAAGCATTTACTATTCTGGAATAGGAGCTAATATTCACCACGAGCTTTTTGATTAAGGCTTCTGATTAAGGTAGTGTGTTTTACTGTATAATACAGCAAAATCAAATGTTCATATTATGCTGCCTCTGTACATCAAAGCTTGATTCACACATCCTGTGCAATTCATTAATTTTTTGCGTATCTAGAATAGGATGTACAAAACTAAAAAAAGACGGAGGCTGTAGCTTACAGCTCCACTTTTTCTGCCATTGCCTTGAAATCCATATTAAGTTTAATGTGGAAGAGATGATCATACCAAATATAACTCACTTTTTCTGTCAGTGTAAGCAGTATATTGGTCTGGTTAAAGAAACAGCATAGAAAGCCCTTAGCTGCAGAACGGCAGTGAAACACATGGGATAATGCTACACGTGATATACAAACCCCCGAAGAAAGACTTCCTGCATTCCTTTTTAAGTTTATTTAAGCTTATTTCCTTCAAAGAGTTTACTTCTTTCAGGAGAAGGTCAAGGCAACTCTCCTATACTTATCCCTGAGCAGAAAACGAGATGAAACATCTACAAAAGCGCCTGCCTTGCCTAGATGAGCTTGGAAATTGGCTCAGTGGCCCAGAGCTGTTGTCACCTTTGCCATCCCTGGCAGAGGACAGCATACCATTTCTTGCACGAATTCAGGGTAGTCCCCAGCTCACAGGTATTGCTCCTGTTTCTTTGTCCTGTCCTACCCTTCTCATCTTCCGCTTGTCCAGCAATCCTGTCCAAAAGGAGAAAGGCCTCCTATGGGCGATCCAAGCCACCTGAACTGGAGCTGGTGCTGCTAACATATTTCCAGCTTCTTTCACCAAGGGACCCAAGGTCTTTCTGAGGGACCTCTCATCCCCTGAAATCAGTGGCACGTATCAGATTAACACCCCCTCTGAGCACGTGCTGACCCAAGTGGTACCTCAACACAACTACATGAACCATGTACCTGGCCGAAAAGGTTACCCCCTATCAGCTGCTCTTTAGCATCTATCTGTGTGTACCCAGATGAGGCCAATTAGTCCTCCGATACAATGACTGCAAAAAGTGCTGCAAGATAAAGCCAGTCCCTGCAGCTTGAATGATGCACAGCAACCAGGGGGACCTCCCAGGAGCCTGTCCATGTGTTGAAGCCCAGGAGTTGTAAGTGATTTCTGCCCATGGTTGAGCATGCAAACCTCCCACTGGGACCCAAGGAGCCTGGAGAACTCATCTGAGGGCAAAACTCGATCCTACCCATACCGCTCAAATGAAAAGATAATAAAAGTCATGTTCAGCCACATGACGTGCAGCTAATGTTGCACCATGGAATAGTACAATTCGCTGTTTCCTTGGCCTCGTTACCAGAAAAGCAACAAAATTAATAATTAGCTTCATGTAGTGCTTTTTTTCCTATTTTTAAATCCCAAATAAACCTTGTTTGGAAAAAGCATTTCAGGAACCTCAGTGACACAGAGTGTCTTCACTGGCAGAGCCCCAGTAACAGCAGAGTTTGGTCAGAGATGCGCCCTGGGCTCCTCTCCCGGCGGACAGTCTCAATAGGTTTTGTCCCCAGCACACATACACATCCATGAGACCCCAAAAGCAAGACCAATACAGGGAAAAATTATTAACCAAGGTCGGAATTATTCTACCTCAACTGCTAGTTGCAGAACACAACATAAAACGTGCCTTGCAACCTCTGAAGGGAAAAGCAGCTGCTCGCCCCATGTGCCATCATCGCTCCCCGCTCCTCTGCTCCGCGTTCACCAGGAAATACCTATGGTAAATGCCTGACAGCCACTGGCACACGGCACAACCCTGTGGGCTTATCATAGCCAACCCTACATGCAGAAACAAGAAGGAGACACTACTACAAGACGTTTGTTACTGTCCCTCAACTTACCCTCCCCTCAATAGCCAATAGACTTTTTAACCTGAATTTTCCCAATCGAGCTTTAATAACACCACCATTAGTTACTACAGTAGGTATTTTTATGGCATATCATCTCCTCTTTAAAAAAACAAGCAAACAAAAAAAAAGCTGTCCAAGGAGTTCATCCTGAAAAAATAAACTTCTGTAATTCACACAGAGCAGATTGCACTGTGAAAACATTCCTGTTCTCTTCAGGAATGTGAAACTGTTTAACTCCATCTACACACTGGACTCCTCAGCTTGGAAAAGACCCAGACTGGTTTTGCATTCGTAAACCGAGGTGAACGACGCACCCCCCTCAATAAGGCCACACAGAAAAGGGAAGCAATAAAGAGTGATGAAGCTCTCATTTGCACTGTGAACCTGTGAGGGATTTTTAACCCCACATGCTACGCTACGCTGGTTTTACTTGCCTCATCTGAACATGGTGGGAAACGCATTGGTCTGAGAGGAAAACTCCGCAAATGCGAAGGCAAAAAGCGTAGCAAACGCCATGTGGGAGGATGTGGGAAATTCCTGTGTGTAGCTTACAAAATCCTGTTGGTATTGTGAAGTTGTCACTTAAACAGTTACAGTAGCAGCAAGTGCCTCTGTTTATAGCAGAAAGTGGGGAGGGGTCTGACTTTGGCAAGCTGAGCTTAGGTCAGCAACGCGTCCCTGCGGCTCCCTGCCAGTCTGTCCCTTCGCGACCGATGGGTGCTGGAGTTGGCAGTTCACGGCCAGTGGCGGGGGAGAGGGGAGCCCAGGTACCTGCAGCACCAGCCGCAGCCAGAAAAGACAAAGCACGAGGTGTCTGAGGGGCACCCCACTCCAGGTGTTTTACAAATAACCTTTCATAATGTCTTCAGTAGGACTCTGGAAGATGTCGGTGACCGAGATATAGGTGCACGGGGAAAGGGGTACAAATGAAAAACCCATACATGTATGTTAAGAAAAACTGAGCACTTGGCTGGAATATTCTATATCATCACAGGCAGTCAAATGCATGTTTTGCAACAGAAAGTTTCTGTGAAACACCTTGAAAATCTGTGGATAAAGCTTGCTCCATTTCAGAAAGTCTGGATGCACACACTGCTGTTTCACAAGGATCCATCTTTTCTTAAAGACATGATCTCATATTTAATACAAACAATAAGACACTACATTTATTTTCATTATTTTATGCTGATTCCACACATTATAACAGTCTGTTATGGGGAATTCTAAATCTAAGCACTGTATCCATGTTCCTCATCCTTTGACAAATCGTGGGGCCCTAAAATTTCTCTTGCATCAGTAAAGAAAATGTCTATTTCATTCCTTTATGTATATTTTTTTCACTGTACTCATCCAGAAGAATAAATGTAGAACACATTCAACAAATCATGCTAACAGGAAAACTTTGTTACAAAGATGAAAAGCCATGGATTTTTTTATAGATAGATATGCATATCTATCTATCTATATCTATATATATCTATAGCTCTCTCTATATATGCTTAGGCTGTCACTGACCTTCACTAAGGGGGGATTTAACAAAATTTTCTTATGGCAGGGT
>NW_009259683.1:133611-134517 GCF_000687185.1 Egretta garzetta
AATATGTGCAGAGGCAGGTACAGACCTTTTAATTTATTCTGCATTTACCAAGAATGGAAAGATACACACAAATAAGCACAAAGAAAGCAAGCTAAAAGGAGAGAGGTTATCTGGCCTAACCTGAGCGCCTAGAAGTTAGATGTCTGTTTCTGAGCTAGTCAACCGAAGCTCTTTTTACATCAAGTAGCTATTTCTAAGGGCACCTCAGTATCATCCTGCCTAGACAGGCACCTAAGGTGGATCAGGTCAAGCACCCTGGAAGCACCTGTGAAGAAGGCTTGCAAGTAACAAGTCAGTGTATAAGTTTTAGAGATGTCTAAAACTGTGTGAGATAAACCCAGACACCCACATATGCCTTTGCATAGGTGTGGGAAAAGCCACTTCCAACGCACCAAGCCCTACATGCCACTCCTGATGTCCACCCCCACCTTCCTGCAGTGTGATGGCCACAGCTCCCAGGACATCACTTGGTCCATCTCCTACTCCTGAAATGCTACAGCCAAGGCCTGAATATACATCAAGATGCACACCATTAGCAATGACGTTTCCTGCATTTGCAGCGCATAAACTTGTTCCTATAATAGCTCTCGCTATTCTCCGTCATTTGGCTGGCGCTCAGTGATGTAACCCACTGCGAATGAAAGAAACCCCTTTTTCTCTGGCCTCAACAATGTGCCCATTTGTGAGCAAAGCCACTGCTTTCCCCCCACGGAGCTGGTTAGTAGTGATATTTAAAATTCTTGTGGAAGCTTATGGACTGAAGTAACTGTGATGTGAAAACCAGATGTCCAAGGCAGAGGAAAGATTCAAAGGGCCTTCAGGAACGGGGAGAGTCATAATTTGGCTTCAGAGCACGAGCTTTTCCTCTCGACGATGGGTCCTGGCGATGGGCAGGGTGCCATAGGG
>NW_009259683.1:134650-140292 GCF_000687185.1 Egretta garzetta
GGTGTACACGATAAAGCACATCTGAGCTCTCACGACGGGATGGGCCTGTGCTCAAACATGGGGGGAAAAAGGGGATGCGCCAGGGCTGGCAGTCAGGCCGCACTTTCCCTGCAGTCAGCCATGTCCCAGCACTGCTACCTCGCCTGTGCTCATGAGCCTCATGCCAGGAACGAGTAGGGGCACAGCCAGCGTGGCAGCAGCCCTGGGCAGCATCCTGCATCCAGCTGGCACGGCCTCAGCCACCCCACTGTGGATGTCACCATGTGGTAACAGCAGCTGTAACAGACTGTGAGGACGGTGAGTGGGGTGCCTCGTCACCTCGTTGGGGTCTGAGCCGCCACACAACTACGCACAAGCAGGCAGTGGGATGCTGCTCCAACACGCTCAGTCTTAAGAGCTGTTCGGTACCTCTGCTCAAGCCTACCTAGGCCACTACAACAGCATTATCATACTGCTCTGCTACTGAGAAGACCTTAATCTCAAAGGCAACGCAGAGTCAACATGCTCTCCAACTATTTTTCTTGTTCAAAACATACACCAGGCGATCCCTAAGTTTATGGCAGCAAGGCAACTTTGATGGTAAGCTTCTGAAAAAAAGTAGTACCACTTCTAACTTTGTTACCACAAAACCATAAGAATAATTAAAAGCCCAAAAGACTAGAGGGAGCCAGGTCCTTCATAGCCTCCTGCCCCAAAGCAGGAGAGCAGCCCATTGCAGCTATCGGTACAATTTGTGCTTTTATTAGAAGCACAACTGCAGCTGGTTTAGGATTTTCTGAGTGTGCTGGTATGACTGATCTACTTATAAAACTGACTGAGATGTAAGAAATGAGAAACTTGAAATGGCTCAGCTATGAAACAGTATCCAATTACATGTCAAAGCCAGCCTGAACACTTTTGGATACATAAAAATTTTGAATACGTGTTGTTGCAACTGTAGGTGTTCCAGCTTTTGCCAAAATAATTTTGACTTGTTTTAAAAGTCTCCCTGCATGTCTGCCAAAAGATGTCCTCACTGTCAGGAGAAGCTAGTAATAGATGGCAAAATATAATCAAACTCCTTCCCACTCAAAATGCTGGTGAAATCTTCTTTAAATGGGGACATGATTTGTCTGCTAGTGCTGTAACTATTGTACTTTGATCATGTTTATTTTAATTCTTTAAGCTGTAAATATATCAAGAGGAGTTCTTCATTCACTCTTACCATGGGTATAATGAATGCAAATACGCCTTTTTAATAGTTTCTGTCTTTCAGCTTTATCCAAGCACTTTTAAGAAAATGGATGCAGAGTTATTCCAGGATAACATCCCCACAATGTGTTATTTTTTTCCTCTCTCCAATACATAACAAAATGTGATTTTTACTACAAATTATTATAAGCAAACTGCTGGAAGCTAGTCTTTTATAACCTGCCGTCCTATTTTGATTGTAGGAAAATGTATTGTCATCCCTGTGAAAATACTTAGATATACAATCATCTATGTTCTTTGAACAGTTTCCTTTGAATATGTATTTTAAACCAGCATCTCTGTTCTTTGTATTTTATTTTTTTTTCATATTTTTAGCTTTGTTTCCTTATTTTTAGAGACGTGCTTTAATCAGATAAAATTTCAAGTATTCTGTCCATGTTATGACTCCTATTAATTTCCCCTCTTGACTAATAAAACCTTCTTCCTTTTTGAGGTCAAAGAGTTAAAGAGTTGAGGCTAAACCCCAGGAAGTCAAGGGTTTAAGTCAGGACACTGGTGGCTGTGACTGTCCAAAAGCGAGCATTGCTAGTGACACCGAGGAGAGCCGAACACCCACTCACAGTAATGCTCCCAGCGGTATCGCCCCTTATAATGTTCATCTATCTTCTTGACATTTAGTAGGAGATGACACTACTAAACCTGGATGTAAACAGAAGCAAGGTGCGTGCAAAGGTGTAATTTATATTGGCCTTCAAACGAGATAAAAATGAAGAGCTGAAAAACTTATCTTATAGGTACATGCAGTAATGAGGACCAGCAAAGATGCACTTCAGTATGAGCCTATGCAAACCACAGCCTAGTGACATTGCTTTCCACCTTTAAAATCACCCTATAACCCCTACTCCAACATGACCTTCAAATACATGGATACTTGTAAATTCAGCGACACTAAATACTGCTTTAACTGCTGTAACAAAACCAGAAACACACACACACACAGCCTCCTGAAGGCAGGGAAGTGCTCTGTATTTCCCTGCAAGGAGGGCCCTTCTTTAATAAGAGCTTCATCCGATCACTGTCATTGTTCTAGATAATGGATTACCTACACATACATTTTCAAGTGTAATGACACTCTTGCTTATTAAAGACCTCTCAGCTGAAGGGGCAGAATATTATGAACTGGCCAATCCATTCATTTCCTTGAATATGTTATTCAGTATTTTATGCTAAACCAGCAATACACCATCCATTTTAGTACAATGATCCTTATGTTCAATAAAACTGAAGTGCTGGATCATAAATCATTATAGTCATTTATTTTACATTAGACACATTAGCCACTATATTCCATAATCTATTACAATAAGGTGGATTTAAATGTACCCCAAGGAACTGCAATAATAACTTGAGAACCAAATATAGCAATTATGGATAAAATATGCTTAACCTAAAACTGCACTAGCTGCATAGACTGCTGTGAACTTTAAATAAAATTTAGGGAGGATGATAACTGTCCTGGAATAAACAAGCAACAGAGGAAAATCGGAACCTCCTCTCTCTACTTCAAATGGTTTAACATGCTCTAGCTATGGGGGAGGGGATGTTATGCTTACAAAATAGTATCTATTAAAATATTATTATTCTATTATTACTGGTTATATTATCTTCCCATCACGTGAAAACATCCTATGTTTTCCTGGTGTTTACATCCTACTTATGTTTTAAATAGCTTTCTCCCTTGCTAGCTTGTCTGGTTAGATCCATTGAACACTCTTCAGAATCCCTCCAACCATTTTAAACATTTTTGGCAAATTTTCCGTAACATGTCCAGACCTTTCTGGTGATATTTCAGCTTCAGGCTCACCAATGATGAAGGGAAAAGCCTGTTTGTCTCTTCCAGACGCAGTGTCTCCACACAGTTTTAAAGGCCATTGGCAACTTTCTGGCCCCAGACCAAGAAGCAATCTCAAATGTTTGTGAACAGTTTAGCATTTTTCAGAATTAGTGCTCTGCCAAGTATTAAAAACAAACACATGCTAAAGCAAGCGATTATTTTTTTTATAGGCAGGACCTGGCAATTCAGACCACTGGGATTCATGAAGATGCCTACCACCAGCCCAGTGCAGAGCAGAAAGGGCACCAAGGGCCATCAGGCATCGTTTGCATAAAAATCTGATGTACGTCATGCCCAAATTTCACACATGCTGCTTTGTATTTACAAAACCACGTTGTTTCCTGCATAAATTCCATTATCCCTGAGATATTTTCCTGGGTTTATTGCCTGTTTTTTTTTTTCTTCCCAGGAACAGAAATTACACTTAAGAACTAAATGCTCACTGCCACCAGAGTAGCTGCTCTTACCTATTAATTCTCTATTACCCCCAATTTATCTGTGATGTTTCCAAAATAATTACGATTAACTTACATTTCTTAATTTCCCAAGGGGTGTATCAGCTGGCTCTTCAGATATATACAGTAAGTGTTCCCTTTTCCATTTGTTCCGTTATATGAGCTTTATCTAGAGGTCTATTTACATCACTTTCTTTACTTCCTTAGTGCCTTTTTTTTTCCCCCCGTGGAGGCCGAATATTAAGGCTGGACATTAAGTGTAGCTCCTCAAGCAGAGTCTAAAAGTAGTCCCACAGGTCCAGCTGGAGGCTGACAGGCAAATCAATGCTGCCCGAGATGCACTACCGCTGCCTGCCCTGCACCTACACAGACTTCAGGCTCCAGCTGCTGCACTAGCTCCTTTCACAAGCAAGGGAAGATGTCCAGATTATTCACGACAAATTCAAAAGAAAATTTTGCTTTGGCTCAAACCCATGAAATATAGTCAGGCAAATAAGGACATCTGAACCAAGGTAAGGCAGAAGCTTGCTTTTCCAATGATGCACCCATATTTTACTTTATATCACAAGAGCCCTAGCAGTAAAGGGTGTGCTGAATACAAAAAACCTCAGCTCTGGTTTAAATGTTCTTCCTAATTCCTGTCGGACGGGAGATGCTCCACATGACCTGTTTGTTTTTATTCCGGAGTCTCTGACCGAGGAGAGCTGCTGTGGTGCCACCGAGAAGGGAACAATGCACCCAGTTCTGTGTGTTTTGGAAGAGAAAGTAAATATTTTGTACAACACCCATTGTTGAACAAATAACTTCTTGATAAACAAGCCCCGAAAATCTGTATATATCATGAGAAGAATTCAAACCCCTGTGATAACCTTACACCATGTGTGTCCGGCAGAGCTCTGTAACAAGCAGCTGAGAAAGGCAGACGCTCTCCCAGCCTGCTTTGGCCTTGCATTGCTCCCTATGACCCTCTCACGTTCACCCACACGTGCGATATAGAACAGAAAGGAGAAACGAGAGGTGTGGATCTAACCAAGTCACTGTAAATTTTTGTCTGAAGCAGGACAGAGCCACAGAGGCAAGCTGCACATGAACCCAAATTCCTGCTCACTTCATGACCTGGGCCACGCTCTGCCCTTCTGCCAGCACTACAGCCAGCAAGCCACAGCACCGAGTAACCTGTATCTGACATCTCCAAGGGGGAATCCTTTTTCCAAAGTATGGTATCAACAAGGAACGCAGTGCACAGCAAGGACCACTGATTGTTCGGGAGTTATGGAAGCCACTGAAGAGTCCTGCCAAGAAAAACTTTGCTCTGTTACTGGGTACATTCACAGAGCACAAACTGATCGAGTGGTGCTCTCCCTCCTTCTCGGTCCTCCCCGAGAGAACAAATGGAAGAGGGAGGTGAAAGCAACAGCAACAAAAAACAGGTTGTATGGCACGCGTTGACTGATGGCAGACAAAGTGTGTGTTGTACTCAGGGGCGAGTGCTGCCTGTTCTGTCTGGGGAAGGGACGGCTCGGCTACTGGTGCCCACTGCGGCACGTGAGATGGGAGCACGCCGCTGAGGTAAGGGCCGGCCTCATGGCCCACCAGCCGTACCTCGTGCCATCCCAGCTGCTGCCGTGGATCTCCAGCGTAATGCTGACTGCAAACAGGAGAGGAGCCTGCCCGCGGCGAGGCACGCCAAGGCAGCCATGCTGTCCCTGAGGCAGAATGGCACAGGTGGTACCAGGAAAAAGTTCCCAGTTCCAACTGCGTAAAACCACATCAAACCGTTTAGTGAGAGCATGCGCTCACTAATGGCAAGTACTGACCTTGTTTATGTGTAAGATGTTGTGTATTTTTAAAAAGAGACAGAAGCTTTTAGGGTGTTACGCTCTCTTTGAAAGTCAGGCCTGGAAGTTGTGACGCCTGAACAGCCCCGCCTACGCCCAGGGCACACGGGTGCTGCCCCTTCCCTGCACGGGGAGAAGGTGTCCCCGCCAGAGTGAATTACCCACAGCCAACAGGCCACCTTCCCCTCCTTGGCTGGCCCCCACAGGGACCCCCGCCGTCGTGCCAGCCTGTGAAGGAGGGCATGGCGAGGCGGGTCTCCCCGC
>NW_009259683.1:140306-160834 GCF_000687185.1 Egretta garzetta
GAGCCGCTTCCTGCCAGCCCGGCTGGCAAACAAACCTGTGGAAAAGTAAATACGTTTATCACACAGATTTCCTCTGCCCCTTTCTAAATAAGGAAGGACTCAATGGCTTTCCCGAGTCAGACCTATACCATACCGAAGCCACAATGATAAATACGTGCTCCCAGGCTCACTCCAGTGACTGCAGCCACAGGCGATACAGGTTTACGTGGTTTCAGGATAAAACGCAACAGAAAGCGTCCCCTCTGTGAATGAACATTCCCACCCGGAAGCAGACGTTAGGCATAACGCGGACTTGCCCGCGTGAGCCAAAATGCTGGGGCAGCACAGCGAGATGAACACGTCCCTCAGGCAGTCTTGCTGAAGCCAGCAGATACGCAGCAGCTTCCCGTTGCCACATCTCCCCCTCGCCAAATACAAAGGTCCTCTTGGAAGAAATGAAGTGAAATTTAGCCCTGTTAGCAGCAGGAAATAACCAGTGGCTTGAAGTCACCTGAGCCAGGAATTCGGCCTTAAATTTTCAAATCTGACACTAGCGTGGCATCAGTACCTTTAAAGTCTCTATTAAGAAGCGGTAAAAACAGTTGGAGACATCAGGGTCATCTCTGGGAATTTATATGAGAAATGTTTGCTGTATTGCAGATCAAAATAGCATTTTGACTCATTGATCCCCTGAATGCCATAAAACCTGAAGCAAGATCCTTGTGCTTAGCAGTGGGAAAAATGAGTTTCTTTGGCCACCTATCGTAACATAAAGAATGAATAAAATAAAGAAAAACATAGAAAAAGAAAGGAGTTATAAAGCTTGCGATGAGGGTAAAGACAAGTGAGCAATTAAAAAAGATAAATGGACTTCAATTTACAAAAAAAACCCTAAACCTCTGCCTACAGTAGCATGTTTAGCTCTTAATCAAGTCTTATTACAATCGCATGCAAATGCCAGGATGGCAGGACATTCCTTCAAACTATGTTTTCATTAAAGATTCTGCTTTTTCCAGAATAATAGTAAATGACACGTGAACTTCATATGAACTATAGGTCATGAAAGGATTTAGTATTGGCATTTTTAATCTAAAAAGTCTGTGCCAGAAAATCAATATGTTTCAGTCGCAGCATTCGAATGCAATTTTCTTCACGTAACAGGGTTCTTTCTTTCACTCCTCCTTCCTCTCCCTCTCTCTTTCTCTCTCCCTCTTCTTTAAAAATAATGAATAATTCCCAGTTTTTCTATGAAACAAGCAGGCGCATTAGAAGGCAACGACATCAATAACGCGTTACATGTAAACAGAAAATGAACAAAAAAATCATTCAAGGCCCCTTTCAAACCGGCGTGCTTTTCATCAGCGCTATTACAGGTTCCATTCACATTATCGGATTGAACCACGCTGCATAACCAAGGTGCTGACAAGCCTTGATTACCCAATAACTCCTGTATTCCTTTCAGGCAGGTTCACCGAGAGGACAGGAATGCACGGCCTTCCTGTGGGGCAGGCTGCTTTCCAGCCAGACCAAGTCAATGAAACCCAACGCCCTCCCGCTCCTGCGCGCCGAAACAGCCCCTGCATTTCCTGAGAGGCAATTATGACTTTTCCCTTCTTTATTCTCAATTGTTTCGGATAACAATTTATTGTACATTGGAGGGGCCAATATAAACATTTTAAACTCTTTTCATAACACTTCGAGGGGGCTGCTAAGTCATCTCCGTAGTAAATCTGTTGTCGGCTCTTTCCCATGCTGCAGAGTCAACAAATCCGTCTCTCACCCAGGGCAGGCCCAGCCAGGCACTGCAAAAACAGGGGAAAATGAACGCAGCGCCTCATACGTCGCGTCTCTACTTGCTCTGACTTCCCCTGCATGCTTGTTAGCTGCCCACCTTTTGGTTTTCCCTTTGCACGGCACACCTCTCAAAAGACAGATTGCTCAAATAAAAAAAACCAAAAAAACCACCAAACCAAAAACAGTTTCAGGCAGCCATAAGTGTTTTCACGTTTGGATTAAACCCCGCTCCAGCCCGAGGAAGGGCAGAGGATGCATTACGCACTCGGTCTTTCTAGCAACTTAGGCTGGAGCACTAATGAAAAGCAGGAGACGGAGTTGGCGGCCAGATGTGGGGCGAGGGCTTCTACCAAAAGGGAGCTGGAGCCATTAGGGCTGGGATCTAACAGAGGCTAATTCCCTCGCCATGTCGCTTGCCTAATTCCTTGCAGACAACTCCTTCTCCCTTCCCTAACAAGTATGCACGTATCAAAGGCAATCAAGCAAAATAAACATTTGCAACAGATTTATTTTTGGTAGCAATTTATACTAAACTTACTGTTATTTCTCCTTAACTAATCAGTTCTTAGTCCTCTTCTACGCGTCCCCCGAGTAAAACAGCTGCTTCAGTATCACTTAGCATCCAGAGCTGTGGGTGTAATATTTACCCACATTTCTCTAATTAACTTCTAATGACACAATTTATCTCCACATTTTTCTTATTATTTTTATTATTTTAAAGTCAGAGCAGAATTCAACTTTTACCTGTGTCTGCCTCGCATGTGGCAAGACTTGTAGTGCTGCATACAAAGCTCTGGCCCAGCTCTGGCTCCGAGCAGCCCCAGCCACCCACCAGCTGCAGGACCAGGGGGATCTTCTGCATGGGGCTGCACCCTGGCACGGGCTCAGTTTTCTGACGAAGCCCTGTGGTATCAGAGGAAGGATGATGTGTGGTCCTCCCACCCCTGCTCAACACACCCACGAGGACTTCAGAGGGACAAGAAGGAAGAGGTGTCTTCTGCAGGCCATGGAGATACCCAGAGCAGTGGGTGAGGGAATGGCGAGCTGTACAATTGGGACAGAGGAGCAAATCCTTACTGAAGGTGCGAGGCTTGGCCAGGCCAACTCATGGCAGAGACCTCCGACAAGCCACTACCACGTAAGGCAAGCACACGTTATATTCTGCTTTCAGGCCTTAATATTCTGTTCCCCTGGACAAACGCACACATGGGTGCACAGAGCCCACAAAGACCCACTTCAGATTTGGTGTCCAAACACCAGGTCTCTGAAGCAGCTAACGCTGCAACCATCTTGCACCACAGGCGTGCAGAGAAAAACGTGCACCCAAGTTTGCCAGTACACACACTGATGCACGGGGAACTTCCCTGCTGTCGATATCCACTGCCTAGTTCTCAGCTTTAATATTTTGTCTTCTTTCCCCTTGCCCACACACGGCTGTTATGTTCAGCTCATCACTACTGTCTATTTACTGTCACAAGCCTTTTAAATGGCAAATATTTTGAGCTATCTGTGGTTGTGCCAGTTTACTTTTCAACACAGCAAATGGAAGAGCTTTTTACTTGGTACCTCCTCAAACTGGCACAAAAAGTGATTTCCCACTCAAGTGCAAACAAACAAAAGCTTGACCGTTTTCCTTCCGAGCAGGAGTTACTCTTGCCCAAGGAAGCGTGCTCGATACATCTCAGCAGAAAAAGTGCTGCTTTGGGGATTTTCTCACACACTTGCGATAGCAAGTTTTACTTTGAACTTTTCTGCATCCACCATCAAGCAAATGGTGTCATACGTGAACAATTAAAAAAACTGTACAAATCTGACCTCACTTTTTCCTTAGATGACCATGGCTTTAACAATGCAACCATGAGAAATACTTACGTATTTTAAAGCCAGTTGCAGTAACATAGATTATAGAAATAATTATTTATATTATAAACGCAATGAAAAAGGAAGATGAGCAAGACATAGACACAACTTTCAAAAACTAATCTTCAAAAATACATTCCAGGATAGGGCATTTTAAAAAAAGGTTTCTACTTTACCCATACCTACACTAACTTGTTACATTAAAAAAAAAAAAAAAAAAAAAAAAAGAAGTGTGATTAACTGAACTCCTGGAAACCATAATAGCACTGGCAACGGGTTACTCGCTTGTTGAGTACAGAATAGACTTGAAATCTGTGTTATGGATTTGCTGATATGTGGCTGAATGAATAACCTACGGGAACCTTAGGACCAAAATGCAGCGAGTATGTTAAGTCTTTGCTTCATTGTTAATTTAGTGATGGATTTTTATTTTAGTTACTCCTAGATCATATGAAGAAAAGAAATCAAAATTGCACCTTGTCATATTTGTCTGGTATCACACTCCCAGCTTAACAGTAATTGTTACCCAGCAAATGCTCCAAGGAATATTTACTAAACACAACTCTGAATTGCAGTCTGTCTCCAAACGAGATCACAGTTGCAAACTGCAGCTTTACAAAATCTCAGCATATGACAAAAAGAGACCAAAAGTGAACTTCCAGATTTTTGCAGTTCAGTCTCATTCTGTCAGGCTGAGACGTTAACTATCGTGTCTTCAGCTTACATACATTTTAAAATCTCCCCTTAAAAATTACCTGCATTCTTCAGCTCTACAGCAGCCCCTGTTCCAATGCCTACCAGAATGGAGACTTTATATAGCAATTTTCTTCAATCAATCTAAATGAAAAGACATGTCCTCATCCCCCTCCATCCATCACTTTGTTTGTTGCATGTTAAACTGTAACTGCTGTGGCCTTATAATCACTGAACAGTACATTTTTTTTAATTTTCTGAGAAAGCTTCTTCCTTAATTGTGCTGAACAAATCGTAATGACATTTTTTAATAGACGCTTGGGGACAGTTCATAAAAACTCTATGCACCATTCAAATAAGGGTTTTATAGAACTTAACCAGCTAAAGGTGAAATAAATCTTTTTTTTTTTTTCCAAAAGCTATTATCCTATACACCGAGATATCCTTTCTGCAGCCTGACTAAACATCACTAATCTGTTATATCACCTCCTGGGATGATAAGCACGGAGAAAGGAGAAAAAACAAGCTGGACTGTGAATTCAGCCCTGTACTACACAGGCATAAACCATCATCAGCCCATATTCAAATTTCTGAATAAAGTCCATGAACGCTGCAATCCCAGGAACTTTAATGGGACGCGTTGTGGTGCTGAATTCGTTTTCCAATTTGTTATTTTCATTGGCACTGTTTGATATTAAGTCTCTACATCAGGAAAGTCTTTACTAAGAAGATTTTTATTAAGAAGTATTGCTGGTTCGTTAGATCCTGAGCAGCCTTTCAGTCAATGCAATGCCTTTGTCACTGCCACGCAAGCAGTAGATGTAACGTCAGCCAGGCGACCTGCTGTCTTTACAATAAATATTGGCATCAGACATCAGCGATACCAATCACTGTGCTCTCAAAAATGAAGATCACTTCCCTCCATCAGCAATAAAAAAATGACTAAACTGTATCGCAACATGGTCAAAACACCTGGAAGCCTCCCCTGAAAAAAAGGGGGTGGCACAACAGCTCTCTGCATCCAGGGGCTTAACGTACCACCCTGGAAAAGCTCTTGTGACACACAAACTCACATCCCTTGAATCCCTACTGCTTGAAAAAAAAAACCAAACAAAAAAAAAAAAAAAACCCAAACAATCAAACTGCCTGGAGAAACCCAATCCAAAACAAGTTTCAAAGGCAAAAAAAGTTTCAAAGGCAAAAGTTCAAAATCCACCCTGGGCAGAAAGGGGAATTTGGGTCTAAAAAAAGACTCTACATCAAATGAGCGCAGGACCGCTGTCGACGGCAGGGCAGGTGATGCCTGCCTCTATGCTCTCTCCACATCCATTTAGATGGCTACAGACCCATTTTGCTACGCAAACGTTCCTAAACCTGTCTCTCTTTCTCATATGCCGCTGCAGGTCCAGCAACATTGAACCACGTTACAAGCCAGACAGATAGCCTTTTCCCAAACGCAAAAGGCAGCCATCAAGGTCAGCATTGCCTTTTGAAGCAACGGCGATGTACAACGCGCAGCTGTCCGCAGGACCAAACAGGACTGCAAAAGGCTTTTTTTTTTTTTTTTTTTTTCATTAATCAGTCCCTTAGGAAAGTGTTTACCCCAAAGCAAACTGCTGGCAGCATGAGATGGATGAAACCTGTAATATTCACCGTGCAACAACACGCGGAGGGCTGCAGCACTGGAACTGTGCGCTGAAATCCTTTGTCACCACACAGCAAAACTTTTCTTTTTAAACATGGGAATAAAAGATTTAGTAGACTGTGTGACAAACAAAATCAGATGAGTGTTTACATAGGAAAACCAGCCCTCTTGTAGCTGCACAAATAAATAATATTCTTTTTTCTTTGAAGAAAGAGCATATGCTCAACACTCCTTTGTCCCGTATCACAATAGAAAAACCCTTTGCGCTGGAATATCTGAATCACTTCTTGGCAGTCTCTCAAGGTAAACAGAGTAAATTAAAAATGAATGTTTATCGTAGGCGCACACATACACACACGCTAGCAAAGTGGAGTGCTGTATTTGCCTATCAAACACAAGAAGCGATCGAGTTCATCAGTCATTCAAACAAGCAACTGAAAAGTGGAAATAATGGCATGACAACATCAGAAAACAACCTCCCAGAAAGAGATGAGTTTCCTCATAGCCATTTGTCTTGTCTAATTAATCCCACATGTGGGACTGGACTGGAACATTAAAAAAAAATTAGGTACGAAATATTACTTTCACTGAGAAGCTTCAGAAGTACAAAAGAAACAGAAATGCTTTATGGTTGTGCTTTGCTTTCAAACCCCGTTTTTCACATCATCCTCTTAATCTGGGACTCTGCCCCTGTGCCTACATGAGGCTAAGAGAATGTTAGCAGCGCAGAAGCAAGCAGTTGGAAAAGCTGGGGAAAATTATGTCGTTATGACTAATAAAACAAGATGTCAGTTCCTAATAGATTAAAAACCTGTGTATTAGGTTGCAGACTATTCCTGGGCACCCACGGAGCGGTCATGCCCAAGAGCGCTTCCCTCTGCTCAAGACCGGTGAAAAGGGCATGACCTATTCCCTTCCACGCAAACCTTGTCACAGTTTATCCACATTTTTGTCAACTTGGAATTAAGACTGCTGTAACACGCTCTCCACAGGGCAAAACAAAATGCAGAAACAAATGCAGAATGTGTCAACTGCTGATTTAATGGAGTTTCATGCCAGGAGCTTGTTGCCCTAATGCATACGGGTCTGCCACGTCTGTCCTCACAGGAAGCTGTGCAGGTATAGCAAGGTGGTGGGTTTAATATGTAAAATGCTGAACCTGACAATTTTTAAAAGGAATTTCTGATCCTGAGAATAGGGACAGACATACTTGATCAGGTTCTCAAAACTGTGGCCATTTCTGAAAAACGTGGGTTTGTTTTTGTTGGGGTTTTTGGGGGGGGGGGGTGAGGGGTTTGGGGTTGGTTTTTTTTCTTTGAAGAACACAGAAGACACCTCCTCCATCACTGTGTGCACCAAGTAGGCTACCGCAGCTGAAATGAAATGAAAGCAGAGCTGAACTGAAAGCTCCCTCAATGTGCCACGAAACATCCTCCACATGCCTACTGCTCTGAAGCAGACCACAGTATGTTCCCATTTTGAACGCGACACCACACAAGCAGTGTTCCTCTATTTTTACAGGAGGAGAAAGGACTGCAGGTTGCAGCGTTTCACCAGCTGCAGTCTGAGGAGTGTGTGACCATGTCTGCTATGATATTACTGATGAAGTTAATTTATCAAGGACATCCAGGGCATACTTTGCATGCCATTCCTTTAATGCAACGAGGTAAACATATATCATCTTTTTGCACATTAACGAGAGGGACAAAAACCATTCTGGCACTTCTTGGCATGGTGATGAGGATGTGCCTGCTGGCACCGTTTGCCCCAGAAACCCCCAAATCACATCCCGCACTAAGTCCCAAACAAAACATTGCCCAGTTAACAGCTTCACATGCAACATCGGCAAACTTTTTAGGAGAAAAGTAAAACGAGGATTCAAATTCTGTGCTGGGCCTCTAGCTAAAGCAGGCAGCAGTGAGCTTGTTTTGGGCACACAAACACAGATACATGTGTGTGTGCCGTGCATATGCATACACATCTGTATATATATGTACATACACATGTATCCCCCGATGTCCATTCGTGAATCACTGATACACTTTTGAGGCAAAGTATTTCAAAATCTTTTTTCTCAGGAGAATCGTAAGGGGCGCTTTCAGGATTTTACTGAAGAAAGCTTCCAGTTGCTCTTTCACAGTACTTTTTTTTTTTTCCCCTCCTCACTCCCAAAACTCTCTTCAGTTTGCTTTCAGGAGGAGGCGGGACACGCACCACGCTGCTGGGACATTGCTCGGCAGGAGCATCCCGCTGCACCGCTTCTGCTGCAATTGCCCACGCCAAGCTGAATGTGTTCAATTTATCCGCTCCCTGAAAACCACTTCAACTGACTTCTCCCATGCTTGCTGTCTCAGCTGAAAGAAAACGGGTTAATTCCTCTTGCAATATATCTGAACCAGATGCACTTTTTTTTCCTTTTTTTTTTTTTTCCTCCACAGCCAGAAAGAAAGGGGGAATTGCAAAGCTTTCCTTCTCCTTTGAAGGAAAATCTACCTTTTGGTTATTGAGTCAACTCCAGACCTCACATAAAAACACCGTGGCGACTAATTCCTTCTCTACTGTATAGCACATGCATGTTTTCCTTTGGCATTTACAGGGGTCTGAACGTGATATGTCTGTTACAAATATTCCCAGCATATAACTGCCCTAAACGAAGTAGGAAGAAGATTACTAGAACGCCTCGCTTAACACACCAAAATTTTACGTCAGAAACGCTAGCAGCCAAAGCGCCTGCCTTTGCCATCAGAAACCTCTTCAGGCGAAGAGTCAGCTCGGAGAACCAGCAGAAGAGCCCGAGGAATGTATCAGTACACATCAAGATTTAGGAAAAACAACAGCAGAGCGATCTGTTCTTCCACCACCGCTAATAAATAAGGTATTAAATCGTTAAGATTTCAATTACAAGGGAAGAATGTGGCTAACCAAATAAAAGCAGGGGGAGTTGAAATAAGTAGTAGGTTAAAGATTAATATTCTGGGTTCAGAACAAAAGGATGCTCTTTTGTGGCACTGTGCTTATGCCTCTGAATGTAAACATTGTTCCGAGAACCATTTTTTCTTTGCCCAATCTTTAAAGGGTAATAAATTAGACCTTGGACAGCCATACAAGCTGCTACTAGATGTGAATGTGAATGTGTCTGTAGAAAAGGCTGACTTTCAATCAAAGTCTATTGAAAGAATAGTTGGATTTTCTAAAGAAGCATGTTGTGCCTATTAACCAACTTACAAAAGGGGCCATTTTCTTGATTTATGTTTGGTTGCTATAGAGATCTTGCAGTACAGACTGGCAGGTGAAGCTCCCATTTAACAATCTCATAGGTTTTTCTTAGCTGTACTCAGAGGACACGGAGCTACAGTAGGTAAAATCCACCACACAAACATACCACATCTGTCAAACTTAAAGATCAGATTTAAGGCTTTCCAAGAATTTATCTGGAATACGGTAGAGTTATTACACAGTCTTTGCCTGCAAACATTTTACACCCTGAAAAATCTTATCGCAGCGAGCTGCTTCAGCTCTATTAGGTTTTCTCACTGATCCACTTCTTATTCAGCAGGTAATTACTGGTGAGCAGGATTCCAGCACATCACAGCGCCGCGGGGTTGTCTTCTATTTGGATTTTTTTTTTTTGCAAAGCATACAACGTATTCACAAGGAAGAACCTTTGTTCTGCAACAGCAACACTGATGCTAATATGTGCAAGGGGGTGTTAATTAAAAAAAAAATTATAAAAATCCCTTTGCTATGAGCAACAAAATACCCCAGAGAGGAGTCTACAACTGAGAAACAACACAAGTTGTGCTGGAGTCCAAAGGAAAACTTTTATGTGTCAGTAGGTCACAGGCAATTCAAGACCTGGCCTGAGAAATGCTATTTTATAATAGCATCTTCTGCCTAAACTGATGAAAGGTAGCTGTATGGAAACTAGAGTCCTGGAAGAGGAAAACATAATGCAATTAGCAACCTATGTGATGCTCCAAACAGCAGCCTGGCAGGGGTGAAGGTGAGAACAGCAAATCTGCATGGGAGTATATGCTTCAAGCCAAACCCAAACCAAAACAGTATGTGGGATGCCAGCCTTCCCTCAGTTGGTTCCTTGCATCAGCAGATACAATATCAAATATACAAAACAAAAAGATTTAAAAAAGTCAAAACCAGAAATATGATTCTTACTGTATTTAACATTGCATTATTCCTATGCAACTCCTTGATTCAACAAGAAATTTCCATTGGCCTACCTAATGAAAAAGGAATCTGCATTTCATAGACCTGTGAAGTAATTTGATTAAAGTAACAATTTTTGACAGAAGGCAGCGCCTTATAGCTGCCTTACTTACCAATATCTTCTACATTACTAGCACTGTACTATTCAAACTTTTATGTAAATAGACAGTGGGGGCCAAGTAAAACAAGAAATTAAAGCATTACGGCCCCCCTCCAGCCCCATTTTAGAGAATTAGTAATAGGGGGTGGGGTGCTTGGGAAGGGCCGGTCCCACAGCCCGCCGAGGGGCACACCCAACACACCCGTCCTACTAGGATCTCTCCATGCACAGCCCATGCTCCTTCACAAACAACTCCTGCCTTTTGCCAGGAGAAGCGATCAGCTTGGCTGCTCAGCCCCAACCAACCCATCACATGTGCTGTGCTCACCTGGGCAAAAATCAAAGTGCACTCAATACCAACAGAAAAAAGCCAAAACCCCGCCCACAAATTTTTTCGAGTTATTGCACAAAGTTGCTATCAAGGATGTCTGATTTCAGTTCCTAAGATGTATTTAGTATTTGCAGAACGAAGAGCTGCTTGGAGGGAGATAAACCAGCCACCGCAGGGAAGGCACCAGCACGGCATGAGATGGCTACAGGTGGAGCAACTTCCACGTGCAAAGGCAGCTTAACCTGATGCTTATCAACACACAGAGGTGAGAGTCATATATGGCATTAACAGGTGTAAGAGAAGAAAAGGTTATCTCTTGCTAAGGCCAATGGGGATGTCTCTCCAGAGGGAAATGGCTTGGGGGCCGAGGCTGGTCTGATCCTGTACAGCTGAGATTAATGAAGAGGAGCTTTGCCAGGGAGTTCAAGGGAGCAGGACAGAGGTCTGGAGACACAGGCAGGAGGTCTGAAGTCAGGCACCCAGAATTCAGCCTCTCCAGAAATGCTCTTCCCCTTCTGCCCCTCTCGCAGAGGAGGAAGCAGCCAAAACTTGCTTACGTTCAAAAGGGGGAGGAGCAGGATAACTGCAGTAACCTTCACAGGATTTGTTTTAATTTCTGCAGAAAGGACAGCAAGTCTTTCACTGTTTGAACATATGGCTTTTGGGGAGGGGGCCCCAAGTTATTTCATTCCTGGTCTTTTGGAATTTTGCTGATTATCAGGAACAAGTACGGCCTTAACACCAGAGCTGCGATGAAGAGAGATGACTTCCTTGCAAAGCTCTCCGTTGTTTGCATCCTAGTAATTATTTGGCAAATGGATTCCACCTGTTGTACATCACCCAGCACATACAGATGGGACAGAAATATATCCTGGATTTATATTTTATTTGGACTAACAAAGCCAGGATTTGAATTCAAGGGGCAGCGAAGGAACTAAGAATGTTCTGCATCAGAGACTTGGAAAAAGAAATGCAGGGCTTTGGCTGTGGCCCTTCTGCTCAGATTATCTCCAAATACTTGACACGCAGTGACTCCTCCTAAGGAAAGCAGGAGCGATCAAATCCATTACGCTCTGCTGTTGAACCCTGTCTCAGGCCTCCTCTCGACACATTTCTTTTACTTCCTGTTATTTATTTTTTTACATTAAAATCACTAGCAATATTTAGACCATCTCCTGCTTTAACTCCAAGTCATGATGAAGGCAGATTTCACCGTTAAAACAGTATTACACAATATCTGTCATCCAGATTGGACAGTAACTTATTAAACCCTGTTTTATTGAAAGTGTGCATGTCGGCATTTTGGTTTTATACCTTGCATGTGTTTTTAGTGTTGAACTTGGCTTTTCCATGAATCTTATAAACATAAAAAGCACAAAGGCTGAAATCCCGTCCCCGCTGAAGTAATAGGATTTTTGTCACTGATGTCCACGGGGTAGGATTTCAACCCAGATTACTAACAGATTTTTTTTAAAAAATCCTCAATTTCTGCCTCTCCAATGTACAGCTTTTGACTGGAGAGGTCAGTGGGGAGGAAAAAAAATTCAGGCCAAAATGCTACTATTAAAACCACGGTCTAGACAACATCCCTGTGCATGTGCACGCATGCCCACATCTTCTGGAGGAGTTGCTGAGAGCACGTGGCGTCACACGAGGTCTGACACCACCAGTATTAGACCTGCCATCTCTAAATCCCTGGGGATACGTCCAATAAGAGAAAGATCCTAAACAGTGCAGACGAATAACACAGATCCCTTAACTATATAAGAAGACACGGCGTCTACCTTCTGTCATTCTACAGGATATAGCATCTCAGATTTTGGTCTTCAATATGCATAAACATGGTATGTAAACAAAACAGGGTGGGAATATCCATATAGAAAGCTGCTGCATTGTATAGTAAATGAGTTTACTGTACACATCCCCTCCCCTCTCGCCTGGTAACTTTGGGTCCTTTTCGGTTTCAATGCAATTAAGACCCTCTCAATGGCTGCGCCCTCTATTCCATAAAAAGCAGCGAGTGGGGGGAAAGAGGCCATCTTCTCCCTGCTCTATGAAGAAAGGGCCAACTTTGGGAATCCAGACTCTTCCTTGCCCTGAAATTTTAACAACTGACTTCAGCTCCACACATGAGCACCAAGGGCTCAGTGCGCCCACCAGTTAAAACACGCAAGTTTTAACATCAACCCTTGCAAGAGAAAAGTTCTTAGGTCATTTCCAAAGGTGTTTTGCTGTTTAATAAGCATACCTCCTCACTCTGCAGGAGGAGGATCTTGGGGGAAAAAAAAGTTACAATAAAACTTAAAACCCTCCAAAATATTCTTAAATAGCTTTCCTATAACCCATATGGCATATAAACGAATATAGGATAGTGTTGTATAACAAGTTTATTGGCATACAGTTGGTATGCCCAGATTACTTGTCCTTTTAGTGAGTAACCTTAGACTGTAGCCATCTTAAATGCAAGCTGATAAATCTTAAAACATACCAGTCCACGGCATGTTATTTGTTCTTCATACATACATTTCTCTTAAAGTCTGCAAGTACATATTCGCATATAAAAGTTTGATGGCGCACAAAGGATTCGATTTATGCATTCCTTTGTAAACCCACCAAAACCATTACATTTTCCATCACTGATAAAACCTCTAGGCTTTTAAACTCAAAAATGTATTTTTACAATTGTTAAGCTGCTGTTATGGCCTGTGAAGGTTCCTGGTCTGGTAACAATGGAAACTGGATTCTTATGTTTATCTTCAGGCCAGGACGGATGGAGGCAGCAATAGTATATGCTTTCCTAAACTGACCCGCTAATGACCTGAATCCTGCCCTGAGGGGTTAGTATCCCTTGGAGTAAGAGGATATTTAGCTCTGATGCCAGTTCAACCTACTACTCATTTAAAAGAAATTGCCTCATCCAAGTTAAGGGGTTTAGATCCTATTCTCCAAAATGAATCATTCATACAGCATGGGTTTTTTTCAGACGTATTAACTGAGAAACATAGATGTTAGTTATGAAAAATATTTGTATTAAAACCTGAGTGGTCTTGTACTGCAAAAACTAGTATGGCCAGTGCCAAACATAGAAAACTCCAGCACCGCAAAAATTTAAGAATGGGTTTGATGGCTTATTACTCTCAACAGTCTAACTTCAGTACGTCTGTTTTGTGCATCGTCAGCCATTATTCCGTCTCTGACGAACTGAGGCCTTCCAGTGATACCAAGTTCTTTACTGACTGGGTTCCTTCCTTAAGAGGATGGAGCAAGCAGTTTGGATTAAGGAGAGTGACTTCACCCACTCTTTGGATAAAACTGATCTGTCCTGAGGTTATAATAAATTCAGCTACACTAAATAACTATTTTGCTTTATCATAAGCATGTGCATTTTACATGTTTCTGATCAAGATCAGAGATGGAAAATGGCACAGGACAGCTATTTCCATGATATCTTCTTGCACATCTGGAGATTAATGACGCAGCGTTCCAAAAGGGTTGTATAGTTTGGAAAACACCCAGACGTTTGAGTGCTTACTCACAAACCCAAACGTGCAGCCTCACCAAGCACTACCGAAGTACCACGCACTCCAATTTTCTTCATTATCACAGGGTAACAATATGACCAGGGCTCATATTTCCTGGAGACTACGCTCTCTTCTTTATCTCTGCGTACATCAGGCACTCGGCGTTGTGCAAATTCAGAGCAGCACTTTTGTTATTCTATTAGAGCTTTTCCTTGCATGTTAATCCCCTGGGAATCTGGCATCCCACTTCACAGCAAACCCTATTCATGCACACACACAGAACAAGAACCCAATTTACCATTTTGCAGAAACACCAACAACAAGAATTAAAGCTACAATAAAATTGCACATTTATTTAAGTTTCTCAGTGCAATTCCCATCCAGATAAAATCATCCTTTATGCCCGTCTGAAAGAGTCCGCAAAAAATGTTTGCTGAAATTTTGCTCCTAAGTCACTTAAGCCTCGGAAAATGTTCTCCCTTTCCAATTCCACCCCCCTCAAAATGGAACAAAATAGGTTTGGTGCAAAGCTGATGTGTTTTAAACATTAATTTATAGGCAAATTCTGCTCTGCACATCCAAATGTTCCTGGCTTGGGAGATTCCACACCTCTAGAGATAACATTTGCATTCTGCAGCATGTGGCAAAAATAAATAAATTATTACCACACATGGCAACGTGTAAATCCACCACCATTTTTATCACATATATGTATTTAGAAGTATTTAGCAGTGAAGCCTTTCTTGAAGATTTTATAGTAATTTCCTTGCCCCTCAAAAACTTTTCAAACTTACAGCCTTAAGTACCTTTGAAATCAAATTCAATTACTCCTAGAAAGTTAATTTAAAAAATGATTTCCTACTACAAATGAAAAGCATGCTACATACCAACTGCCCTATGCCAGTATGCATGACGAGTACCAATAACACTCAAGGATATCAACGCTAGTTCTTCGACAACTTTTGCTCACACACCGTGCATGCAGCCAGGTTATCCCAGCAGGTGGGATGAAGGTTAGACCAGAGAGCTCCAGGCTTTCCAACCGGACACACCTAATGCTCCTGTACCAGCGGAGGAAACACCTCATCTCCCAGCAGACGGACAAGGTTTCTGCCCGCTGCCCTGCTGGCTCTGACCAGCCACTGTGTCCGCTCCTGCCGACCTGAGAGCGGGTGCAGCCTGGGCTCACCAGGGCTGCCTGGCACCGTGACCCAGAGCCTGGGGTGCTGAGCAAGGATGGGAACACACCTGGGCACCCTGACAGCACCGCAGGCAACAAAAATTCATAACCTGTTACTCAAAGCCCCCATCAGCCAAGGGTCTGCAGGCAACGCGTCTGAAAATACACCCAGGCAGGCGGCCCGTGCCTCTTGGTGCGAGGCTGGAGGTCCCCAAGGCAGTCGGTGACCTTTATGCTGGCGGCGCCAGCCCGGAGAGGCAGGGCACCCACGCCGGTACGTACGCTCCCCTGGATCCAGGTGCACTGTTAATAAAACTGTCTTTCCCACAGAGCCTGCAGAATAATACATTTTATATTCTAATGAAGTAATTATTAAAATAGGTAATTATTGAAATAACCACATCAACTCCCAGTCATTAAAATCCTCCTAAACAGAACGGCATGATGACTTAGGCTATTAGAAAGCTTGGCAGCCACCCAACGCCTACAATAGCTTCTAATTAATTGATCTCACCTCTAATCTGCTATTGTTAGCCTAGTGCTGATCATTTGTTTGGCCTACAGATCCTATTGCCTCTTTCATTTGATTGTATTTGTTACTGTACCCTCTCTATCTCTTTCAATTAAGCACAGGTTAAGTGGTTCAACCGCAAGAGAATAGGAGATAATGGCACCAATCAAAGTAATCTCTTTAATTTGCTAAATGGATTACAGGGAAACCCCAGCCAAAGTGAAGTCATAGCTGGTGGCCTTCACTTGAACTATACACAAAGAGTATCTAATTATTAACCCACCACATGCCAAACTTTACAGATATCCAATAAAACAACACAGCATTCGGGTACTAGTCAGGTTGCTCTCATTACAGAGTTTTCCACTGTAAAATTACTTCGACTGCAAAATCTTTATATCGGTGTCTTTCCAAGTACACCATATGCCGTACTTTCAAGTGCAACTTATCTAGATATAACAATCAAAACACTGCACTGCATACCAGTCAAGAGAGTGGATTTATAATCTCTTTAAGGACATGCTCGTGGAAGAGTTCATTTTTCATATTTGTACTATAAATGCAAATTCAGCTTTGCAGTCAGTATTGCTTTTGCTTTTGCTGACTGTAGAAGTTTTAATAGTAAACAAGCTTCATCCTTAAACTGGCAAGTGGGTTTCTTCCCCCTCTCCTCTTTCTTCTGAAGTGTTTTTGAGCGAGCTGTCTGGCAAGAGAGCTTCACAACCAGTACTTTGGCTGAGCGTGTCCTTGGCTAATCAGTCAGGCAGCGAATTCAAGAATGTGAGCTGCATGAGACGGAGGGTCATTTCCTTGCAATGACAGGGAGAGCAGGGCATTAGAAAGAAAAAAGGAAGGAGGGGACAACAGGATTTCATGCAGAAGGAAACTGAGCTTGTCGGAGAGGCAGAACCTCTTAGGAGCGATTGGATCTCTCTTGCCTTTTCAGAAGAAAATGTTTTTATTAGTGGCAAAACAGAGATTACCAACTATAAATCTATTGTTCCTGGCAGAATTCAACTTGCATCAAATGACGGGACAGTAACACAGAACGTGGTATCATTTTGCACTTCCACTTTGCCTTTGGTTGGCTGATTTCAAACAGAATGATTACATTAGCCTCGAGCAGAACATCTACGAAGTGAAATCTCCATTTTAACTTAAAGGAAAGCGAGGTATATGGAGAAAGAATAATCTATATTCCAGGCTGGATGACTTCAGACCCTACAAAAAGTCCATTAAAAACGGAACAAGACTCCTACTTTCCAGACCTGACACCAAGTCCACAAGAGAGCAGTTACTTCTAACAATAGCTGAAGTTGTTTTGTAAGGTCAAGAGCTACAGTTTTGATTTCTGACTTAGCTTTTTTGCATCCTCACTCCTTTGGGCACCAAAGCTTTTGCACTGGGATTGCCAACTTTTCACAGTCACTTTTGCAATGCATGTGGTTCCAGGTTGTTTCCATGCAATACAGGCATGAACAAAGAAATTATATCAACATCTCCAAATTTCCAGTAATGCTGCTAACACAGCCTGCCTCTGTTCCAACGAGATGTCAGCTTTGTATTTCATAACATGTTTTTGTTTGCATGGTAACTGGCCAGTAACTTGGCATTCTTCTGCCGTTCTATGTTTCGACACCAGTTCCACACTAACTGCTTGAAGCTGAGCACACGCTTCCTGCGTTACTGAATTAGCAGCTACATATACACGCTATAACCTTCAGCAAAGTCTGCCCAACGACACCTTGTACAGCAGCTATGGTGCCCCAGGAAAATCAGAACTGAGCCCAGGCCCCAGGAAGATCAGAACCGAGCCCAGGTTTGTCACCCACGGTCACACAGAGGCACATGTAATCTTCCCATCAAACCAGGTGCACAAGGAAATTGCTTGCTCTCAACATGTCAGGTGTTTTCTAAAAAAAGTACTTTATGGGTGCAGTTTGGGGAATGGGGTGAGATGCCTTTCTCATTTCCCACTCACCAGACCTTCACCTTGCTAGACACAGTCCTACTTTACCGTGTTCTGTCCCAATGCACCTGTGACATCTCCATGGGCTGACTCCACTCATCCAGCCAGCGAAACCAGGGGCCGTTCTCCAGGGCGTGAGGGACCTGCACTGGCTCACAGGAGGGACCCTGCAGCACCAGCAGCTGCAACCAGCAGGGACTGGGAACCGGGCTCGGGGAAGGCATCCCTCAGCCACCCCGTCACCTGCTGGGTGCACTTGTCCTCCTCCTCTTTTACATTCAGCATGCAAACAGATCAGTAAGATCTGAAGTGTGACCTGCAGCCCATCCCCATTTTTACCTCCAGCAAGCCCTCTTACGGAGAGGCACTCTCTGCCCACAGCAATCTGCTGTGCCTGCATATGCACACCTGACTTAAAAATACATGACGGCCCGATACCTTCAAGTATGGAGGAAATCCAGTATCTAAATTTCCAAACTCCTTTGCCATCTGAGAGCGCACACAAGGCTATATTCTGCTTTCCAGCTGTCGCTGCTCTAACAACCTTAATGGATTTAACAGCACAGATAGAAATGGCCTTCCAGACTTCACTCTGAAAAAACCCATTTTGGTATTTTAAACGATTCTATTTTTCAGGTAATTCATAAAGATTAAACTGGGCAAAAGGGAAGGTGGAAGCTTACCCAGTAGTATCGTCGGGTTGGACATTATTCAGAAAGCACAAGCTTTGGGGATCTGCGGTGCTGATTCAGCCCGTTCACAGAGCCAGGGGTCAACCCACAGCTCTACTTCTCTGGAATGCAGAAATATTTATTCACATCTGGAAACGGCTCATCTGCACTGGAAACTTTTCTAATATTTTCTCTTCTATTATGATACAAAAGCTACCAAGCACTCATTTTTTTCATTGTTGTTCTATTTATCCAGTCTTCTCCTCCCTTTATACACCTACTTTAAATGAGCAAGCCATGCCTGTTATGAAGTAAATCAAAACGCTTTGAAATCTGCCAGGGTTGGCACCAATAATACAAATTGGCCCATAAATATTGAGGCCCTAGTAATCCTCCCTCAACAAGTGAGCCAAATAAGAAACCAGGCGAAGCCCTCTCGTTTTAATTCCGCTGAACTATTGCTATTAGGATGGAGGCATCCCAGCATACACGATGAGCCCCTGGCTCGAGTAACGGTTTTCTACACCACCTTAATTAAACCTGCTCCAAGCAAATTTAATCAGCGCAGTGAACAAAATGGCTTCTGAAAGCAGGGAGCAGTTTACATTAGCGTTTCCAGCACGACTGTCAACAGTGCTGCGAAAACATTTTGCTAAGCATTACTGGGGGTTTCTGGTTAAAAATAAAATAAAATAAAAAAAAAAAAATTCCTATTGCAACTATTTGAGCAAACCACTTTAGAAAGATCCTGAGGAGAGAATGCAGGGGAGACACTCGCCCTGCACCCCATCCCTTCCAGTCCCCAGAGGGACTTCTCCGAGCACCTGAAATCCTCCCCTTCTGTTTCAGGTCAGTGGAAATTTTCCAGGACTTAAATTCGGATCACAGACAAAACTATTCCTCTTTTTCCTGTTCTTTCCTAGGTGTCTGCTTGTGGTCAGGGTGGAAGACAGATTGAGGGGCCAGACGGACCCTCAGTCTGAGCCGTCACAGCCTTTCTTACACTCTCATATTGCAATGTGTTTCGCACACTACCATGTCACAGGCAGTGCGGAAAGTATTTGCTCTTTTCTTTCTTCTGGCTGTATGAAGTCTATTATTTAGGTAATTACAGCAGGAACTGTACCAAGTAAATGTTTTCCTCCTCCCTCTCTTGATGCGAGACAAGGCTCAAGACCCACAATAATTCTATAGCCTTGCTACACAAGTAATGTAAATCTCGCTGACGGATATTTTGTACGATCTCCAATTCAAAAAAAGACAACTCTCTTTAAGCCCTTTCTTCCCTAAACCTCAACTACTGCAGAAGCAAATGAGAAGCAATTATTTCACTGAGCAAACTTCCATGCCACCAGCCATAAGGTGTGCTGGGCAAAAGGCGCAGGATTCCCCCTGGAAACCCATCTGCCATGTAAAAATAGCTGGTGGTGGCAACAAGGACAGGAGGACGAAGAGGAGGAGATGTAGGGCAGCGGTACAAACTCTGATGTCCTGCTCCCGGAGACCATAAGGAGAACAGGGACACTGACCTCCTCCAGGGTTGGAGTAAAAGCACGCTCTTCGTGTACCTCGTCATTGGAGCCGATAATGCATTTCCATCGTATTGCTGTAGGACTTTGCTGCCACGTACCCTAATAAAATGGATGTTCTTAGGGACTACAGCCCTGTTGCCTTTTCTCAGTAGGGACACATCTTCTTTTCAAGTGCACAGAGTAAGACAGAACATCAAAAGGCACAGCTACATTAGGATATTAATAAAGTGTCATTTTATACAGTGTAGTCCACCTACAAAGATGAACATACACAAAGATCACTATAGGAAAGGCCCTCTGCAAGGACCACTTTTAGCAGGCGGGCGTAAAACAACAGGAAATTTGTAAAAAATAGCTTAAAAAAATAATTAAAAAATAAATTGTCTTTTAATTTCTCTAGGTCAAATATCCCATCTCTGTGTCAATAAGCACAGACTTCTCAGGCTCTGTACCAAATCCTATGCTTTTTAGCCAATGAATATTTAAAAGTTTAATACAACTTCAGAAGGACTTAAACA
>NW_009259683.1:160849-165943 GCF_000687185.1 Egretta garzetta
ATACCTTATGCCTAGAGCACTCTGCCAGAAAACATCTGCTAAAAATCCCCGATTTAAACTTAGACCTATGACACGCCAGGCAACTACTGCAATCACAAAGTAACGGGGAATGCAGGAAAAAATGGCAAGCTTTGGTGCCTTTCCTACCAACCCTCCAGTACGTCTGCAAAAAATACCTCCTCCTCGAGGGGTGTAGCCTTCTTTCCTAACATTCAATTTTAATTTGCGGAGGAAAATAATTTTCCTAGCTCAGAAAAAACAAGCTCTTTTTCCTTTCTCCAAGTGAAAGTATTCTCTAAATATGACATGAATTACCAAGTAATTTTGCTTCAACCAAACCTGAATTTTTCAGCAAATCAACCCCATGCAATTTGCGGTCATCTTAATGCCACTATGCTGTCTGAAGGACCAGTTTGCACATATGTATCTATGTGCTGGACAGCACAGAAGCAAATACAATGCTGTTAAAACCTGGTCAGAGTTTTTAGGCTCAGGATTTACAGAAAAGCATTCCCACCACACAGTCCCATGCGGCTCTCCGGGCTGCCTAGTTTGGCTTGAAGGGAAGCTGCTCCTACTGCTAGCGAAGGAAATAGGCAAGGAAAAAAGACATCATGCAACAACACAGCCCTCCTATAATTCTATAATTGCATTGTAGAAAAGTACCTCTCCCTGAAACCGTTAAAGAAAAAATCAGAATTGCTCAATAAAAATATTTTGTACTACTAATGAGAGAGAAAAGCAAACAAACACAACATCTTTTACAACTTCAGGAGAGCATGTAAGATAACTTAATAAAAGAGCCAAAGAATTTCAATCCTCAGGCTTTAAACACTATTCACATGCTATACAAAATTTAAATCCACCAGTATTTCAAATTTGCCTAAATGAATAAGCTATACTATTCTAGCAAAGTCTGTTCAAACAATAGAAAAACAGAAAGCAAGTGGTGTCAATTAGATACTGGCTGAAAGTACTGATGAGTATTAAAATCTAAAAAGTTATCTAGATGTTAAGACTTTAGAAAAATATTCACATAAAATACCTATGACTACAATCTTTGAGGAAAAATAATGTGTTAAGCCAAGTACATATGGAAGCATCTAAAATTACAAGCTCTTATTCCAACTCCTGGTTATTCAGTAGCTAATCTGCACTGGAAGAAGGTAACTAAATACAAATGAATTGTTAAGAAAAACACCCACTATTTGCTTGAATATTTAACAGCTGGAACAGCTGGACTGCATTACTGAACAATGAAATTCAGTGTGCAGTCAGGTAGCAAGGAGAGAAAGCTCCCTGAACAAAGCCATAACAGAAGGAAATAAAATAATAAGTATTTATAACAACGTTTTTTTCTCTTATTCTTAACCGGCTATTAAATCTCACACTGAATGTCCCATTTCACAAATACAAATGAATCAAATCCACGTTCCTAGAAGCCAGTTTCTTTAAGCCTGTTTTTTAAAGGTCAATGGCTTTTTAATTTCAGTTTATAGTTAACAATTTTTAGTAAACAATTTAGTAAAAAAAATTTTTTTAAGTTGTAATTGAATGTTAGGTTCCCAGTGCTGGAAGGATGCTAAAGTTTCTGTATGTTTCTATTTATTTATTTAAAAGTATCTGAAATCTCAGGAACTTTTTCAATCACCCCTTATCTATGCTGGCTGCCATCGTTGCGAGCAAGCGGCTTATCTTGGATATCGACCCAGCACGCTTTTATTGAAACGGTGCGAACCTGCTGTGACGCTCTCTGAAATATATGAAAGTGCAGTATAAGCACAGAGGCCCGGACCAGCTCCCGAGGGACACAGGACTGCAATATGCAAAGGTGTCTCTGGATGAGGAGTTGTTGGCTCAGCGGTGGAGAGCAGCGGGAACAAGGCAAACCATTTTTCATCTTTCTGTTTCTGGTCTCCACAAGCTCATGGATCATCTCCCCATCAGATAACAGCAAGTGAGATCCAATCCACCTAATTTAGACGGGCTCTCTTGCATGGGAATATTACACACAAGTATTATCCTTTAACTCTTGCTTAAATGTTAGCTGCTTAATGGCAATTCCATTTGCAAACTTTCAAAAACACCTTTTTTTTCTTTCCAGAACTTGAGTGCTTATTTTACAAGGGCTGCACCACTGGTATCTAAAACGTAGGTAAAAGTTAGGTGGTCTGGGCCCCATCTGTTCTCTCGGCTTGACTCGGGTTCTCTTCTGATCTGCAGTGCTATTTTTCCCTGACACCTAATTTAGACGGGCTCTCTTGCATGGGAATATTACACACAAGTATTATCCTTTAACTCTTGCTTAAATGTTAGCTGCTTAATGGCAATTCCATTTGCAAACTTTCAAAAACACCTTTTTTTTCTTTCCAGAACTTGAGTGCTTATTTTACAAGGGCTGCACCACTGGTATCTAAAACGTAGGTAAAAGTTAGGTGGTCTGGGCCCCATCTGTTCTCTCGTCTTGGCTTGACTCGGGTTCTCTTCTGATCTGCAGTGCTATTTTTCCCTGACCCTCCTGCTCCTGAGAGATGGCCTGGATGGTCCTTCCGCCTCCAACTTCTGCCTCCAGCCATTACGTTTCTCTGGTTCATCGAAACGTTTTTTTTGCTGTGTGGAAATAGTTTTTCTGGTATTGATGTCATTGCAATGGCCAGGCACCCCAACACCAGAGTGACGAGTACAGGGTAAATATCCTAATAGACTTATCGCCAATCAATCAATCAGACTGACTGGGTACAACGCCAACAAACATTTTTTTAGAAGGAGCCAATGTTTCATCAGGATGACCGAAACCTTGGAAAGCACAGTGACATGAAGACACCGTCGAGTTCAGGTGGTCGATGCCATGCCAAAACACCCATCAGAGCTGCTCCAGCTCCTCAGGAGGAATTCCTTTATGTTCAGGCACTGACTTGCCTTGCCAAATATTTTGAACACGATTTACATACCTCAGAAAAGATCCCAAACTTTGCAAGTTAAGCCAAACCACAAGCCCAGCCAAAGCCTCCACCTGTGCAAAACGTTTATTTTTAGATGCTGCAGACTTAGGGGAGCCCAGCAACAAATTTGACCTGCAGCTGCTCATCATGCCAATGCTGTGTCAACAAATGGGAGGCTGGCAGGGAAAACATTAAACATAGCACTATCCGATTTATTCGATGTGTTCCTAATCAGAAAGGAAACAAACACTGGCACGTGCACAAGACCTGTATCTGGAGGAGACTCCCATTCATCCCTTTGGGAAAGACGTGGATCACACAACCTTAGTGGTGGTGATTTTCTTGTTGGCCAACTCCATTCGTGCCCGTTTGTGGATTAAGTTGTTAGTTTACTGTTTTTCAAAGGAAGCAGGTGCTTAACAGCAGCTATCTCATTACACTTTTTTTCACTGGAGTTCACAGAGGGTGAGGAAAAAACACTGCAAAAGTGTGGCTGCAACTCACACCCACAAACCTCTGGCCTTGCTCCAGCCCCGGATGCAGTGAAACGTCCTGGGCACACTGGTGAGACGCTGCGACCGAGCAGCACGTGCGGCTGAAGAGCTGAGCGGGGCCCAAGCTTGCGCAGCCTTCTGCTCCTGCTGACCATGCTGAAGGAGGAGGTGAGGAGCAAGCACGCCGGGAGGTTGAAGAGCACCCAGCGTCCCTCCCTGCCCTCCTTGGCCATGCAAGGGCTTGGGGAGATCTCTGCTGCGGCAGGGCAAGGCAGAAGGGAGGCAACGGCGTTTCTCAGTGGGAACGCAGCCGCAGCGACGTGCGAGGAAGGAAAAAGATGGGGAACAGGAGAGTCCCTGTGCTTGGGTCAGGGCAAAGGGGCGAGAGAAGACAAGACCCATTTCTGTACAGCTGAGACAACCTGAGCCAGCACTAGACTAGTCTCTTCTCGGGCCAGAGATCAGGAGACACAAATTTGTGTGGAAACAAGACCTTAAGTCAAGCCCATCTTGTATGCAGGACCTTGTGCTACACCTAACCCAGATGCAGCAGTACTGACCCAGCCCAAACCCCGGGAAGGTCTGGAAAGCCTCCCATCGATCCCACAGGCTGAGTCAGCCATCACAGCGCTCCCACCAGCTCAGCTCTCGGAGAGGCTCGGGGATCGTCACCTCCCGTTCCCAGAGCAAGAGTGTGATGGAGAGGTGAAATATTTGATTTCAGGTAATGGAGAGGTCGTCAGCTATTCTTTTTTTTTTTTTTTTTTTTTTCCTCCCTCCCCAACATCCCTGCTGGATTATTCGCTGAACACCAAGAGGACTCATGGTCTGAGGGTTAAATGCCAGCTTTTCTCCTGGCTGAGAAAAACCTCGCTGCACAGAGAGCAGGGATGACATGCAACCTCTGCATAACCCGACCCCTCTAGGCACATACCTTCAACAGACAGCTAAAAAAAAAATAAATAAAAAAAAAATTTAAAGCTCTTTATCTGATAGTCAAGTTATTATATACCAAAAGAAGGGAAACATCAAGAGACAAAATCCTGAACAGTGCTGACTACCCACATTTTAAAAAAAAAAAAAAAGTGCCAAGAGAACAATGGAACTCTTCACCCTTACTCCTGGATTTATACATGTGCTGTAATTAAATATAAACTGAATTTTGAAGCCATTGGGAATAAAAGGGCAACTCAAGAAGCAGAATGATAGAGCGCTATATATAAAACCAGAGCTATATATAAATGTCATTTATATTAATACCTAGTCTGCTTAATGCCAGCATAACATAACCACCAACAGGTGAATAGCACATTACACAGTACTAACCAGTTTTTGTAAATTTGGTAAAGAAACAGGACTTCAGAGGAAGCATAAGATAACAATGGCCTGGCAGGGGGAAAAAGCATCCATCCTCCAACCATAATTCCAAAAGGAAATTGGGAAGAGCCTTTCCTGGAAAATGAGAGGTGTCCTTGAAATCCACCATTATGTTTTATTTTCTAAACACCTGGTGAAGGTATTTTTGGCCACCAGATGCAGGTCTGATTTTGGCCACCCACTGCGAGCAGCCCATGAAATAATTGACATGTTTCATCACCCTTTCTTCGCAGGATTAGAGGAGGGAGAGGTGGCAAGAAGAGATGCTCTGGCTGAAAATG
>NW_009259683.1:165996-194030 GCF_000687185.1 Egretta garzetta
CGTGCAACCCTCCCCCAGTTCAGGGACAGACTGGAAAAAGCTGACAGCGACCTGGGCTGATCTTGGAGCTGCCAAGGAACCCAACCAGAGCCCTCCCGGGGTCCCATCCCACCCAACATAGAGGGGTGATGACACATCCTGCATGGGGTTGGTGGCCCTGGAGCAGAGCTCAGGACGCCTGGGTTTAGTTTCCAGCTCTGCCACAAATTCCACACGTTACCCTGGGCAGGGAAATCTAATCCCCACGCTTCCCTTCTCCATTACCTCCGTTCTTCCTGTTTGTCTGTCTCCTCTGATTAAGTGTTGAACTCTAAGAGCAGGGGCTGTGTGTTCATATGGTATTTCAAGCAGTGTGGCTTGATAGGATTTGGCACATTCATGTGCAGTGAAATAAATCAATCAATAGTCAGAAGAGTTACGTTACAGCATAGCGTGGGCAGAGACGTCTATTACAGGGTCTACCTTTAGCTTCTTGATTTGTTTCCAAGAACCTTAAGGATAATTTTGCTTAAGTACATAATGAAAGATTAGGGCTAAATCAGTAATAAACATGAAAATGAAGTTATGCCACACAATGAATAGTCGTTATTGTGCCCCTCCTAGTAGAAGTTCATTATGCACAAAAGCCTTCTGGAGGCAGGGGTAGCTATTAAAATGCCTACGCACCTAACTCTGGTTTCACTGCTGCACAAAGCAGTGGGCTCAAGAATCCCACTGCAAGACCACAAAAAAAAAAAAATGTCAGTTGTTTACTGAAAAAAAAAAAAGAAATGGGAAACGTAGGCATTTATTTATACACTGACACAACTGCTCCCATTTGTTTCAGTGGAGCTGCTGTACAGCGAGAATGAACTGTGCTTGCTGCCTTTTTCGGATGACAGTGGCTCACCGACACCACACTGAGCCTTACCCAACTGCCCGCTGCTGAGCACTACACTTGGGTCCTTCTAAATAACCATGGGCATCATTTCGGTGTAAACCCTCCACCACCCCATCAGTGGGGGCCGCCAGTGTGGCAGGAAACCTGCCGGAATCGGCAGTGAAAAATGTTTTTTCAGCAAAGCCATAGACTCTCTTAAACTAGCTGTTACAGTGTCTATATTTTAATTTTAATGGCGAATCTTATGGAACAGACATGTTGGAAGAGCAATAAATAATAAGTTATTGTACCCGATCTTTCACTTCTGAATAGTTAAGGAGATTAATGTACTTGTCTGCATTACTACTCTGAGCTATTCTGAAACGAACCCCCAGGCAGAGGTACCTTCTCCGCTACCGTTACGTACCAAACCATGGCCGATGCTTTGCCACATGCCTCCACAATTAACATGCCGCAGCTCCTTATTTGGATTGTCCTCTCTAAATAAGAGGTAGATCAATAAATAAATTTAATTAGCACATTAGAATAGTCATTATTGGGTCTGACACATAATGGGGGAAATCAAACAACTTCAAAAGAGATTTGCTCAATTAACACAAGTCTTTATAGCGGCACTGGGATAAGACCGTATCGCAGATCTAAATAGCCTAGACTGCAATTTCTCTCCGGATCATATTGGCATGCTCCTGACAGCCACAAGATCATTAGAGGTATCTGCCCTTCCACGATACCCCTAATCCCATTTTGAATACTTAATTAACTACAGCAACTGGGAACCTGTGCACCATACTTCAGAGATAATTCCTGTGACAAGGATGGAGCGGCTGTATCGCTGCGGCCTATCGTAGCTCCTGTTCCCACTCAAACTTCTCAGCATCTTCCCTTTGAAAACCTGGCTTTGTCATGGAGAGACCTGGCTTTGTCATGGAGTTACCCATAGCTGCAGACCCTGAAATGCAATTCATCAGCACAGAGCAAACGGAACGCTGGGTTACGCTCTTGCCCTTTGCACCTACAGCTGAGCCAGCAGCCCTGCCTGGCCACGTGGTACATATATGTACAGCATGGAGAACAACTCTCAAGTTAAGGAAATTCAGCACAAAAAAGATTAACCTCTTCAGTATACTTATTTCGTTTTTTAATATCTATTTAATAGACTATTTTACAAGAGAAAATAAACAAAGTTGTTCTTCAGAGCAGCCACCTCCACTGGGTCTCAAATGAAATCCCAGAAAAAAAACAATTCAACAAAACCACAAACCAGTTTTACTTCTAGCAAAAACACTGATTTTCCTTTAAAAGACAAGCAAAATTATCTACACATGACCAAGATGCTGCAAGCCCTTCTCATTAGGACACTAGCTGAAAAACAGTCAATAAAAAAATTCTCACATCTACCATTCATCTTGTCTTTTTTGAGAAAGAAAACCTTTCTGGCAAAAAGGAGGGGAAAACCCCAACAAGGGCATTTTCCCAGGCTTGTAACAGAGTAGAATTTTAAAATTGTTGGGGGTGGGGTGGAAGCTTTATTGGAATTTTCAGCCCCCATGACCTCATCCAGAAGCAAAGGCAGAAGTCTGCAACGGCAGCAATTCTGTGTAACAGTGGTGGTTCTTTTAATATACGAATCAAATGCCTCATGCCCGTGCTCACTAGGGGTTGTGTTCAGCAAAAAGCAGACAGCTCTACTAGCTGTTACTTTTCCATATACATAGATATCTATGAAAAAAAATAGTGTAACTGTAAAAGAACCGGCATCTTTCATCTTAACTTACTGTTAATTAAGCCGCTCATATAATTTATCTCTTGGTAATTTTACAAAGAAACTAAGCAACTACGAACTCGGTTCAAACATGAAAAAGAAAAACCCTTTCTTTGAAGGTTTCTGCGAAATTCTACCGCATGTGCCCAGAAAAAATAACCTTGTCAGTACAAAATGCCTTAAAGGAATCTCCCATCAAAACCACGGCGAGGATGTAGACTGGTGACTGAAAAGAAGAGATCAGTGCAGTCTCTGGAGACAGTATCAAAGGCAGAGACTCTAAGCAACAGCAGATTTAGCAGATCTCTCACTTCCACCTCTTCACTCCAGGATGCCAGCCATCTCAAGGGAGTCGCTCACACCAAACAGAGGGAACGATCAGCGATAGGCTCGAAATTAAGATTACATGATTTCACAAAAGTGTTTCTGAAAGCTAAATACACAGCTGAATTTTGAACACGAAGCATGCCGACCGCTGACGGCATCCTGCTCGCCTCCATCAGCAGCTTCGATGGGAGCGACGGCAGAGCTCCACACACGCAACGCTGAGGATGCTCGCCGGTGCCCACTGGCTCCTTCTTGCACAAACACCCTCACTTAGTACTCCTCCAGGTGAATATGCGAACCAAGAGGGTCTTGACATCATTTATATAAAAATGAGGAAAACACAAACTCAAGAGACATTGCTGAGAGAGACTTGGATGGCTGGACAGAAAGTGCTACGGAGTTTGGGGCAGCGAAGGAAAAGATGCCAAGAGATCACACGAACGCTAAAATAGGGAGCTGCGGTTCCTTCTGTAGATGGACCACGCTGTAACAGCAACCCTGGCCCCACTGGGGATGTAGACTCTTGATAACATTAAAGAACATCTCCTACTTCTAAAAGACAATCTACATGCCATTGTTTGGCAGATGTTAAACTTAAAAGTCTTTGAAGTTACAAACTAGTGGTTTTACACACTCAAAACATGGTTTGTTTTAAGGCAAAACCTGCTCTCACATGGTGCAGAGGTGCTGTGCTCAAGCAAATGAAAATTTGTTGGCTTTTTTTTTTTTTTTTTTTTTTTTGAGTCTCTCTGGCTGGCTCGTGGCCCTGGTGGCTCTGCCTCTGTCTTCCCTGCTGTTGGGCAGTGCCTGGACATTTTCTCTTGGAGGATGTTAGTGGTGCTGAGCCAAGACTGGAAAATGGAAGAGTTGAGGGACTGCGCCTTCACCTGATCTTTGCTGTGGTGGCCAAGTACAAAAAGAAAATAAAATTTTGTTGTTTTTTTTTTTTTTTTTTTTTCTGTGGGACTAGCAGCATTGTCCTAGCTCCAGGCCACAATCAGCAATACATATTTTCTAAGATAAAAATGCTAGCTTTCTTCTTCCATGATTGCATGATGCACTGATTAAACATTTGTTCTCTAAAACTGGAAATGTTGTTTTGCATCAGGAAATCATAGCAGTTTTGATTTGTTTTGGCTTTCGTTTGCAGTTTGCCTCGCTGAAAAATGATACAGGAAGAACCAAAACGTACTGTACTTACCCTGTCCATGAAGATAAGGTCTATCAAAAATCTCTTCACTTGTGATGGATAACCTTACACAGCAGGAACAAATACATAAATAGCAATACTCTGAAACTGCCTCCTATTCACATATTCAAATTCCTGTAACTTAAGACATGTTTATGCTGTCTGGAACAGCAGAGAATGAAAATGGCAACAGAACCCACCCCAACCCCTCTGGGTCAGCTGCTGGAGAACCATCCTGTGCCACCGGACAGTGCTTGGCAATGCTTCCCCCCATGCAGGGAGTGCTACTTACTGACTGGGGGGTGGAAAAGAAAAAGAAAGAAAAAAGGGAAAAAGAAAAAAATAAAGAAAGAAAAAGAGAAAGCCTGCTCCTTCACAAGACTGGAAATCTCAGTGCTGCTGGCAGACCCTTGTGAAGCTCCCAACTTCTCTCCAGGTGAGAAGCTCCGCACGGGCGGGAATGCCTTCCAAGCACAACGTGAATGGCAATGTTTTTTAAACGTAAGCCTCTCTATACCTCGGTTCCCCAGCTGTAACATGGAGACAGTTATAGTCCTCACTACACTGAAGCGTTCTGAAAACAAGAACATAAGTGTTTGAGGCCACCAGACAAGACAAGCTAGGATTGAGTGTCCCACAAAGGTCTCAGGAAAATTAGTATTACCTCAGAGAAAGTTTTCAATAACATGCAATAAATACTCTTCATCTGTGACACACTGAGTTAACTCCTAATTATTCACTGTGCTCAGAAGTATTTTTTATCACTCCTTTGATTCCTGGCTTTTCAAATGCACCTCTTTTCTCAATTGTTTCCTCTAGGCAAAAAGACTCCCCAGGTAAACTAAAAACACGACATCAAATAGAAACCAAAATAGCAGGGAAAGCTGGTGTACAGAGTAGTTATTGTGCTAGCTGTAACAGCCTGATGCAAGAGCTGCACAAAAGTCCTCTGATAATAATATAAATATAAAATCCTAGAGCAGACAAAGATACACGCTGAGGCACGATATAAATGAATGCTTACTACTGAGTTACATCAAGGCTGAATTTTCCCCTGGAGTCCACGATTGATTAATTCCTGTAACTTTGGTACCTGAAAGACAGGAGATTTTTCTTGGTAGTAAAGAGCCTTATAAGATATACTTAAACGGATTATGTTGATACCTTTCATGATGTAACCCTAATGATAATTTAATTGAAAAAGTGCTTTAAGCCATAATAGCAGAGACGACAGGATTTCCTTTTTTCACTTTGACAATTATGGGCCAGTTCAGAACTGCTCTCAAAATAAGGAGGACAAATTTCCAATCAACCTGAAAGAATGTGTCAAATTCTGCATTAGTTTCCCTCAAGTCAAATACAGAAATGCACCGGCATCAAAGGCTGTCTACAGATTTTCTCGTCTCTATTCCCAGATCTTTCCTTTTCCATCATGGAGAACATTCTACGTTTATCCACGTGCAAGCGTGCTCACTACTGTAGCAAACTGGTATACGTAAGGTGATATCTGCTCCTTGGAGCGAGTAGCTCCCCGGCAATTGCGAAGACAGTGGGCAAGGCTACGTGACTTTTTCCTGTGGTCCTCTAGACTTTCTCCAATCCTATCTTCTAGTACTTCACGTACGTTTTTTGAGATGCCACCAGGTTTGTAAGATTGAGAGCATCATGCCGCTAACGAACGTATGGATCATCATCATCACATGTATTGGTACTACCACTTCACAGACATACTCCTACGAGAGACAGAGTAAAATGACTTTTCTTTTTTTTCCCCCTAAATACGGTCATTTTACTTTCCATAGCTGTCCTGCTGATCTATATACTTCTCACAGCCTGTCTGAAAGGTGTGCATGAACTAGGACACGTGCTAAAACTGCCCCTGCAAGGGATTGTGCTGTCGGGAGGGTGCGGCAGGACGTGATAGGAGTTTGTCCATAATCCCATCCTGTTTCCCAGGCTTGAGGGAGGGGGGGAAGTTGCAGTGAGCTAAAAAAGCTGATTTTCTGCCAATATTTTAAGAGGGCAAGCAGGATGAGCTGAGTATTTACAGATCAGCTAACCGGGTATTGATTTCGAGCAAAATAATGTAAAAGTGGTTACAAATGCACTTAGTAAAGAATTAAGGGATGGTAGCATAATTAATGGAAATCGACACAGTATTATGGAAAAGAAGTCTTATCACATAAGCTTGGCATCATTACAAGTATGGTTGGCAACACTGTTGGGGAAATAATACACTTAGACCACTGTCAGGCATTTAAATTAGTTTTACATGACATTCCAATTAAAAATTATCAATGGACATGATCAATGGAGAAGAAAATAAATTAAAAGCTTGTTGATCTATCCCCAAAAGTAATTGTAAATGGGAAACTATCAGCAAGTTTATATGGATTTGGTCTCAATCCAACATTGCTCAAATTCTGTCAGTAACTGGGGGATAAAGCAAGTAATACACTAACAATATTATACAATATTATTGCATTATTATACAATAATAGTACACTAACTAACAATATCACTGACAAAGGTTTCTGAAAGAGAAGTACTAGATAAGTAACCACCAGACTAGATTAGTTCCGGAGGGTAAACCACAGTAATTGGTAAAGCAGGCTCAACTTCAAATAACCAGCCTCCCTGTTAAAGGAGGTTGACCAGTTGGAAATGACTCAGAAAAGAGCAAACACAGTGATCTGTGCCCTGGGTACTCTGTCATACTCTGAAACAAATAATAAAAACAAAAAAAAAAAAAAAAAGAAAAAACAAAAAACAAAAAACCAAAACGCATCTAGCCAACCAGCAAAACCTAAGACCTGAGCCTAGTTCTCAGTTTGTTGAGGAGAAGGAGAAATTGGAAACACTTTGCATCATTTGGAAAAATAATCCCAGACGTGCGCAGCTGTGAAAGCTCAAGTGGATGAACTCACCAATGAAGGAAAAATAAACACAAATAGGTAATTGTACTTCTCACCCCTTCTCCTCTAATATTGGTCTTTTTATCCAACCACTTTCCATGGCCCAGAATCTGAAGAATAGGAGTGAAGAGGATGAGGAGAAGGCACTGGGAAGTACAAAGCAACGTGTATGAAGATATGATGCAGCTAACCAGGCGTAAGCACTGATCCCACAAACATCAGGGCACTGGCGGTGCCCCTCTGATAAGCGGGAAAGCTTTCTTTCCCAGCTATTCAACAATCCTTTGCCTAAGGCATCAACATACTCTTCAGCCACAGAATGCAAACCCTATCCATAATGAAGACAAAAACTATGTATGTGCGTGCACTGACTGGCAAGGAAGCTCAGAGCAGTTTGTACCCTCAACTTTCTTTTCCAGAGAATTTATTTGCACTATTAAGGAACCCTTTTGATGAAAACCCTGTAATTTATTTTGCCTTCCAAGGCAGAGACTTCCATGCCCCCTAGGCAGGAAGGGTCCAGAGATTCAGAGGAGTTATCGTCTAGCCACAGTCATACAGTCAGGTTTTGGTCACCCTGTAAAGGCGCTCTTCATGCTCAATTCAACCACAAGGACCTTGCTCTTGACCAGTTGCTCTAAACCCATGACTGATCATCTGCTACCCCCAACCACCACAGTAGTAGCGCTTATCCCTTTGCTTCATATTCTATGAAATGAAATACATAGAAAAAAATAATATGAAGTATTATTTAGCCCTTTAATAACTAGATACCTCCAAAGGCTATCCAAAAGGATAGATACCCTTTTCAGCCTATCACCTAAACATTTAATGGGTACCACCGACTTGCTCAGATAACTGTTCAATCTTTCCTTGTGGTTCCTTGCAGGTGCTCCACATCTGATTTTGTAAGACAAGGAAGGAAAGGACGAATTATACCCAAGAGAATCAGACCTGGCATTACAAAGCCATAACATAAATGGGCCAGCCCCAATTTCAGCTTTTCAAACAGTTCAGGGTATCTTTAGGAATGCAGAAGACATGAGCATTGCATGAGCCTTCTGTTCTTGTTATGCACCCAGAATGTCTTCCTATAGCATGACTTTAACTGGCAAATACTTGCATTCTCAGGCTTTTTCATTCATTGGCCTTCCATGCACTCCTCCTGTATTTTCTCGTTTTCGTTGCTGCACATCCCCTTTGTGGATATGCAGCACACTCTTCAACAGATACGGAAAAACAAGTTACTTCATCTCTTAACATACCGCTGATCTGCTTATCTCCCATGCCTCTGACCGTAAAATCATGGAGGCACAGGAAGTCAGCACGAAGAGTAGCATGTTAGGGGATAAAAGAGAAGCATTTAGAAAAAACTTACACAAGAAAAGGGGACAGAAAAAGACAAGGTTAGATCTAGACATGATGTGAACAGAATGAGTACGCCCACAGGGCATGTGAGGATGCAAAGCAGTAGGTGGTCTTTAAAAGCTCTCGTCTTCATTCCCAACAAACTAGAGATGGCAGCTGGAGAATGCAGAAAGCCTAGGGACAACCACACCACTGTTAACTTTGCTGTTAGCATGTCCCACCACCACAGTCTGGAATTTGGCTTGCAGATCTACTGGCCCTTTCCCACTGCACAACACATCCCGCCTTCCTCCTGTCTGAGCTCATGGCTGCAAGATCCCATCCCTTCATGCCAGCCTTGGTGTTCCCCTGTCCTCTGCAATCGATGCGGCAATTCAGGGATCTAAACCGGCAGAAAACATTTCACTTTTAATCTTTCTTATTTTTGGTAGCCTAGCTTTCCACCGGTTCGGTTCTCTGAACTGGCTCCCCAAGGACGAGAAGGGCACCAAAGGAAGGGATGGGGCAGGAGCAACACCAGCGCTCCCAAGCAGCCCAGCCATGAGCAGAGCTGCAGCACGAAAACTCACCCTTGCTTAGCACGAGACCCTGTTTTCTAACAGTATCACATTCATTACCTTACAGAGCATCTTCTGAATGAGGACACGCTACATTTTTGAGTGATCAGTCAAACCCAAACAATCAATTACATCTTTTGTCAAAACTGTTTACTCTTTCACACTGTGCTGGAGTCATTAAGAACGAACACTGAGCAGGACTGGTTATTTATCCGCCTCCTCCTCTTGCCCTGAAAGGGAATTAATCTCAAACTTTCCATTTAATGATCTCAATAAAGGCTCACTGTAAATGACAGCAGGCTGCACTGACAAATATTTAAAAACAGAAGGGCCTCCGAGTGACAGAGTTTAGCAACACACAACTGTTCCTCAACACACGCGGCAAGTGATGCCGAACCTCTGTGGAGGGCAAGGTTAAAAATGTGCTGCCCCCTGCTCAAGCGCTACAGAAAACATGCTGCAATTAGCAACCTCTAGAGATTTATTCAAGCTGAGAAAGAAAGACAGAAGTGAAAGGAGCGGATTCAAAAGCGATTCTTAAAACTGATGGCCAACCCGCTTTACATTCTCTTGGCGTCTACGAAGAAAATGCAATCCTCCTGCAAAGAAAGGTAATTAACGAACGCATTGTAAATAACCTGCCTTACCCATCCATAGTCCCTCTCAGGAGACCGGCCAGCTCTGTGCTCCAGCCCGCGCAGCACATCAGCTGAGGGGATGCAACTTAGGAAAACTTGTGGTCCAGGGTGGGACAAGCACATCCCTTGGCTTGGCCTGGCCATGGTCCTCAACGCATCCCTCCCTCTCACTACCCAGTACTATGCTGACTTTTCCATGCACAACAAAACATGCAAACACATTTTGCCAGTGCAAAATAAACCAGGATGTTTCGAACTCTCTTCAGGGCAATTTTTACCACAACACAAGAGGGAGACAGGGCTTAGGCATTGAGAGAGGCCTCTATGCACGGTGACCCCCCAAATACTTAGTAGACTAATCGGCTGCTTGCCTATGTGGGGTGTTTCTTCCCTTCTCTTCCCCTCCAGAGGGAAAAAAAAAAGTCTGCTTTTATGTACTTTAGGAATTTTAAATCCTATTTTAAAACCAATGCAATTTTTCTCATTATTTTCCTTTCATTTCCATTGCTCCCCTCCATGGATCTCCTTCTACCCGAGCAAAGCTGACAGTTCCCCACAGCAGCAAGCTATGTTGACGGCCATCATCTCATTCATATGCACACTCAGAGCACTATAAATCTGCTCAAATATCATCCCTCCCCCGGGGCAATGTTTTTTTCTCCAGAATATCTACATTGCTAGCTGCAGAAATTTCTCCTTCTAATTAACTTACAGGTTTCAAATACCACCAGCTGGAACCGCAGCGCACAGCCCGGGCGCTGAATGCAGGGGAACCCAGCTGAAAGACAAGGGTCTCAGCTATTGTTTCTTCGCTTTGGTGCTTTTTTGTTTTTCCCTTTCATTTAACAGCCAGCAAGTTGAGAACTACCGGACCCTTTATCAACACGTGAATGGACAGCGAATAATCCATGAATTGAACGAAGTGAAGCTATCCACACAACTCTTAACTGATATTTTTGTTGGCTGTGTCATATCACGTTATGGTTCTGAAGTGTCACGTTTGTGCCTGAGTCACGGTAACCTGATGGAAGAACAAAGCGCGACGCAACAGGACATACCAGTAAGGTCAAAAAACCCCCATACGGCTGTTGGTTGACTGTCCACCACTAATTTGGATTTAGTTAACTCCTTCTAAAAGACAAGAACAAAGTTCAGAGAAGGTTAAAGTGCATATGTAGAGCTTAATAATCTATTATTACAATAACCTGCCATATATGACTATGCAATAAGCTGAGAGAATTTGCCAGAAACACTTCACTTTGCAAACAATATTTACAGCAATGCTTGATTCATTACAGGTTCTGTATACACAGAGAAGGAGAAGGGCAGGGTTGCTCTAATAAGAAGGCTCCAAGGCATGGAGCAGAGCAGTCCTAAGGGTTTGTTTTTTTTTTCTTTACCTTAGCAGCAGCCAAATCAGAAAATTAAGATTATAATATTTTAATTTTTATTGATGAAAACTATTTGCTGCTGGGGCTGATTCTGAGCAGGCTGGGAAAGAACCTGATTTCCAAGTAATGTCAAACAACAGCATGGAAACGAAGCCGCAATTTTAATCTTAAAACTTCAAACTCATTCAAATGATCTCTGCCTTTAAACTCCTGCTTTCTTGACAGATAGCTTTTGTTTTTATTGGATTTTGTTTATTTAATGCAGACAACGAGGCCGATCTTCATTTTAATTTAAAACCAAAGGCAAGTATCAGAGAGCCATGGTGCTGTCACCGGGAAGAGAGTCACCAGGCTTCACTCTTCTGCCCGGTGTACAGGCAAAGGCTTACTCCCTCAGCTGCTCCTGCATTCACAGAAAGGACCGTGCTGCGCTGGCATCCTCGCTGTCCTCCTGGAGAGCAAGCCGGGACCTCTGAAGCCTAAACCAGTCTCGAGGAGGAACTTTAAAAGAGCAGGTTTGTATTCCTTACAGCAGTAAGGGAGACCCTAACGTTGAAGATGGTGTGATTTGTGATGATGATCTTAACCCAGCCCCGCTTCAAGAAATAAATTAGTTACTGTCTTTTAGGGCCATTCATACTTTGCCCAAATAAGGCTTCAAGAAAGTTACAACTGAAGTTCTTCTGGCTTAGGGTACTGCTTTTGCTGCCTAAATAAGCCCTTAGAGCACTTAACCAGTAAAAGAATAATGATACACCAGCAAAGCCTCCTCGTGTTATACCAACATGTGCACGCTTTGCATCGGGACAGTAAAAACAGCGTGAATGAATGAAACAAGCTATAGCAGTAAAAATAAATAAATAAATAAATAAATTTCCATTTTTCTGCTATAACAGAGGGCTCAGTAGGTGCTCCTCCAAATACAGTACTGTTGTCAATACTTCTTTATCTTACTGACATAGGTATGCACGCAGAAGTATTTGGTAAGGACCTTGACAGGAGCCTTACAGGAAAAAAAAGGGTGACTGACAAATCCCAAGAGGGCCACAATCATGCTGCTCAGTCCAGTTATAAGGTAATACAAGAGAACAAGAAGTAAAGCAAAGGGAGACCAAATTGTGCTCAACCTACTCAAGAACCGTCCCTTGGTTTTGCTAATTTTTTTTTTCTGTGACTGGGAAGATTTTTTTTAAGCAACTCTTGTGAAGCATTTCAGCATTGAAAATATTCAATGCAGATGCAAAAGCACAGTGGAGTTCAGACTCCCTTTAAGTTTCCCTGTCTTGTACCTGTATACTGGATGCATCCAAAAAATCACTCTAGAAAGCACTGGCCACGTATAAAACCACAACAAACCAGAAATGTCTATTTTATAACTAATATTCCCTCAAATCCTACTATGGATGTGACCCACGAAGTAGCGCAGTCCTTGTATTATCTTACGTAGCCCACTGTCAACTACATTTCTCCATCTGACAGTCCCTGGAACCGATGCAATCCTATGGTGAGCACCTCACGGTATCAGCACTGAGATTCAAAAGCGTAAAGCAAAGTCACAAGATTGCCTTGCCCAGAGAAGTAAATCTTGCCTTTGAGACAACTCCTGTGGGAAGGATTGTTTTGCTATAGGATCTTGCAGACCAAAGAAAATCAATGGGTTGATACAGGAAACGGAAGGGTTTAGTTTTTGAGAGACAGTGCTTTTAAAGAGGATTTGTCTTAGTGTATGTGACTGAAACCTGAAGATCTATCATTACAACCCTGGAAAAAAATCCTTAAAATTGCAAATTTTGGCACCAGGTCTTCACAGACCCTTTCCCCATCCCCAAGAATTATATAACGGGCACTGGGGCAAGAGATTTATAGCTTCCTATTCAAGCCCCCCAGCCATCAATCTAAAGAATCAATTCCTGCTCCTTCCAAAGAGAAATGCAACCAAAGACAGACCAAATACACCTCTTTGCAAATACAATCGCAAAGTCAGAGAGTACAGAAGGTACCCCCCACCATTAACATAGTTATGAAATTGGGAAGCGGCATCAATCTTTAGCAACATATTTTGCCTTCGCTGATGCTGTTCTGAACCTCGCAAGGACTGCGAGATGATTTCCTTACTGAGTAGCACCATACTTGGAGTAATACATTACTGGTGGGACTCCCCTCATGATGTATTACACTAATGCATCATTAGGATGATGTTTCACACTGATGATATATTGCAGTGCAACATAATGAGAGCAATAGCTCACTGGGTGCATAATCCTGCCAGGAGCTGTGCGCCTGCAGCTCTCTGACTTCATTTGCAGTTCAGGGTGTCCAAGGCTTAGATGGATTAGATCCTCAGCTACGCACAGCTTAAAGGATGGCAGAGGCAGAGAAATGCCAACATACAGGTGGGTGCAGTTAATTACAGGATACGGTGTACAGTATGCTAATAGCAAGATGCACTTTGGCATGGCTTTTTTTACACCTGCTCAAAACATCTTCAAACTACGAAGTCGCTGCTGGCAGTGCTGCCGAAGCTCCTTATTCGTATGCTTGCCTGCAGCAGCCATCGTAGCAGACTCTGGTTGCTTACAGCCTTGACAAAAATACTTAGCTGAAATTTTCCATGCCAGATGTCTGTTAGAAGAAGGGGGAAGGCTGGGGAAAGGGGATGGTTGATTGTTTTTCATCAATAACTTCAGGGAAATCAGTTCTGTTCAGCTGTTTCTATGACCCAGACTAAGAAAAAAAATCGGTAGTTTTGCCAACAATGAAAGATTCCGGTGACCTTTTTTCTGACCTTTTTTTAACAAACAGAGCTATTTGACCTGTATGAAATTTTAAAAAGATCTTTGCACTATGATCAGTGCCGCTGACAAGAAGGCAACATTTTAAGATTTGTGAACTCTTCACCGTGAAACCATATACAATGTTCAAAGGGAGGGCAAACTGATAGAAAAACAAGGAAGGAACAAGCCAGTTTGAATAATAAAAGAACTTCTCCTCCAGTCTCTCACAAAAACATTAACATTTACAATTGAACCACAACTTCATTACTTATTTAGTTTTTGCTTCAATACCTTCGGGGTTCAGGACCAAGTCTAAATGCGCACACACGCACAAAAATATAACAAGGATCCTGCATGCGATTTCCAACTTTGTGGATTTATTCAGTTCTGAAAAACATAACAATATTTTAGGCAACTACCTAACGTGCTCTGCATGTTCATCTTCCAGGTTCTCCTAAATAACAGTACTCCACTGTGGACAGACCAGACTCCTCTCCAGAGAACATCAGCTTTTCTCGTCATGCATTCAAAAAAACCTGGCTGTCAGACCTTTCTCCTGACAACTGTAATTGAGAAACCACAGGGTATCTAATGAATCAGAAAAGACTATAGCCACCTCAAATAGCTAACTGATGAGTTAATACCCGATTTAGTTTTTTTTCTTCACGCGTAGCCTCAGACTGCCTGAGCGATAGGGCTCTGCCTTGCAGATGCTATCTCCAGCCAGTAGAGCAAACAGGTTGGGGATACAGAGGAAAGAGCTAACCTTTCCAATTCTAGTCTTTCAGCCAGTTCACAGGTGCCTCTGCACCAGAAAAATTAAAAAAAAAACAAACAAAACAAAAAACAAAACAAATCAAAACAGACACAGTTTTAGGGGACCACTTCTGATCATCCCCCCAGCACATCCTGGGATAACTTCTGAGAAGATTATGCCAGTTGAACATCACGCTGACCTAGAGAGTAGCCTGAATACACCCATCAGTGTAGCAGAAGTTTTCTAAGCAGGACTGTTCTTTCTCCATTGCCCAGGGAGAGAACAAGGAGCACAGCAGAGAGAAGAAGGGGCCAGCACAAACCCCACCTTGTAGCACCCAGCATACAGCTATGCTGTTCCCAAGCCTGGGGACAGCAATGAAAACTCAACCTTTATACAGGCTGCAAGAAAAAAAAAAAAAGACAGACAGACCAGAATGGCTTCCTCCACCAGGCACCCGCGCAAGGGCCAACCGCGTCCTGGCCATAAATTCTCTGGCACAGGAGCATTATACCAAGGGAAAGGAATGCCTTTCCATCTGTGTATTTCCCCTCAGGCGCTCACTTGATAATGAAACCAGTTAAGGTCTTTGGGTTCACAACGTTATTATAGTCGGATAATATTTTGTTTGCAGCCGAGCCTGAAGAACTCCTAAGTAGCACATTACAGGCACCATACACCTGTTAAGTCATGGCGTTTCTTCTCTAAGTGGACAAATCTGTTTTAGCCATCTCCAGAGATTTTCTGCTCACAGTTAATTATGAAGCGCTGACTGTACTCATTTCCTGATCTTAGAGGGAATCTATAACAAGTGTATGCCACAGGTGAAGCCCGTTCCCTCTGTTCCTCGGGAATACCAGCAATCCTTCTAGCAGCTCCAGCTGCCCTCCTTCACCCCTTCCCCCCCAGCCATCCTGGACCTTCTGCTGCGAGACACAAGCGCTGCACAGAAGGTAACAACCTATTATTAGGAAAGAAAGTGCATGGGCCAATTAAAGCCTAAAGTTTTAGAAAATAATTTATTACAAATGCACCTCTTGAACACGAAAAACAATGGCACAGGCAGTCAGTCCAAGGTCATCCTGCAGAGCCCTACGGTCAACACCAACACGGACGGACCCAGTTCCAGCTGTTTTGCAGTCAGCGATGCCTGTGTAGAGAGCCACCTGGCACGGCAGCAGGATTTTGTTCTCTCTACACAGGCATACGTGTTTCCCAACGATTTGGGGAGCAATTTTGTTTGAAGTGATTAATGAGTTCGGGAAGAAATTTGCCACTTGCACCCTACAATACATATCCTAGTACACGGTTTTGATCCAAAGTATCGTTGTGCCTTGTATAGTACAAGATATTCTGAAATCAGGTCAGGCAAGATAAGCATTCTGGGGAAAAAGATAAGGGAAAAATAGTCCATCCTAAGAAAAAGCAATACTTCGTTGTGACAGCAACCTTTCTTCATGCTCCTCCTAGCAGGCTGATGTCTGATCCTGGGCACAAATCCTTGGAAAAAAGTCTCCCTGACCTTAGAGACACACGTTAGGTCAATGGTTCCCAACTTTCCGGACCGATAGACAATTGACAACGATCAACATTTTTCTCAAATCGTCACACACGCTTACCATCAACCTTGTGATTGGAAACACGATCAAGGTGAGGTGACTCAGCAGCGTGGCTCTAACGCCTTCTCCATTACTCCTGAGGGATGACCCGTGCTCCATGGACACAGGCGAAGAGATACCAAATCCCAGGAGCCAGCTGCCTCCATCGTACAGGCACGAGCCCCCTCCCAGGCTGTGCTCTCCCCTTTTCTTGGGTGCCAAGAACCAGCCTAACCTTCCTAAAACCACTTCTGCATCCCTCCCACTCCAAAGACAAGATCTCACCAAAAATGCCACCCTTTTACTTTGAAGATAAACACAAAGCAATTCCTCCAGTAAGGAATGAGGGAACAGAAATATTTTCTGTAATTATACATACCTTTGTATGCCTTCATATGGGATAAAAGCACAGCAGCGCACAAACACCACAGAAATTAATTAAATAAAACCAGACACAACCAGACAACTTGCAGGGACAAGAAAGTAAAGAAAAAGATTAAAGGGAGAGCTCCTGGGTGATGGGCAGGTAGTGACTTGAAGCTACAGGTAAGGAAAGGGACTTTGGGTGCTGGATTCCTTTCATGATTGTACATTTGTGAACAGCTCTTTGCCTGCCTCAAACAACAGATCTGACCCCAAAAGCACATTTCTCCTCCAAAGAGAAGAAACCTGTTAGACCTCAAAATGTGCTCAGCAGGTCTGATGAGAATGGAGAGGCATCAGCTCCAGCGAGCCCTTGCAGCAGTAGGACCTCAGGAAAGCAGCCTTAACAGTTTTGTTTAGAACTCCTTAAAGACCAAGTTTACCAAACAGGGACACATGCATCCTATCACTTCATTGCTTCCTTACTGGGGCTATAACTGTGGAGACTTCCGCGCAGCCAAAGCAGTTTCATGGGCCCAGAACCGACTTTTAAAAAAAAAAAAAAAAAAAAAATTATGAAGCAACATCTAGGGAGGAAAAATGCACGTATCTCTCTGGTTTTTAGTGCTAATGTTCTTCCTTGTGAGGTTTGGAAATTCTGGGCTGTCCAGTGTACGATATTCTCAGCACTGTTAGAAACCCACCAGCACGCACGCAGAGCGCTTCACAACCATGGCAATGGTTGGGCAGAAATCCCGTTTAAACTGCCTGCATTAGTGACTTTCCAAATACTTGCAGTAGCGACGGACTGCCTCGTTTAGGCTTTACTTTGGTTATGGAACGCTCCAGCTTCGTCTTGGATGACAAGGTAAAAATTCTTTGGTTATTGAAAAAAAAAAGTGAAATGGGGGAGTATTTCCAGCATAATACTTCAGTGCATGTGGAGTTGAATAAAACTGAGCATTTTTTGTGACTTGTGCTATATGTTTTAATCCACCTTCCCAAATTATTTATAGCAATGATTTACATTTTTTACTACAAGTAAATAACAATTACCTGTTCTTAAAAATCAAAGATATCGCAGTAAGTTTTCATTGAGTTTGTGTGAGTAACTATACATTAAAATGGCAAACATCCCTTCCAATAACACCCTGGCAGAGTTCACTTCTTCTGCAACTAATAAAAGCAGAGGAGAGCAAACCGTGCTCCAAGATGTTTGGCTGCGGCGCCACGAGACAGCTGATGCGTTCCAAATGTCTGTCAGGTCACTTTGCAAAACCAACCACCGCTAATCAATAGTGAAATCTTTCTCTCTGTGGCTTAACTGTATTTCTGGTTTTGTTAAACAGAAGAAAATTGCCAATTAGTTGGACTCCACCGGACCACGCAGCTAGGGGAAACACGCTGTCAACCTGACTGGTTGGGTTAAGAGTTAAGACGACGCAGTTCAATTGCAGTTCAATTACGATACTTAATCGATCACCGACTGCGCACGCAGGTTTTTTGAAATAAGCTGCAGCATCTTGCTGTTGGTCTCCACAAGAAGCGCGTCATTCTCCACAGGCTGTCTTGTTTCTAAGCACCCGGCTGCTTTTTTTAGAAGCCCCAAACTCAGCTTTGCATTTCTAGGATGCAAGCCTTTCCTTGCCTCCATCGCTTGGCCCAGAAGTCACATCCCTTTCTCTTACTCTTCATGTGTCTTCCTTTTCTCGATTCCGAGCTACTTGGAACAGAGATTGTATCTCCCTCTTTGTTTGGTAACTCTACAGCAGTTTGTGCATTGCAGCGGTATAATAAATAAAAATAAAAATGTTAGAAAAGTCCTTAGAAAAGTCCATATTATTTTTACAATTACTCATGCTGCTGCTATTAAGAAACAATGCCAGGAAGATCTAGGACTTGAAGGGGACTTGTAACAATTTTTGTAAGAATACGCCATTGCAACAACGATGTTACCAACAGCAAAGTGTTTTGCAAGGTGTACAGCTTCTCCTGCTGCTTTTTCGAGTGCTTCTAACAGATGTTCAATTTCAAGTGGTCTGCAGATACCAATAGGCTGATGGTTCTGCACGAATCGGAGCAGCAGATGTGCCCCGCATTCTGTTTTGCTATTCCCTTTATGAATTGATATGTCACCCCGTGGGTTTATAGCTAGTTAATTTTGTAATGACATCACTATTTCTATACTTTTAATGATTCTCGCAGGATTTAATTTCTCCAATAACAGAACTCTTGATCCTGGAATTGCTATGCGAAAGCAATATATAATAAACAGATTTGTTTACATGATACAGTTCTATTTCCCACCAAATGCCTTCACTGATAGCTCTTAGGTAACGCTGGTATGCAGGTGAGTTCTTCCAAAGGCTGCAGATTTACAACATGGACCCGTTTCAGGGCTCTAGACTTAACGTCTGTGCACCTCCCTACAGGATCGTTACCCTCAAACAAGCATCGCTCGGCGGCTGGAAGGAATGAGGATAAGAAGGGAATAAGGATAGAAATAACGGGGATTTCCACGGGCTCTGCTGCAACCCCTAGGTATTGCCCCTGTCAGATGCTGCGCTCCACAGCGGTGTAACTTTGCTCCTTGCATGGTACCCAAATAAAAATCACAATGGGCAGGAAATTGCGCTGCATTTTCCACTGACGGTGACCTGACTGTGACAGGGCAGCGCTCTGGCTTTTGGCTTGGAGGCTTTCAGTCGTAAGAGGGAGCCAAGTTTTTTCTTCCTCAGATACAGTTGCAGAGGTTGTTTGAGCCCAGAGGTTTTGCAAGCCCTTGGGGCCAACCTCTTGATAGCAGCTGCAGGCTTGCGCAGAGCAAGGCAGCAGGATACCACCTTTCTCCCCTGGAGTATTCGGTACTGTTAAAGAACGTCTTCTTGTTTTTAAATACAGGGAGGGAAAAGTGATGCTATTGCCTTCATAAAAACTAATTTTCTGGTATTTAAAAACTGACCGGGAAAAAACATTATGGGTTGCAAAAGGTTCTGGTGAGGGGTGGTGTGTTATGAAGCCTTAAAACATTCCTGAAAATTTTTAACTTTGAGAAGTGAGCAATGCATAAGCATACAGTTTTCCCCCCATGGTATCTCAGAAATTATCTTCCCAAATTACTGCAAATACCAAAATACATCTTCAGTAAATGCCAGCTCTTGAAATGTGTCTTAAGTTTACGGAATGAACACCATCCGCTCTTACACACCCTTAGCAATCCAGCTGAAAGATCAAGGCTTTAATCCTTAAGAAACAACTAGATAATTTTTGCACGCATACAGAAGAGGATGATGTCCAGTTGTGACTGCAGGCAGAGTCTCCACAGCTCCTCAGAGGAGCTGTGCGTCCATGCTGGGGTCCGAATCCATCCCATAGGAAGGTAAAAGGATGAAGAAAGTATTTTTGTGAGTTTTTCACAGCACCACTTTTTTTTTAAAAAGCGTTCCATCTTTATCTCTTGCAGTTAAGATTTCTTTAAAAAAGTGAGTATGAGCCTTAGTGCAAGTCTCAGATTTAAACATACGAAACTCAGGAAAGCTAATTCTGAGGCAAAATCAAATTTGACTGGCCTTCAGCACTGAAAAATACCAAAGAATAAGCTCCACCTGGAGGTTCACGCCCATTGCTTGCATACATTAGCAGAATTCCATCTAATTTAAATTTAAGCTATAAGCGAGTGTGTTGTGTAACAGTGGGCAGCACACGGAGCCCACGAACATCTCTGACTACTCCCAATGCAGAAGTGCCTCCCCCAGAGGGACGGCTCACCACAAGCCCTCCAGACCCACCTCTCACGTTCTGCTCTGGGCTCCCAAGAAATGCTGAACCAAACTCTTCCATTGCCTGAACACAGCATTTCTCCCCCAAAAGCTCCCAGCCAGGACCTTTCAGCCCCTCTCCCAAATGCCTTGAACTATGGGATGAAAATCATGCTCAAAATCTTTGTTCCTCCTGCATTACTAAACTACTTGTACTGGTGAAGCTTGTTTGGGCAGGCGGTTGGACTTCCTTGGGGCTTTCCTGAGAAACAAGGACCACCATAAACCCACAGGTCTAAGCCAAGGGCACATCACCTTGGTCCAGCCTTCTCCAGCACGGAGACACGCCCATACAGAGACTTTCAGTGCATTTCCAGTGCTTCCACTCCTTCAAAACCTCAACTCCCTGCCAAAACACACACCCTGCTGCCCATATGTTTCCCCCTATACAGACTACGAAGGAATGAACACATGCAGGTGGCAGATGTTGGGCATCGTCACCCAGTGCACAACTTCAGGGTGCTCAGATACATCAACTGGGAGCTCAGCAACCTAACCCAGAAGAGACCCACTATATTTAGGGTACGACTACTTTCTAAAAATGCATTATCTAGACAAAACAGTTGAGTATCTTAGGGATGCAGGTTCTGGTTTTCCGAATATTTCTGATATTTACTCTGACATTTCCTCTGAGCGCGCGTGGTGTTTTGAAAGGAAAGGAGTTTTCTGTTGCTTAAGGCCAGTCCTTCCTGTTTGTTAGTTTATCCCAAACCTAAGTTTGCACGTGAATAAAACTGTTGCTTTAAGTCTGATTTCCAACATGTGGTAACGGAGAATCTAACAATTTTATGAGATATAGTTACTTTTGTAGGGGGTGAGTTTGCCCTGGGGAATTTTCTCTGACTAGATTTATCACAAGTTTTTTGAACCAGATAATTTTGTTTGATAGCACATCTGGCAGCATCATAAAATCTTGACGTCCCAAGCTATTACACAGGAATTACTTTTGTAAATCATTTATGAATATTACTGATGTAGGCCTATTCTGGGCAGTAAGAAAGGAAACGGAGCACTGAAGGACAAAGGAAGGGAAAAAGGATTCCCTGCCCTTTCGGGGCTCATCAGATAGGGTGGGTATTTATCATTTTAAATGGGAAACATGCTGTCATTGATACAGCTGAAAAGTCTATGTAACACAGTTTGTTCTCCGTATTCCCTAAATAGGCAAGAGGGGAAGAAATTCTAGCTGAGGAAAACTATAAATTGATCTCTCCTGATGAAAATTTGCCCTACGCGAATCTTTAATAAGGCTTCCCAATTAAATGCCAGATATTGCTAAAACCATAGTAAACAACCCAAGAAGAGTAAAGGAGGAAAGTCTTATCAAGGCCAGCACTGAGGCAAAAGAAAAAAAAAAAAAAAAAAAAAAAACACATTTTAGCTCAAAAAAAAAAAAAAGGTATTAACAAAACTCCCACGATGACCTGCCTTTTGAACACAGCAACATTGACTGAATGGAAACTCTCCACGTAATTAAAATAACATGATTACATTTTCTTAAAACTGTAGCTGCTAAACATATACCTTCAGACAGAAACCTGGCAAAACAAAAGCTTATGTCAACTTTTAATACCATGAACTATCAACTATCACACGATTAACAATTTCAGAAGATCACACCTATCAATTTGGATTGGAAACACATCAGACATTGAGAAAACTTTGGATGCCACTACCTTGCCAAACCTTAAGTCTGGCATTATGCTCCTTTTGAACAATATAGTGTGTGTTTGATTTGCAATGGATGAACTGACACCAAACACACCATCACCATCAGAGGGGCGACAGAGGGGTCACCCAGTAGGACCCAGCAGTGGGGTACTGGAACCAGCCCTTCGCTCTTCATTCCTGATGTCCCCAACACCAGGAGCTACTGGGTGTTATTTTTGTTGGGCCAGAGCAAAGGAAAAGGTCATTCATAATACTCCACAGAAACATATTTCCAACCTTAGGTAAGAAGGCATTTTGTTGAGGAATTTCCTTGCTGCGGGCTCCACAAGGAGGGAAGGAGCAATTCTCTGACAGCTCCTATTAGACTTCCAAACACCAGACTCCTTCAGACCACAGCAGGTCTATGAGGGATGCACAGGGCCATTATGGACCACATGCCAGAATTACACCATGGGCTCCCCCTGCCAGAGTAGACAATTACTGAATTCGGCTTCCTCCCAGGAAGCAAATTCCTGTCTATACACACCCAGAACTGATTTCTTGCAGATGAGCCCGCTGCCCACTAAAATGCAAAGCGGACTACATCCGCAGGGCAGAGCTATGGCAAGAGCCACCAGATGCGCTGAGTCAAGAGGCACTAAAAAACTCCTGCTTTTTTAGAAAGTGGCAGCACGGAAAAAAGCAGCTCTAACATGAAAAAACAAGTTCAAATTTTTGATAGTTTCAGATTAACTAGAATCAGAAAATGACAATTTAACATAGTTTTATTAATCGAGGCATGGATGCTTTCAAGATGCACAAAGAGCCCAACAAGGGCTACAACATAAACAAAAGGAAGAACTGAAAAGAAATGGTGGTTTCCAAGGTCATGACTGATGTCTGGAGGGTATCATCTGGACATTGCTCCTCAGACTTGCCAGTGTGAGGCAACACTGGCTGTAGCTAAGAAATCCGATATTCGTATTCTGTACACCCCCCTCTTTCTGAATGCAAACACATGTTCTGTCTTTTCAATAAAGATGTGCAACACATGCACTGAATAGGTACAGAAGCCTTAAAAGTCATCTGTTAATTGCAGATACGTATAAATGACTACGTAGCAAGCCTTCCTAGGGAGACAACTAGGAAAAAAAGGGAGACAGCCATACTAAAACTAGAAGGCATGAAAAGGCTCAACAGCATAATCAAGCAAGGTTGATTCATGTATTTTTTCCTAATTCAATACAACTATTATAATATTATTTTACACAATTCCAGAGTGCGAAAGAGTGCTGAGGGTTTTTTTTTTTTTATTTTTTTTAAGTCCATTACAGAGAGCACTTGCCTCAGTAACTATGCTGAGGGAAGAAAATCCATCATGTATTAACCATACTCCAACCTCCAACAGAAATATTCCCCATTTTGTGAAGTAAAGCGAGATGTGGGAGTCCTTGACCTTCTAAGTAATTAAGGGAAACAGAGACATTCTTGTTTTTATTAGAGAGACACTAAACTATTTGAAAATAATTTGAATAGCTGGAGAATTAGTGTATTTGCCTGTTCATGAGTAGTGCAGATAGTTTAGAGTTCTCTTGGGGGCAACACATCGTAATGAATATCTGCTATTCATATTTAATGCAATCTGCCAAAGAGTGCTTTTGGGAGGACTTTCTGTGTCAATATAATGATTAACAACAGAACTGGAAAAGTAAATGAATTCCTGCAACGGGTGGGGCTGGCAAAAATATCTTGCAGTACTACACCAGTAACACTGGATTTAACTGTACACTTTTTAATTATACCAGTGGAAAATCTATTTTCCAGGGGGGGTGGGGAGGGCAAAGCAAGCTTTAAGTTGGGAGTTAAAGCAGTAAATAACCAGCAGTAATGGAATAAAAAACAATTCCAGCAGAAAACAATGCCTAAAACAACAATCTGCCTGGCCCGAGGATGTCTGAAAAGCCTGAGATGCAGTAATACTGGCTACTAAATATAATAATTAGTATTTACATAGCACTATCCAGAAGCAAAGCTCTAGTTAGTTCCTTGTCTACCTCTTCCAGTTCCTCAGATGATCTTACTTTCCATACATTTTCTCATACCTAGAAGATTTACATAAAACAGAATATAAAGTCCTTTATTCTTTACAATGCACTTTTAAAACACCCCAGAGAGAAAAGTATGGAAAAGCTTGGCTAAAATACAACAAATGACCTTAGTAAGGATTTTTCTCCTTGACATCCCAACAGCCCTCTAAAGAACACATTCAGATTTTTTTTTTTTTTTTTTTAAAAACTATCTGGATGAAGCAATCTTAATAAGTTTATATAAATTCCAGGACATTCTTGTATCAGCCTCACCGCTCTCCCCTGCCCCCTTACCAAGCTACTCCTACTCCTTCACCCTTACAACAAATGAAGGCAGAATATTGAGGATCCAAAGGCTCACGTCAGCAGCCTAAGGACCAAAACGTGGCAGAAGGGTAGAGGTAGAACATGGGATTTCTCCCATCGAATGCTACGTGCTACGTGCATCACCCCATTCAAGCAGGGTGCCTGAAGCAGGATGCTCAATCCAAGCAGAAAGGATGCAATTGCCAACTCAAGTGTTTTATTATTTAGTGGCTCCCGCACTGGCTACTGTCCAGACCCTATTTTAATTTGATCTAGGATACACTTACAGATTACTTTCATCACAGCATTAGCTCAGATTAAGTTTTTTCCTCTGCATGCCACAGTCTCCAGCTCACACCAACTGGCCTTGTTATGTGGTGGTCTTCACCCATGTTAAACTAATAAAATCTGACTATTCTAGTGAAGTAACATTACAGAAACCAGTCTTACAAAGACGCTCTACCGATGAGCAGCACAGCTCCATCTTCCCCGTGCTGAAATTTGCTTGTGAAATGGCAACACCCTGGTGCACCTTGCGGTTCCATCAGCCATAACATAAAGACAGTGCTTTCCTCATCGGTTTTCAACTCGGTGGGTATACTACAGTGACCTGCGTGGCTTTTACATACCTACCTTCTCAAATGTCAGGTGGTGCTTCACTGGGTTAGGGTTTTTGGTAGTTTCTTTTGCGGGTTTTTTTTTGTTTTGGTTTGGTATTTTTAAGACTAGTTTTTATAATTAGTCTTTTTCCAGAAATTAAAAGTTGCAGTTACATCCACAACAGATGCCTTATAAAGAAGGTAAGCTCTTCTTAATCTGGTATTCTCACGTTGTGACACTCTGCCTTACCGGTCTGTGGCAGCAGCATTACCAGCATTAGGTCTGATGACGGCAGGATGCGGCCCTTCTTCCAGCAATAATGAAGAGCAATGCCACCCAGATACCAGAAATGCCGGTGTGTGCCTGCATGACTGTCACTCACCTCAATCTGAGATGCTTTTACTTTAATAAGATGTCGCGTAACAATCTTTGCCCACATTCATTTATTCCTCCCCCAAATATTTCACTAGCCTTTTACGATTTTCCTGTTGTAAACGTGTCAGGCTCAGCAGGACTTTTGTTAAGCATCCATTTCCCACAGCTGCTCCCAGTCCAGCAGAGAGATGAACCCTCTCTGGTCTGGGACAGGCTGACGCACGACCCAAAAAGCACTGGGAATGCCTCCAGTTTGGCTTTCCCTTACCATTTCCAAATGAGCTAAGCATTAATCTCCTGAAAAAAATCTCTGGGTTTTTTTTTGGTTTTTTTGGTTTGTTTTTTTTTTTTAAATTTAGAAGCAATTCCTCATTATTAATGCAGCCAGGGAAGCCTGCATGCCACCTGATCTCACGAGCAAAGACATCTGCTCTGTGCTGTATGGGGTAATACAGTGCTAGGTAAATCAATTGGACTTATAAAAGTAACGATCTTCTTGACCGTGGTCTCAGTCAGTGCTAATGCATAGTTCATGTATGCATAAAACTGGTATTTTTTCATCTTCTGACCTCTTTAGCACTGTGACCAACCCTCTAATTATTAAGTATTTTGCACTATGTATCTCAGTATAAAAACAGAAGCCAAGTCACAGGTCATGGAGGCAACACCATTATTAACATCAATGAAACTAAATCACTTTGTCCTGCACTCTTACTGTAAGCCCCTTGTGCTCACCAAACCAGTATGTCCAAAACATTGTTGTGTGTTTAATGGGGCTGGAGATACCTACTCCAACTGTAGATTAAAATAACTTAATGCAACTTGATATAAGGTTATCTGCCATCATGGCAAGTCTAAAACCAAGACAGAACAAAATAAAATAGGACAATATATGAAGGCTTAAATGACTGTAACTTTGAACAAAAGCTGTTGAACTGCATTGTTTTAATAAGATTAGAGAGATCTTTATAGCATTCCTACTACATAAAATCACTTCTATTGGATTTTGCATGAATGGCAAGAATCTAGAAGATAAATAGTACAATAGCTTCAAGCATAGAGAGAGCAGAGGTTTGGCCAAACTTTAATTTCTTCAGGTCTTTGCAAGTGAGATCTATGCTCTTCCACCACCCAGAATAAGTTCTAATTTTAATAGAGGCCACCAATCATACTAAGCTCGGCCCATGGGTGGCTTTATTGTAATAATATGTAAATAAATAAATAAAAAACATCCACATTGAAAAACAAAAACCTGAGATATAACCCAAATTTCAACCTGCTTCCTTCCAAGAAGTTGTCTCCATAACTCTAGTGATATTAACCTCAAGCTCCAGAATCAGAAGTCTACAGGCTTCAAAACCAGACTGACTGTCATCACCAAAGCTAAGAAAACAGTAGTACAAACCAGAAGAGTCTTCCTGTGTGGGACTGTGTCTGAAAAGAAATTTTCATTCAAGTCACCCTCAGTATTAATTACTGCACAACTTAAAGAGAATTCCGTATTGAGGAATCACTGCTGTTCATGAATACACAACGGCCAATTTTTCTTTAAACAGGACATTGGATTCTGCAGCTAACAGGAGAATGCAGGATATGCCAAAATCCATAGCAGGTTTTATCACCCCAGGTATCCACAGCTTTGGTATCTCATGTAGTTGCATGTTCATTTTTCTAACAACAAGATTAAGTGAAAATGGTATTTCAAAACAAATGCATGCTCTTTGCTCAAGTAAAATACACTACAGAAGAACAACTGCAATTACTCTTAAAATAATTTCGGAACAAACACGATCAGTCTTTGTTAGAGGAAAACAGGTCAATAAAAGCTATTAATACCAAGCACTTACTTGCAGGTGACGGGGTGCTGCATCCGCTAGTTGGTGGGTGACTCTGGAGTCCATGGAGGGAAGGTAGCGACAGTCCACCGATGACTGGAGGAAAAAGTAATGGATATGGTGCTGCTGGATAGTGAGTCATATGTCCATTCACTGCTGGTACTGGACATGTGCGGCTGCTGGTTGTCATGTTAACACCTCACAGTGCACAAATATTATCTTGCATCACTCCAGGCCAGCAAATAGATACCTCAACTCGTGAATGAAGAGGGCTGTCAAGCCTGCAGGTACGGCTTGAGCTGGATTGTGTGATGATGAAAAGGTAATTCACTAGATCAGTTCCGTCCTGTATTTCATCGCTGCTTCCTACTGTTTTCTTTTCCAGGACATTCTTGCTCTGCAGACCATGGACAGAAAGTATTCTGAAGCTGGGTCTCAGGGCACAGTTCAGTTGCTCACGCAAATGTTTTTCTGGGAGGACAGTTGCTCCCTACAGATGCATACCGATACAGTCTGTGGGAAGAAGAAAATAATATAATGATTATAATATAGATGTTTTTAATATATACACACAGAAAAATCTTTTATCCTTTTGCTACTTTTGTTAAGTGATTACTTATTTATCAGTGTCCTACCGGATCAGCTTGATGGTTATCTGGGGGTAAAATTCTCACTGTACTGAAGCTAACAGCAGAACACCCATTAACTTGATTTTCCTGCCTGTTGTGTTACACCAAAAGCAATTTCTGATCAGATGCAATCTTGTTTTGGGAACTGCCAATTTTAAAACCAATAAATTACCTAAAATATTGATACTGAAGAAGGAAGGGATGGGGGGGGCGGG
>NW_009259683.1:194081-220900 GCF_000687185.1 Egretta garzetta
CTTCCACCACCTCCTGTGGGCAACCCCTTCCAGTGTTTCACCACCCTCATTGTAAAGAATTTCTTCCTTATATCCAGTCTAAACCTACCCTGTTTTAGTTTAAAATCATTACCCCTTGTCCTGTCACAGCTGGCCCTACTAAAAAGCTACAGAAATAACGACAGTGAGGAGGCTCTCTGCTCGCTTCGTGCCATGGCTCAGGCAGGGCACTGGGGAACTGTCTCTGAGGGTGATTTTGTACCAGGCTGTTAGAACACTAATTGATTTACCAACGATTGTTCTCACAAAGGATAGTTAGTTTATCTTATTCTCACTTAAGAAATACCTCACTGATCGGTCTTCTCTTTCTTTTTTTTTTTTTTTATTTTTCTTTTTTTTGGTGCTTAAACCAGCACCTGTTATTTCATAAGCTGGGTGAGCGACTGGCACGATGGCAATACACCGCTCCTGCGCTCTTCTAGGGAACTCGCTTGCTCTCACAACCACCATCTCCAAAGTCACCAAGAACTACACACGCCTTCTTCCTCAGTGTTTCACCCAAACGGCTGGCGCCTACCCAGGGGTCCTCATTTTCTCTGTTTCTGTACCAAAAGCCTCAGGCTGAGAACAGGTCACTTCTTGTGCTGTTCTCAGCAGTAAAATTTGCTCCTGCCATAGATGTTTAAGTCTACGCACAGCGAATGGCCGGTCTTCTCTGAAACAACCTGCTTGTGCAACACTGGTGCTACTGGTGTCTTGAGAGCTACTGGGAAGGCTGCAACCCCTCCATAATGCGAACGCTGCTCCTGCAGTTATTTCTGTAGGGGCTCCAGGCAAAAGCCAGGAGCGCTGCAGCCAGCTGCTGGGCATCACCCTGCACGAAGAGCTACCCATCTCCAACACACGCTGTTGGGAGAAGACAGCAGGAGCCACAGAGCAAACTCAACCACCCAAAAGCAAGGTGGTCCAGGGCTGCCTAAAGGCATTGTTTCCTGAGACGATGAGCTACGCCCTTGCATTTACTACAGTCAGCAACCACTAACATCCACCTCTATATAGCATTTTTATTCGTGATTCTTTGAAATTATAGCCTGAAACCAAAGGCAAGAAGATTTTTGGGTGGGAAAATAAAGGCAGCGGTGAAATGACTTGTCAAGGTCACAAAGCAAAATCAATGCCAGAGGAGGGAAACTGCGACAACGCAACATTGACTATCAGTACTGCTACTCAATATACTACTTGTCGGTAAGAATTCAAATGAGCAAGAGAAACAAAAAAAAAAGGGGGGGAAAAAAAAAACCCAACCCTGAATGCATATGTTTGCCTGTCAGAGAGCAGCGGAGTGTTTCTGCTCTGTGCAGAATACCAGCAAAGGTTACCAGCTGTGCGTGTTTTCAGACAGCAATTTCTGCTGAGTGCAGCCTGCTTGGGGATAACAGAAATGGAGCTTGTAAGTATTTGATAACTCTGTAAATTATGCACAAAATACCTTTAATGCTAATGGAGACAGACATACGCAGAGATGAGACTGTAACGAGGGGTACAGTGGGCTAACGCACAGCTGTTGGCCACAGCAAGCTCAAGGACCACGTGCCCGGAGACTGGTGAAACCCAAGGAAGCCTCAACAGCCAAAATACATCGACTCATCAACACCACAAAATTAGATGAACCACCGCAGCTGACTGCTTTACCTAGCTAAAGCTTTACAAAGCTTAAGAGGCAGGGAAAGCCAAGTATCAAAGAACTAACATTTTCTAAAGCAATTCCACAAGAGCCAGCAAAAATACCACGCTTCAAGATGTTTGCAAAAAAACAAAGAGGGGAGGGATGTTGATGAAAGCCAGCCCCCAAAATCTATGCATTAAATTAGTCACAGAACAAGGTCACCTATTTTGTAATCATGAAGGGCTTTGGAAATAAAATCCATGTTATAAAACTAAGTAATACCTTCAATTACATTTCTGTTAGCCAGAAAAATACAGAGCTCAGCATAAATTATAAAAATTCCCAGAACCACAACATTGGATGTATTTGTATATTTAAGTGACAAGTATTCAGAGAAGCAGCAACTCCTCCAGGACGGAGGGGAAAAAAGGCACTCGGGAAACTCTCTGGTTACTTCCTCACCACCTGAGAAACAAGTTCTGTGATGGACCCGGTGATGACAAAATGCAGCAATATTATAGCTCCTTAGTATGTAACTCCGTATGAGCATGCAACTCCATACCTAACAGTGTCAAAACTAGATTATAAACCTGTAGTTCTGCATGCTTATAATTTGATGTGACGTGTAACTACACACTGAAATTACTACCAGAAAGCAAGTTGCTCTCACCTTACTTGAAAATCACCCTCCTTTTCCCCTTCATGGCAGGAAATCTGGAGATCAGTGTGCCAGAGATACACCTTCAGAATTTGTTCCTCTGCTCTTCTCTCCAATTAAAGGCAGAGAGGGAAGATGGTGTAAAAGGTACGATACCCTAAGCAGTGTATCATTCAACTCTAAATAGCGTCCTTCAGGAGCAGCAGGACGTTCTAGATGTTCCTGTGGCTGAACATCTATATGATGGTCAAGGAGGAAAGTGTAGGCAGACACCTATGTTCCAGCAACTCTACCCATGTAAAGAAGCAAATGCCACCCACGCTCTGTGCTTACTGAGGGACTTCAAGTCACCAGCTCTGCTAACAGAGATTATGGACCCATCACCTCCATCATGGCACAGCAGAGGACACCGCAAAGTAGAAACTGCTGCAGCACAGGAAACCCAAAAATCAGTTGGCCCCATTCATGCCAGTTCTATGGCACTAAAGACAACTCCTAAGGCAAGACTTCACTCACGTGTCACCAGACTGACACGTTCATACCCCTCAACTCACCAATGAAGATCCCAGCATTGGACACCAGCCTCAGACATCTAGGCTGTAGATGGTTTCAAGGTGAAAACATCTCTTTTCCTCAGCTAAACCTGCACCACAGTGCAAAACACTGCAAGACACTTTATGGGTGCCAGCTTTGAGAAGATGACTTTCTTTTGCTGTCACTTGCTATGGTAAATGCCTCACAGATGAAGGAGCATGTCCTCCCTGGACCGTGACACTTGCCCAGAGGGAAGCTGCATCTTTTCCGTGCCATGTGGACCATGAATGCACTCTCCTCTGGCCTACACCTGGATTCCTTTGAGGAGGGAGCCAACCAGCTTATCCTAAATGGGATGGGAAGAGCCAGCTGAGGAGCAACCCCAGAAGGAGCAAGCCAAACTGACAGCAGAGTAACCTTAGCAGTGGTTGAACACCCATTCATGCAAGGCAACTACAGGGATTTCTGCCCTATGTGTACGAGGCAAAATTTTCAGAAAACGGCTGCCATCAAAGCACTTCAGAGGGTGCACCCAGTATATGATTAAAATCCTGTTCCATTAGACTTGTCCTTAAGGCCGCTTCTCAAGTACAAGGCCCTTTGTACGGAAAAGGATCACGCAGAACCGTTTCTTTGAAGGCTCACCAAGAGATGATCACATTGTACACTACACCGCATTGAACAGCGGGCAATGACTCTTCTTTGACAGAACATATGCCTCCTTTTTGGTTTTTACAGGCCTTTTATTGACTTGACTTCAGTGATAAAGCAGATGGCCACAGGGGAAGGAGGCTACAGTAGCTCCAGCGCAGAGCAGACATCATATTTATCAGCTGCAGTTAATGCAGCAGGTGTACCTGTCTCTTCCGTATTTCTTCTCAGTGTTTGTGTAGCAGAGCAGAAGTTTAAACCCACAAATTTTCACATATAAGCTCCAAATTTCACCAGATAAACAGCAACACAGCTTTTCTTACTATCTCTTAATTTCCCATGCAATTTGCACAGGCTTTACTATAGAAAACAGTTTTGCTTTCCACACATCTAGTTCTTCTAGAAGGTATTAAGCGAATTGATTCTCATTCATTATATCGCTATTAGGTTACACATGATAACAATACTTAGTATTATTGTAACATAATTCATCCTTCTAAATTTTGCACTTGCATAAGATTTTATTTTAACTCATAAAAACCCTTTGCTGTTACAGGTGACTTGGACGCACATCAATGGCTGGATAGGCAAGAAACCAAGCCAAGAGGCTTCACCGATAGTCCTGTGCCAGTAGGAAGGTTATGCTCAGTCCTCCCTTCTGCCAACACCACCCCAATTCCACATTGCTCTTCCTCCCCTCTCGCTGTCCCTAGCAGGGAACTAAGTTGTCAGGATTGCAAGTAAAGCATAATTTCTGCCTTTTTTTCTTCCCTCACCTCTGAAAAGGTCAATGGGGAGTTCTCCCCTACCTGTGGTGATGTCTGAAATTCAGTAGGCATTTTAAGATATACACAGCTGTGGCACCCAGCAAACTTTTAAGCTAAAGCCACTGTCCCAACACCCTTCTACCATAGCGAACCACTGTTGCTCTTCCTTTACAACTGGGGGAAAAAACCATGAATGCAGGAGAGGGACACGGCCACAACGACGTGCTCTGCACAGAGCTGGGTGCTGGTGAATTTGCTGCTCCAAGCCCGGTGGTCAGCAGCACAGATGTCCCCAAAGTTTCCGGGGTCACAGAGGAAGTCTCTTCTAAGTTCATTTCCCATTTTCTTGCCAAGGCTAAAAAATCCCCCCTCTCTTAAACTTTAGGCTAACTCCTGAAACAGGAACCTCTGGACTGCGAGGGCAGCAAGACAGGAGAGGCAAGTCGCTCCTCTCCTGGCAGCAAAAACAATTCCAGAGAAATTTCACATGCAAAACCTTTCAACAATATATTACATCTTTTTCCCCAAGGGAGAGAGTTGATGGAGTCCTTATTTATTAGACAGCTTAGAGACGTATTCTAATGCTGTTTTCAAAACAAGTCAAGATCTAATAGTTTCGGGAACCCTTACTGTATTTAATGTATAGTTTGTATTGAAATCCCTGATTATGCATATGCTTTCTATTATGCTCGCTGATGGTGCCGCATTGAGTAGCGCTGAATAATTCAGCAGATTTAGCACTAGTCAAGTGTAAATCAGCCCAATACTGTAACACAAATAACCACGCTGCCTTTAAACTCTTAAAAACGTGTGGAAACTTTATTTCAAAAAGGGGCATACTCCATTTTCCACTGGTCCTCATTGACCATGAGATGTTGCATTTTCGTTTCTTTGGCCATCCAACAAGATTTAATTAAACAATAAACTAGTTATCGCGGCAGAAGTAAAAAAAAAAAAAAAAAAAAAAAAAAGAAAAAGAAAAGCCTTTGGAGTGTTATGTTTCCTTTATTAGCATAGTGATGTGAAACTAAACAGAAAAAGCAATCTAATAACAAACATTCCTTTGAGAAGGGCTCCGGGAGCAAAAGGACATCCACTTATTGTTCAGCCCATCCCATTGGTCCATATACGGCAATAAAGGTACAATAGAAGGAAACAGGAAACAGACTGGCACATCTGCATTATCTTATTAGAGGCTAATGGATATCTGAGAGGAACATGCATCTGATGCTGAATAGTCTGTACCAATCTCCGAAGCAATTACTCTTAATTAGTGGATTCTGTTTATAGATGGAACTTAGTGTACCCTTCTGTATCAAAGAGATGCAGGCATCTGGAGAGAGATATGGTTTTCTTAAAGGGAAAGCACTACGGCACAATGCGAGGGTTGGGGTGGGGTGGGTTTTTGGCAAATAAAAGCTCTCCGAAGCATAACGTATTCTACTGTATTATTAATCAAAAGAGCACGCTGGTTTAAAAAAAGGAAAGAAAAAAAAAAGAACCATACTGTTAATCTCAAACTCTGAAAGTAAACACAGAAAGCTAATACTTGCATATGAATTATATGACAAAAACCACTTTGATGATAAGCAAATAAACAACCAAGCCTAAAATTTTCAACCGCTGGCCAAAAAGCTTAAAATAGCAGCTTAAGTCAGAAGAACAACATCTGCATTTTGTATCTGCCAAGTCTGCAGCCAAAAAAAGTAAACCATGCTATATGACCAGATGCATGAAGAAAAAAGAAAATGCATGAAACAGAACTTCAAAGTCAGTTTATTGAAAAGCAGATCTGTGGCTCTTACATCCCATAACCACAGTTTTCATCTATAGGTGCAAGACTTATGGGAGGAGAGAAGATAAGCTGTTGTAACAGAATTAAGAAACTATGACTACGACACTTTTCCTACATCTTGGTATGCAAGATAGCTGTCTACTGGGCGACTCCGAATTCCTTTTCGTCATAAAGCTGACACTTGCAAAATGGGTTTCTATTTTATTTGTTTTTTCCTGACTGAGATTGTTAAGAGATAATTAATATAATTAATGCAATTGTTGTTTATTTGAAAATCCTGTTGGGAAGTGTAAAAAGGGGGGGGGGAGGGGGGGGGAAAAGCTTCTTTTTCCTTAAGCAGCTATGCTTCGTATTGCCTTCGTTGCAAACACACACACTGATACATGCCTGGAAAAAACCAAATCTAAATCTGAAAGGGGAAAATAAAAAAATAAAAAAAAAAAAAAGACACACAATGACACCCATTTATTTACACACCACACAAGAGTACCCTGCTGTGCCAGCTATTGATTTTAGTGGAACTGAGAGTCCATGTTGGAGAGTAGCAGCTGTGAGTACATAGCCTGAATCCTCATATGGGAACAATACTCTGTGAACAGAATAACCTATTTCAGCCAACCTTCATGTATAACATATAAAAAACACACAGCTTACATTTCAAAATCTGAAAGGCACTATGGTTATTTGTTCCACAAAGGTTCAGGGGAGTTATTAATTTATTTGAGCTAACACAAGCACAACACTAGCATAATGAAGAGATGTGAGGGATGGAAAATCCATGCTTCACGTGTCTGTTACTCTACAGCGATGTTAATTCTGTTCTATACCAACCATATTTAAGATCTTCCCACTGCATCAGGCAATTTCTCATTTTCTCCTGTTTGCTGTTTTAAAGGGCTGTTTGTAACTGAGGTGTGGGGTGGGTTGGTTTTTTTTGGGGGGGGAGGTGATTTTTTGGGAGGATTTTTTTTTTTTCCCCAGCTATCTGCATTCCATGTTTCTTTCATTACTCAGCAGCTGCCAAAACTATACTGAGAAGTAAAGACAAATGGTTAGGTCAGGTGATGGGGTTAACAATTTACTGTGTGTACTGCCCCGAGAACCAGATATAGTAGAATTGGCTCATGTTTATGTACAGGATGAGAAGTTGATTTCCTGTGCAGGGGCTTTCAATCACCTCTGTAAGGAACTCTCGCCGTTTTCTGCAGAGAATTCAAGGAGCTCTGAATACATTTTGTGCTGGTATATAGGATACTCTGCTCTGTAACTAAATGCATTCCTTACTTATTCTGCCACATGCAAGAATCCCAATGGACTCTCAAGAAAAGAAGTTCTCTTTCATTTATGGAAACCAAAAGGAGGGTAACTGAGCTTCCTGCTCCCCGAGTTTAAAAGAACTTTTACACTGATTTTCCTCCCTGACTTTAAAAGCTATTTCTTAATGTTTAAAATTGTTCTTTCAGTGGAATCAAAACTTCTGTTCTTGCATTATCATCTCTGTTGGTCGTTATTAATGTTTCTGAGGATGTAAAACAGTAACTCTATATTGAGAATATCCTAAATAAGAGACTATCCCATGGGCTACAGAGGTAAGAGGTTTAGGAGCTCAGAGATTTGCCAGACCAAACCTATGGGTTTTTTTTTCAGACTGATCCCATTTCCCTGTTTCTTCCCATCCCCAAACTCGAAAAGAGAAAAATACATCCCTTCTCTCAAACACAATTCAGATTATCCACAATTTAAGCTGCACAGGGTAGCCAGCAAAACCAGCTCTTATAAAGCAGGCTGGTCACTCAAGTCACATATAACCAGGAACTCCAATCCAAGGCTTTCCCCACCCAAGGTGCTATGCCTACTGCTTTAGTCCTGTTCTCAGACTACATTTTTTCAGCAGGTTTCCCTTCTTCCTGCACAGTTTCTCCCTACAGTTCAGAAATGCTAGACTGGACTTGGCAACCCAAGTTGTCCTTTACAGTCCTATACGTCCAGCCAGACTGTTTTGATCCTACCTGCTTCTATGTGAGATGGCAATCAATGAAGAGGAAAAATTATCACTGACAGGACTAAAGAAACTATCCCTTGGGCTCCCCTTTCATCATCCAGTCAAGGCAGAGAAAAAGAACCACAGATAACAAAGCTGAGCTGCAACAAGTGCCAGCACGCTTCTAAGATTTGGGAAGATTTACACAGGCCAACAGGTAGCACCTTAAACTGTCAGTGTAGACAACTATCTATAAAGGAAAGGTAATGTCACTGATCTCCAATTAAGTTCAGAATTAAGTCCAGCACACAGATCTTCCATTGAAGGCCTTCCCCTTAACCAACAATTAATCGGTCTTTAATTCTGGCTACAAGGCACCTCAAGATATCATCACATCGATTCCCAGCCAAAGCAAATTTTAGTGAGGAGGGCTCTTGGAAAGAGGTGGGAGGCCAGGGGAAAGGAGACTGAGTGAGCAAGGAAAACCACATCCTGCTGGCTACATTCAGTAATGTCATCCAATATTATGGGACATGCAGATGTTTACAAGTATGCCAATCTCTTCCCAAGTGGCGTTACAGCTAAGAGGATGTGGGGGATCTATCTAAGGACTCCCAAGCATGTTCTCAGAGTGCTCATCCTTAACCTTCTAGCTGATGGGAAACATGTCATGGTGACCAGTGACAAATACAGCACTTAGCATCACTGCAACTACTAAAAAGGCCTTATGCTGACTGTTTATAACCTTTAAGAGGCCTCTGAGATCAGTAAGAGAGGTCAAGTGATGTTATTGTTTTGGTGACAGACAGAAGATCCCCAGTAAATGATGGTGGCTTGGGAATCATTAAAAGAACAGAGTACTTCATCTGCTCAGAAGCTAAAGAGGGAAGCACCTTTGGAGGGCAGCTCCTTGACAAAGAAGTACATCTCTCTGGGAGGCCAACACTCTATGGTCGCAATGAACACTGCAGGTGAACCACTGAAACAGGATGACAAGATACTTCATTAAAGGACAGCACAAAGACATGCAAGAGCAGTAGTAACTGTTACTGGTGACAATAAGTGGGTGCTGGTCTCAAAACCCCAACCAGTGAAGACACGAGTCAGAACAGAGGCTCATCAAATGCTCTACGAGCGGCAGGTGCTGAAAGCGTTAGTGCCGATGGCTATGCTTTATCCGTACATCAATGTAGGTGATGTAAAGTCACTGTAGGCTAATATTGGGAAGAAGCAGGGCAATTTAGACTTGCAACACTTACTCTTAGCTTTCATTGAATAAGACATTGCTAGAGATAACTGTCCCAGTACAGAAGCAAGTCTCATCTGCCTGTTCAGCCTTACAACTATCTTCCCAAGAAGTCTTGACCTTAGCAGAACCATCACAATAAAGCAAAGCAGAACAACATCTCCCTCCCTTAGATCAGTTCAGTAGTCTTCCTCTGCATTGATCCATACAGGATATCTTTAGTGGCACAAAGGATGGAACCTAGTCAGATTTAGCAAACCTGGTTATCTAGCCACAACTGCAAATCATGGCATTAGACTCGCCTTCATCACCAATTTAAGGAAGAAAAAGCTCTAGAGCTTCAGTTTCCATTTACACTTTGTTTAATATCTGGACAACCGGTAAATACAGATCTTTCTGTGCCCCACGATGACACATGTGTGCTGCCTGGAAATGCACTGAAGAAGGGTCAGTACAGTAGGTGATCTTCACACACTATGCAAAGAAACAAAGACTTCAACAGTCACCGAAATAAACAAAGAGGAGAATAAAATTCTCTTTGATTTAGAAAACGTGCACGGCAGCGGATGGCCCTGCCTCAGTTCAGCACACTTCACTTCATGTGCCACACAGAGAAGGATCCTGCAAGAGTCCACTTTACTGCAAAGAAAAATTCTGCTATCTGGAGTAATCTAAACCCATTGTTAGGATAAGCACATAGATTCACTCAAAAAACGAGTAATGTTTATTCAGGAGGCTGTCTAAGAAACCTGAAAGAAGATTCTGTTAAGGATATGCCCAAACTGTGAAATGATGATCTATGCTTCTCCATCCCCCAGACAGAGTTAGGGGGCAAGACACTATGTTCAGGAGGTAGGTTCAATCTGTTAGCAGCCCAAGTTTTGCACTACCAGGCTAGAAATTCTACTTCCTTGGGGCTGGAGGAGTTTGCACCCTTACTACACCCCTTTGTCAAGCGAGGAGGGTGATCCAAGTGGAACAGGGGAAAAATAGGGTTCAAGCATTGGTTGTGAACTTCATTTCTGAATGCTAGTCTGTTGGGCTAGAGGTGCATCTATCATCTTAATATCACGGAGGTGTGGACACTGTGCTAACACAAAATAACACACATAATTTATCATCTTTTGTTATATATGGCAGGTCTAATAGTATGTCTGCTGAAAGGTTCTGTAATTCCTCTGAGTTATTAGAGTCTTCAGTCCTACTTTACCCAGAAGACGACATTTCTGCTGTCTACTTCAGGCTTCTGAACCTTCACTTATTACATATCACAAGTTCCAATATATTCCCAGTAAGACTCCCCTAGGGTCAGCAGAATATGCCAGAGGGCTGGCGGAGATTATGAACATTTATTTTAAAACCTCTGTTCTCTGTAGCTCCCTGTCACAGGAACAATAGGGTAGCAAAATTAGGAACAAGCGCAGCCATTAACTAGGAGGGGACAAAGCCATAGAGTGGATTGCAGAACAAAAATAGCATTTTTATTGTCAATATTTTGCTTAACAGGGAGCCAATAAAGCAACTGCAAAATGCTAATAATACGCTGAGATAACACTGCACATGTAAGCACCTTCAGAGTCGTCATCTGAATTATCTGAAAATGTTGCAAAACGTTGTCAGTCAGGTCATAAGGACGGAAATGCAATAATCAATCATGGTAGCCACAAAACCAGCACATCTTTTCCACATCCTAACACATTCAGAAGATCTATGTTCCAGAATTATTCTGAGGGGGGTTCTGGACAGATGGATTACATTATCAGAAAGACCAAAGTGAACTAAAACCTTAGATTTTGCTTCCAAAAAGCAACCTAACAGTAGTCTAAGCACTAACAAAATTCAAGGAGACTTGTGTTGTATAAGTCAGTCTGCAAAGTAGGACTTCTGATACAACACAGAGGTATTCCTGCAGAATAAGCAAGTGTGTGAATTAATCACAGCAATCATTCCCAACAAGCCCATGTCTGAAGGCATCTTTCCACTGGTAAATGCAAGACAACTTTCCCACTTCTGCAGACAGAGAAACTAGCCTGAATTACTTCACATTTACTGTGGAGGAAGAAGATGCACGCAGACTCTTAGGGATGGAGACAGGTAATATGAAGAAGAACCTTGATCCGGATGAAACACTCAACAGGGCATTCAGCCTCCAAAGGCTTTGTGATCACTAATCTTTCAGCTTCACTGGCTAAGCAATTATTAAAATTATTAATTTTGAAAGCATTCAAGAAAATAAGTGAGCATTTTCATAATTACGTCATGAGATAGGAGTTAATTGTAAAGGTCTCCATAGCATCGGGAATCCCATAGGAGCTGCTACACTTGGCTGATGAGTCCCCAAGATGACGATTCCTCCTGCAGAAAGGCAGGGCACAGTTGGGCAGGGTTTCCTTCAAGAAGCCTCCAACCAATTCTGAACCACCACGAGCAGAACAGCAGCAAGGATATTCACCCTCGGGAACAGGATGCCCATTTCTTGCAACCTCCAACCCACACACACCCATAAATGTAAACCAGTAAGAGAAGTAATGCTCTCAAAGCTCCCAGCAGCACTTTCCTCCCGTGTGCCAGGAGTCAAGCCCAGTATGCTGCTGAGTATAAGCCAGGGCAGACCCACCTCCTGGTACTGACACCACCATCTCCGCCGTAGATGGCGCATCCCTTCTTTGTGCTTACCAGGCAGTGCAGTCTGAGTCGCTCTGCCAGGTCCTCTGCCTTTATTGTATAATTATAACGTATCCCAAGCCAGACAACAGGGCAGGTACGCTTTCCATACCACCTTTGTTGTGTGCCTGGGTAATCACCCTTCCCCACTGCAGCAGAATGACCTTATCAAGGCTCTTCCTGAACGATTTTCAGGACAGCAGCACTTCACAAGTCAGGAGCCAGCAGCCCAATGCACCGCAAAGGACACAGAAGAATAAGAAGCTAGAAGCCGGGAGGCCCAGCTGGGTGCCCAAGGCTGATAAGACAATCCGATTTAACCATGCAAATACCAGCAGCCAAGTAGAGCATATCTTTGAATTGGGAATGTCAAAGCAGACATGTCACAACAGAGCATGCTCTTCTAACAGCACCTTAAGTTCCTTCAACAGATGCACACGTTGGGTGAGCAATTGAATTAATCCTCAGGAAAAAAAAAAAAAAATTTAAAAAAAATAAAAGAGAGGCTCTTAGCTGGTAAGACAGAGCCATTCAAAATCCACTCATGACTTTAATAATGATAATCAGGCCGAAAAAAAAAATAAAAAAAAATCACTGAGCAGAACAATCCAGTCAGAGATGGCCGAAAGGTACATGTTGGTTCAAGCACATCCTTCACGATTACCCTGGCTGCATCCTCTTCCCAGCTAGCATTGTCCCTGCACACTGGGTCTCAGACAGTTGTCCATTACATGGGGTCTCACAGAGTACCATATGCTAAAGCAAATCAGAAGCAAGCAGCAAAAAGCAATTTAAGTGCCCTCAAAAGTATGCATAAGCAAGAGAATGCAATAAAGACGTCAGCTAATGGAAATAATCTCTCAAAAGAAGTGAACTCTGTAAAGGCTGTCACTTCATTTATACAGGCTGTGGTTCTTCAATATATTCTGCCCATATGGATTTTAAGACAAAGTTTTCCAGTTCCCAACATGGAGTCCATCACTGCAGGGACTGGGAGCTGGGGAGAACCGTGGTCACTCTGCACCGCGTATCCGAGTTGATCAGGGAGAGGGGAAGGGAGCAGCAGCGGGAGGAAAAGTAAATGTGTGGGGTACTGTCACTGTTGCTTAATTTGATGACTGATGCGAAGACCCCCCTTTCACAAATGCAAAGCTCGTGTGTGCTGTCAGAGATTCACAATGACAATGGTCTGAAAAAACACCTCAGTCTACTTAAAATAATTATTTAAAATGAAAAGTGACTAAATTTTGTGGGATACTAAGAAATTCAAGAATGTATTACAAGCAACGTACCTGACTGAATGACACACGAAAGGAATAGCCCAAGAAAAACGATGCAGAGCTTAATATAGCAAGAGATGGAAGAGATACTGAAGAAGATTGAGAAAAAGCACCCTCTAGATCATTTCGCCATATAAATAGCTGCATTTATGACATGGGCTAGGTATCATGTTCATGTAAGCACTCTGACCCTGGTTTTGCCAGACAAAAACATGTGCTTTAGTTTTTAATGTATATTATGCAAAAAAAGAGATATACTCCTAAAATAATAATGGGAGTCCATGTGTTAAAGAAAACCATAGGATCTCCTCCCTCTTCACACATTTTATAACCACAGTAATATGCTTATACTATGGTTTTACCATGTGTGAGCCAAGACAATTTTTTCCTGCATGTGTTTGAGCAGTAATGAGGGGCCTTAATAATAAAAAAAAAAATCAGGTGTATTGTCTTTATTATGAAAGTATAAGGGGTTTGCAACAGAAAGAAATACTTATTCTTTTGTACAAAGAGGAACATAAAAACATATCCTCTGAACATCAGATCTAAGCATCAAAGACCAAATGGGCTAAAAGTAAAATGGTAAGAAAATTTGAGAAATGCTATAGTGTGAGCTTAAATTCCAGTCTAGCATTTGATTTAGTGATAATCCTCCAAAACCAGTTCTGCATCTGATAAACACAGGTTTAGGAACCAGTTGTTGACACATGGTAAGGAAATGAAACACATTCTCCCTATATGAAGTTCACATTTTTCTGGGTGAAACAAAGCACACTTGTATCCCATGTCTCTAATGTACCTTTTAAAGCAGTAAGAGAGAACTGAAAGTCATCTACGTGAAGCAATATTGTCCGACGTGCTAAAAGGATCTCAATTAAATTGCTTGACCGTCTCATCCAGTCTTAAGCCTTAGAAAAATAAAGGAAATCCAATTTAAGATTTACACAGCAAACCCGAGGCACACAGTTCCTTGACATTACAACTCCGCTTCACATACCGCACTGCAAAGGTAGGTTATTCACTGAACCTCTTCGGTCAAGCAAAATAGAAAACCCTCTATTAAAAATGAGTGAAGAGTTGAGTTCACTGGAATATAGCAAACATGGATTAATAGCAACAATAATAATATATTCTCCTTTAAGAAATTCTCCACTTTTAAAGAAGAAAACAGAAATGTTAGTGGGTTGGCAAGTGGTGACGAAGGCACCCGTTCACACCCTTCTGAACAGAAGCCATCATTTAGCCATATACCAGCCAACCAAGATTACTTTGTCCCTCAATTTTTAAAAGCACATAATTCTGAATAATTATGTTATTCAATGGTCCTGACTATTACTGAATAGCATATCCATCAAACAGGAAGCTGAATTTTATAATTTAAAACATGCATACACATAAAAATTATATGAATAGCATATCCATCAAACAGGAAGCTAAATTTTATAATTTAAAACATGCATACACATAAAAGGGGAGAGAAAAAAAAAGGATACACTTTTTGAAAACAACATACAAAATTACATAGCAACAGTGTAAAAGCTTCTGGACAATTTCCTTTCCCTAGCCTCCAATGGAGGGTTTATTCCAGAGAGACAACCCTCAGCAGACAAAGCCCGCTTGTAAACATAGGAACACAGGAATTGCTGTACTGGGTCAGATTAATAGTCCATTTAGTTCAGTAACCTCTCATTTCACAGCAGCCAGCATCAGATGCTTCAGGGAACGGATGAAGAAATCTCTAGGAGAGCAATTACAGAAAAACTTTCCCATAAAATTTCTTTCCAACTCTCATCGTCTACTGGATGGCTTATGCCCTGTAACAGGAGATTTTCTCTTGGTCTTTTTGTTTGTTTTCACTAGCCTGAATAATACAAATAACGCTAAATAATACCCCAAGCACCGTGGATATCTTCTATATCTATATTCCATATGTTTGTCATCCTCAAAATTGTTGGCCCTAGCAGAATTGACAGGCACCGAGTTTCAACATCACCGGTGTACTGCTTAAAATAATATTCTGCTATGCTTTTAAATAACTCTCTCATATTCCCTGGATGATCCTGTGTAGTTACAGGACCTAGCATAGCGTAGTAAAAGAAAAGTTAAGTGGATGTAACTCACCTTCTTCAAGAGTCCCTGCTGCTCTGTTTTTCTCAATACAGTATACTGCAGTGACTCCTCAGATAGAGGCTTGGAGAAGGCAGAAAAGCCTCCAAATGCCCTTCCCCACCCCAAATGTTTCAGGTTTCCTTCAGGACAAATACTAGTTTCTTTGTCAGATTTACTCGTCCATCTTAATTGCTAGTATACGCTTCTTTAAATGTCACCCATCTAGTTAACAACTTCCTCAGATTTCAGGGCAAACACTTTTCAGGGCAGGGGAAAAAAAAAAATAAAATCAATTAATGAATAACAAGCCAAGAGTAGCAAGTCATTTCTCTAATTAAGGCATTGACTTTCTTCTAAGATTGCACTGGAATTATCTGTATAGTCAATTCCATGTTAAAACCCTAGGTAAATATTAGTAAAGAAACAATTACATCAATTAATAATAGCAGTGGACAGATAAACACTACCCAGAGGACTCCATTCGCTCCCCAGACAAACACAATGCCCGTTTCCAAATGAAGGCAGAAGGGGAATAACACGGACCCAAGATGCCCAAAAAACCCTGTATTTGCACCTGCATGTGAACACTTAGGCTCTGTAAATACCAAGCCATTACCAGTTTGCTTGCCATCCTCTCAACTGGTTCACAGCAAGTGGCTAAGGGGGAAGCTCGAGGCAAGCAGGGACAGCAGCTCTCGGGCAAGCCCACCTTATCGCTTGACCTCTGGTTGGCTTTAGGGTCACTTGTGATTAATCCACGCTGCCTGAAGTCTGCGGGCCATCTCCAGGAGTTTTGCAGAAGGTTGAACATTTGCAGTTTTTGTTAATTTATTCACACTGTCCATGTCCATATGTCTTCATTTGCAAGTCAGCTCAAGCATGGAAACGAATAGAGCATGGGCAAGTATTAGACTAAATTATTTCAGCGATTGCTTTACTTTTGGTAAACTGCCTTTTGCCAAACAAAAGCATCTGCAGCTCAGAAATGTAACTTCCAAATTGTAAAACGTTTCACAAAAAAGTACTAGTTCAAATAGATTTGGATGATGGCAGCCCTCCAAACATTATTGCTGCAAATAAGACTAACGGAAGCAAATCATCCCTTTGAAATCAGTTGTGGCAGAACACCCCAGCAAGGAACACCTACATGAAAAAAATCTTTTATTTTCATTTCTAAGCAACACAGTGTGAATATCATACTTCCAGTTTCCCCAGTCTCTTTTAAAATTACCTTCTCCCATTCAGTTCCAACTACATAGAGTCAAAAGGCATAGCAGAACCGGTAAGAGTCTGGTCATTGCTTGGGATTCAGGCTGAAGGAGGAATTAAATGAACAGAAGCAGCTGCTGACAGAGAGCTGGGAAGGCTCAGGAGTATCCTCCTCGTCTCTTATGGCAGGTCCTTCCACATAAATTCAGTGCAAAGATTATGTTGCATGGGCAGACAAGAAGTTGGAGAGCTGGGAAGGCTCAGGAGTATCCCCCTCGTCTCATATGGCAGGTCCTTCCACATAAATTCAATGCAAAGATTATGTTGCATGGGCAGACAAGAAGTGGAACCAGGTCCGTACCCAAGGCTCAGCTCATACTCACATGTGATCTGCCCCTCACAAATATCAGAGACACCAAAGAGCTGACAGCTTCTGGCAAAACAGGCCACAGGGAACCCTTAGCCCAGGACTCCTGGTGCTTTCAGGGACTGATGGCTCAGATAAGCACTACTGAACATCTTCAGGATCTCCTCATGGGTACAAAAAGCAAATACCATCACCTATCAGAGAGGATGGTGGGGAAAGATGTTCCTGATCTCAACACAGCTTTTCAATGTGGGCAGCGTGGTCTTCTCTTGGGTACTAGGTGAGCCGCAGTAAAATGGAGGCATTCAGGTTTTTGCAAATGTCACTACAATCTTTTTCTTCATTATTCACATGATTTAGGAGACACCCCACCATCAATGGAGTCAGAGGCTCAAAATAACAGTGCTTCACTATGAGCAACAGGAAAGTGGGGAAAAGAAACTATAAATCAACCAACTTAACTAGGATAGCTCAAAAAGGGACAACATGTAAGAAGCAAGTTCCAAAATACTAGAAACCACTTCTAAGCAACTTCAAGCTGACTGAAACCTTAAGAGTTTGAAAAAAAATTGAAAGTGTTGTGACAAGTAATCTAAACAAATGTTAAAAGTGAGGTTTGACAAAGATAAAATAGCTGCCAAACACCCAAAACACAAATGAAACTGCCATTCAGCAAGGGCCAAATAAAACAAAATGTAGCCAGGCAGTTTCTGACAGAACAGTAAGGGCATTGTTAGGTCTTCTTATAGACCTCCTTTCTTCATGGGGGGAAAAAAAAAAAAAGCACACCAGTATGTGGAAAAGTGTGTCTCCATTTCAGTACACACCTCAGAGTTTCTGTATTTATCCGTGAAAGAAAGGAGACGGGGGTTTTGCCCTGCAGTTTGGGCTGAGCACTGGGGCATTGCGCACACCGGAGGGTTCTGAGGACCAGAGCAGGAAGAGATGGAGAGAGACGACAGGGAAAGTCCAAGGGGAGAAAGACAAGGGTTTGGGGAGTGCTAAGCTCATCTGAAACTTTTGGAAAGACTTTTGTTTTGGTTAGAGCCTATTTTGTTTCAAAGACTAATTAGCATTTTAAATAAAGGACCTCTTCATTAAACGTTAACCACCTCATCCTTCCAGTGACTGCTGAAAGTCAAAGGTTACAAAATGAACAGATGTAAGGTCTTTGTTCGTTAGAAGTATAATAAAACAACTTTTTTCCATAAATTTCCTAATAAAGAAGCAAAATACAGCACAGACTACGATGCCAAAACAAAAAAATCCCACACCAAAAAACCCAACCCACAAACTGCAGCTTTTATGAGCAGTATTTTGATCTTTTCAGAAGCGAACGGTAAAACCAGCATAATCCCCACTACAAGCTTCATTTTAGGATCAAAGGGATAAAGAAGTACATACATTTAATGAGCAGGGAGAACACAAAAGTCTATTAATGGAAACCAAAACACACTTTGGAAACAAAAATACACTTTAAATGTTAGAGAGAGACACTGACATGTGTTCCTCTGTTTGTGGCAACAGTTCAGGAGGAATAACTTCTGGAAGTGGCACACTTACTTCCAACTCACAGCTTTTCAGGACATTCACCCTCCCGTAACTGCTCAACACGATCTATATTTACACCAACTTTTTTTGCAACAGTTATCGTATGGATATTAAAATGAACAGGCAACCATCGAAACATGGCAGCGACCAACACCAGCAACTGAATAAAAGACGCTACTTCAGTACAAGCTTTTGCTTGTCATTTTGGCAGCTTGGAGATTTTTCTTGGCAGCATTTGCTGCAGAGGTTAGGAGAGCCTAGGAGCAATGCTAGAAGCGTGGGTTGTGACTGACGCAGGGGTGTAAGCCACAGTGTGACCCCTAATTAAAGTGGCAGCTAATGTTAGTGGAAAGCACCCACGTCCATGCCTGGCCTCCTGACCATCCAAACCAGTGTGGCCCACGGGGTGGCAAGGGCTCACACCCCAATCCAGGGCTACTCCGGGGAACGACGGCGATTCTCCCCCTGTCCGGCTGTAGCTTTCAGGCAGTAGGCTCCCTACAGACAGGGGACTCCTACGACACATTGCACCCTCCCTTCCCTAGAGCACCCAACCAGTTAGAGGAAACCTGCCAAGAAGCAGACCTGTCATTACCACCTCCCTGATGCACAGCAGGAGCCACACAGCCATTTGCTGCTGGTGGATACCTACAGCAAACTACAGCCCACTGCGGTGCTGCAGGCAGGGCTTGTTGGCCCTGCAGATCCCCCCTGCCACCGAGACAAGGGGTAGACCTCTGAAAACCCACCTGAAGCTGTAGGTCCCGTGACAGGCAAGCCCAAAAATCTGTCCTGCGTAAGGCTCAGCAGATATGTAAGTCCAAACTATTTCACAGTCACCTTACGTGGACTACAGGTTTAGGGTGAAGCATTTCCTCCCCCGCAGTGAGCTCACTGGTTCCCTACTGAGGGTGTCCCAGGTCCCACCCAGCTAGCTGGTGAGTCCTCCAAACCAGCATCACACTCACCTGCGCAAGAAGCCCTGCTAACCTGCTCCACCTGGCTGCACTAAGTATGCTGCAGCTCACGGCAAAGAAACCACCCAAACTTCCAAGATGTAGCTGAACGCACACATACACATCCTCAAAAGACGTGCTTTCTGCAAGAGTTTACGTCCTCAGACACAGAGAGACTTTGCCTCAGCTTCAATCACAGTTATTTCCTCAATCCTCAGACACAGAGAGACCATCATCTTTGCCTCAGCTTCAATCACAGTTATTTCCTCACAAGTGTCCCATGTGTTTCTTTACAAGCTGGTCGTAGTTGTGTTGCATTTTAATTAATTGTACACACGAGAACTGGATTTTATACAAATCCACTTTAGCAGTTTTCAGCCCAGAACAGCCTTTAGTCAGACTTTAAAAGAAGCCTAGCTTTCTCATATTATAAATACAGGTCACAACAAACTGAGGAAAGCCTAAATGTGTTCTGATTTGTTTACAGGATGAAAATACTTTCTATTTCACTACGACAAACATGGTTACGGGTAAAAAAAGTATTTATTTTAAAACTTAATTGTTGTTTTAATATTTATTTTAAACTTAATAACCCAAAACCTTTATTTGAATCCATTAATTACACAATTAACATTTAAACTCATCATATGTCAACTATCACTGGTTTTACTACTTTTAAAACGTGAGCCCGGTGGGAACGCTGGGGTCTGGAGTCCTGGGCAGAAGGGGATGGCCAGTGCTGGCCTGCGGGGCAAGCATGCGCTCCTGCTGCTGCAATCCCCATTCTGGTAGCAAGCAGCTGGTATGAAGCTGGTTTGAACGCCAAGTGAAGTAAACCCTACAACTGCAGCTTCTAAAAGCTCAGGAAAGAAATCCTAAGAAAAACTGAAATGAAAAAATTGTATATACAATTCACAACCATAAGTTTTTCCATACCTACAGAGCAGTTCTCACTAGAGGGCTATTCCTACTTGCATCTAACAACTTCCAAGATTTGAGGGACAGAAATCCCAGCTACAGACCATGCAATTCCTCGTGTACCTCCTTTCTTACCCACAGCCAGAAAATGCCAGCTAGGTTGGACGGGGCTCTGAGCAACCTGATCTAGTTAAAGGTGTCCCTGCTCACTGCAGGGAGGTTGGACTAGATGACCTCTGAAGGTCCCTTCCAACCCAAAACATTCTATGATTCTATAATTCTATGATTAGAGGCACACATAGGGCTGGCAGCTGGAAGTAAGGCTCGCTAAGCAGCAAGGCACAGGCAAACAGAGTGTGGCATGGCCGGGCACGCAGGAAGGGCGTAGTCACCCTACCAGCTCAAGAGGTGAGTTCAATCGGTGGTCATCACCTTCCCAGAAGGAGCTTAGCTATGGTATCCACCCGGCGGAAAGCCAAGTCCTCTGCACTCGCCAGAATGGATGTGGCAACACAGACAGAGCTTCCACGAAAATGTGCAGCCACCCAGGTCTCAGGCTGCAGGGTGTGCCAGAGGCTTTCACTGGTAATGGATGGCTGTAGTGAGAACGGCGGTGTGAGGTGTGACCAGGCAGAGGATCTGCTCAGCTTGGTGGCAGAGCTACAAGAGGAAGAAGAAAGGATAAGGAGCATCAGGAAGTCTGAGAAAGAGATAGACTGGTGGAACTATGCTCTGTCCCCCCCGAGACAGAATCAGGAACAGCCTCCAGAAAAAAAACCAAGATCAACGGGATCCTGTTGCCTCTCCTGGCCAGGCTGAAGGCAGTAGCTTAAAGGGAAGGAGTGAATGGCGGCAACTCCACACTGGGAGCTGCAGGCCAATCACCTCCTTGCACACCTCACCTTCCCAGGTGACTCTGTACAACAGAGGTATGAGGTATGAGGCTCTGGATGTGAAAGGCCAGTCAATGGCTGATGTGGAGGGGCAGAGGTGTTGGCCTCTACATCAAGAAATGGAGAGAGTATGAGGAGCTGTCTCTGAAGAATAGCCACGAGCAGGTTGAAAGCTTATGGGTAGGAATCAGAGACCGAGGCAACAAAGGGAACCTTGTGGTTAGTGTCTACTACAGGTCACCCAATCAAGGGGAGCCTCTTGACAAAACCTTCTTACGCCAGCTACAGGAGGTATCATGCTCATAGGCTTTTGTCCTGCTGGGGGACTTCAACCACCCCAACATCTGCTGGAAAAGTAGCATGGCAAGCTATAGGCAACCCAGAAGACTCCTGGAATGCACTGAGGATAACTTCTTAAGCCAGGTAATAGAGAGCCCTACCAGAGGGATGCAATACTGGACCTGTTGGTCACCAATGCAAGTGAGCTAATCAGTGACATCAAGACTGGAGGCAGCCTGGGCTGCAGTGATCATGCACTGGTGGTTTGCAGTCCTGAGAGATATGGGTCAGGCAAAGAGTAAAGTCAGGACCCTGAATTTTAGGAAAGCAAACTTGAAAATTCTTCAAGGAGCTAGTCGATAGGACCCCCTGGGAAACTGCTCTCAGGGACAAGGGAGCAGAACAGAGCTGTCAGATCTTTGAGGATGCTTTCCATACAGCGCAAGAGCTCTTAATACCCTGGTGTAAGAAATCAGGAAAGGAAGGCAAGAGACCAGCATGGCTGAGTCAAGACCTGCTGCTCAAACTAAAGGGCAAGAAGGAAATGGACAGGCAGTAGAAGCAGGGACAGGTATCCTGGGAAGAGTATAGGGACACTACCCAGTTGTGCAGGGATGGGGTCAGGAAGGCCAGGGCACAGCTGGAGCTGAACTTGGCGAAGGATGCAAATAATAATAATAATAGCTTCTATGGGTATGTTAGCCAGAAAAGGAAGGTCAAAGAAAGCGTACCCCCAATGATGAGCAAGACTGGCAAACTGGTAAAAAGGGATGAGGAGAAGGCTGAGATACTCAATTTCTTTGCCTCAGTTTTCACTGGCAACCTCTCTTCCCACACCTCTCTAGTGGACGGAATGCAAGATGGGGACTGGGGGAGCAAAGTCCCTTCTGCTGTAATAGATCAGGTTTGTCACCTGAACTCATGGGACCCGATGAGATGCATCCTAAAGTCCTGAGGGAATTGGCTGATGTAGTCGTCAAGGCACTCTCCATGATATGTGAAAAATTGTGAGAGTCAGGTAAAGTCCCTGGGGACTAGAAGACAGGGAAACAGTGCACGTATTTTTAAAAAACGGTAGAAGAGAGGACCCTGGGAACTACCAACCTGTCAGCCTCACTTCTGTGCCTGTGAAGGTCATGGAACAGATCCTCTTAGAAGCTATGCTAAGGCACATGGAGGACAGGGAGGTGATTTGAGACAACCAGCATGGCTTCACCAAGGGTAAGTCCTGCCTGGCCAGCCTAATGGCCTTCTGTGATGGAGTGACTACATCAGTGGGCAAGGGAAGAGCTACACATCATACATCTGAACTTCTGTAAAGCCTGTGACATGGTCCCCCACAACATCAACTCTCTAAATTGGAGAGATATGGATTTGATGAGTGGACTGTTTGGTGGATGAGGAACAGGTCTTATCCAGAGGGTAGTGGTCAATGGTTCAATTTCAAGATGGAGATCAATGACAAGTGGTGTCCCTCAGGGGTCCATACTGGGACCAGTACTGTTTAAGATCTTTATCAATGACATAGTGGGATCAAGTGCACCCTCAGCAAATTTGCAGACAACACCAAGCTGAGTGGTGTGGTTGACACGCCAGAAGGATGGGATGCCATCCAGATGGACCTGGACAAGAAGTGGGCCCGTGTGAACCTCATGAGGTTCAACAAGGCTAAGGGCAAGGTCCTGCACCTGGGTCAGGGCAACCCCCAGTATCAATACAGGGTGGGGGATGAAGGGATTGAGAGCAGCCCTGCGGAGAAGGACTTGGGGGTACTGGTGGATGAAAAGCTGGACATAAGCCAATAATGTGCACTCGCAGCCCAGAAAGCCAACCGTATCCTGGGCTGCATCCCCAGCAGCGCGTCCAGCAGGTCGAGGGAGGGGATTTTCCCCTCTACTTTACTCTGGTGAGACCCCATCTGGAGTACTGCGTTCAACTCTGGGGCCCTCAACATAAGAAGGACATGAACCTGATGAAGTGAGTCCAGACAAGGGACACAAAAATGATCAGAGTGATGGAACATTTCTCCTATGAAGAAAGACCGAGAGAGTTGGGGTTATCCAGCCTGAACAAGAGAAGGCTCCTGGGAGACCTTATTGCAGGCTTTCAGTACTTAAAGGGGGCTTATAAGAAAGATGGGGACAAACTTTTTAGCAGGGCCTGTTGCGATAGGACAAGGGATAATAGTTTCAAACTAAAAAAGGGTGGATTCAAAATAGATATAAGGAAGAAATTTTTTACAGTAAGGGTGATGAAAAACTGGAACAGGTTGTCCAGAGAGGTGACGGAGGCCCCATCCCTAGAAACCTTCAAGGTCAGGTCGGATGGGGCTCTGAGCAACCTGATCTAGTTGAAGATGTCCTTGCTCATTTCAGGGGGGTTGGACTAGATGACCTTTAAAGGTCCCTTCCAAACCAAACTATTCTATGATTCTAAGAATGAGAGACCCAGGCACAATGAGACCACCACAGCTCATGGGGTCAGTCAGCTGGAAAAACTGTTTGACTCACAGAGCCAGAAGTGGGAAGGTGACAAACCATGACTTCTCCATAGAAGAAGAACATTTCAGAAAGACCAGCAAACAACTCTGATTTTTTTTAGGTGTTAGTGAAGAAGGAGATGACTATACCACATGAGGGTAACCCAAGGCTGCATCTCACCTCAATGGGACTTGAAACACAGGCAAGCTAATGAACTTCAAGGCTTACTCTCCCCAGCAGGATTTAAGGACTACCTGCGGGAGGTATTCCTATCTGGGGTTAGGCAGACACAAAGCTCTCAGCATCTTAAATTCAGCCTGGATTACGTCCATCTCAGAGAAGCAGCATCTCAAAGGTCAAGATAAGAAGGTGCAAACGTATGGTTTTGTTCTGCAATATCAGCTTATTGCTTATAGACTACATGGGAAAAATAAATCCAGAGACCATATTGCCTGTTTTGTATTTTAATTAAGTAAGTGCCTGGAAATAAGTAATAGGGTTTTTCCACTGCCTTCTCTTGCTAGCTGCCCAAACATGGGCCTTTCTATAACGATGTCATGGATCAAGATATTCATTAAAAACAAACAAAAACCCCACTGGCACATAAGCTAATTAAAATGTCTCTACCAATTTCACCTTTGCTTTCCTTAGAACTGAGTATGTTCTCATTTGACACAAACCCCCATATTCTGTAATCCCAATCTCTCTCCAGCCACCTGCGGTTCTTTTGCCATTAAAGCATATGACATTTCAGAGAGGCTCTGATGTTGCCATTTTCTAACTCAACTCCCAGAGATGCCCAGACTGTATCCCATTCACTGTGGGCAATTTGTTAATGTCCAATTTACCCAATGCTTTCTGCATCATTTTAGTGTTATGAACGGCTATGGTTAGCCTGCTGCTGTTTGCTCCTTGGAAAAGGAGATTTTTGGGGGTTTGCTTTTTTGGGATGGTTGGTTTTGGTGGGGTTTTTTTTCAATGCTTTAACAAGGTAAACTACTTTTTCAAACCCCTATAGCTGTAGAACCACTTTTAGCTGCTGTCCTGGGTCTGTCTGGGATGGAGTTAATTTTCTTCATAGCAACCCATACAGGGCCGTGTTTTGGACCTGTGGCTGAAACAGAGTTGATAACCCACCAATGATCTGACTATTGCTGAGCAGGGCTTGCGCAGCAGCAAGACCTCCTCTCATGCCCACTCTGTCCTGCAGCACCCTGGCGCAGTGAATAGGCTGGGGGTGAGCACGAGACTGGGAGGTGACATAGCTGGGCCAGCTGACCTGCACTGACCAAAGGGATATTCCAGACCATTTATGTCATGCTCAGCAATAAACGCTCAGGGAACAGAGGAGGAAGGGGGGATGTTCACGGTTATGGGCTTCATCTTCCCAAGCAACTGCCATGCGTGCTGCGGCCCTGCTTTCCAGGCAGCAGCTGGATATTTGCCTGCTGGTGGGAAGTAGTGAATGAATTCCTCTTTTTGCTTTGCTTGCATGCACATCTCTTGTTTTTCCACTTAAACTGTCATTATCTCGATTCATGAATCTTCTTGCCTTCCTCCTATTTTCTCCCTGCCTCATGGGAGAGGAGAGTGAGCGAGCAGCTGGGTGGGCATTTGGCTGTTAGCCAAGGCTAACCCAACACAAAGCTACAACCACCAACAATTTTCTTCTTGACCTCTTTCTTTATCTCTAGTTATCTTCTATTTAATTCATCTAATTAATCCATATTTATTTAGCCGATCAAAGAAAAGTCTTGATGTAACAGCTGACTCCTTTAGCATCACTGCATGCTTGGAATCAACAGATCAACAGATTTATGTGAAGTCACTGGCTGAGGTTGGATGTCCTCCTCAGGCGTACGTCACTCTTTCTAATCCATAGGATAAATTTAAGGTTGCAATTTGTAAGAATTATTTCAGGGAATCCTTAAGAAAAGAGAAGACAATGACAGTACAGACGTGACATAACTACCTACACTTATATATGTATCTATCTCCACTTTCACCCACGACAACAGAAATTATATCAGAACTGCAAGACCCCCAATTGATCCAGGTGGCAGTAACACAATCCAGTTGTTCAATGATGGACAGGGTACTGGCAGATGCCAGCAAAATGACCCTTAAAGATGTGAAGTTGCTCACATCTCTGTAAAAAGAGCATAAAAGCATTAATAAACCAAAATGACTGACTGACGCACTTTGGAGTTGTACATAACCACATAGGGCATGGGGGAGAGGGCTGCTGGATTTATCTTCAGATCTGACAGTGATTTGCTACTGACTTCAGGAAAGTAATTTGAACTCCATCTGACTCAATTTTTCCATTTGTGAAATGGAGATCAACATGCACTTCCATTTTAAGATAAGTGAAATACTCTTAACATCATTAGCTATAAGTAACTAATATCTATTAGTACTTGGTGTATGCGATTGCCCCTTTAAGCGGTTTTCCTAGGGGTATGGGGAAACATGACTTACAGTTTAGTACAGATAACAACTTCATTTCAATAGCCCTTCAGAAAAGGGCAATGTACATGCTCCTAAATGAATTCCACACCCCAAATCAATTCAATGCCTAAGAAGAAAAAAAATCCACTGAAAAATAAGGCAACATATTCCAAGAAGGCTGTTTTATCTATCTGATATGTTTCCTGCATCTCATGGTGATTTACAGTAATAGGTAATAACTAGTGTACATTATATCTAGTTTTTAATAACCACACTTCCATTATATTTCATTTCCCAAAGGGACTATTTGTGTTTTTTCATATCTTTAACTGTAAAACTGTAAACTGCTATAATCAAGCATTGCTTTCTCTTGTTTTCTGTACAT
>NW_009259683.1:220954-298614 GCF_000687185.1 Egretta garzetta
ATAAAAATTTATATTATTACATTACGTACTGCCCCATTCATTCATTCTTCACTTCTTAACCCAGGAGACCCAGAATACAAAGAACTGTAAAAAAGAAAAAAAGAAAAACTGAAAAGAAGAAAGACAGGAAAGAAGAAAAGAAAAAAAAAAGGGAAAGGGAAAAAAGAAGGGGAAAAGAAAAAAATAAGAAGAAAAAAGAAGGAAAAAGAAAAAAGAAAAAAATTAAAAAGAAGGAAAAAAAACCCCACGAAAAGCCACAAACTGTCTTTGAAGATGACAGAGCTGGAGAAGACAGCTGAAAAAAGTCAAAGCACATGCTGTTCTCCATGGTGTCTGTAAAAGGGATGTAGGCTCTGAAAGTATGTTTTGAGGTACTTGTACAAGATTCACTGTAACTTTGGATAAAATAAAGCATATTAAAAAATAGCACAGCTGGTACATGTGTACAAGGTACCTTGCTTTTTTGGGAGTTAGGGACTTGCTCCCACAACCGTCTACCAGCAGAAGGACTACATGAGGGGAATATATTTCAGAAGGTGGCCACAAAAACGAGTGCGTGCATAAATCAAGCTGCAAGGTCAGCTGTATTTCTCAAACTGAACCCACATTTAGGGGAACTGATAGGTTCAGGAGGATGCCGTGACTAAAAAGTGACTGAAAGGGTCACTGGATGGGGGTGTGCTACCTGATAACGTCCACAGTGACATTTTCAGCAGCCTCATACACAGTATTTCAGAGATTTCCAGTTTTCCAGCAACGAAACAATGCCATGTGGGAAGACCTAAAATCCTTGGACCCAGCACCAAGGCCACATCCATACATGCACACACAAGGTCTTAGTTTTCCCTGCTTTCATACCAAAAGCTAATACTACAAACTAACAAAAACCAAAGCCCAGTGTGGTTCATTGCTTCAGCTTTATTAGTACAACCAAAAGGCTGGCTATAACTGCATCCAGAAGAGCAAGACACAACCACAGCCTACATGAAAGTAAAGATCTCCTTAGGAAAGAGAGTTTTAGCGGAACACATAGAACTTAACTGTCTCAAAAATCACTCTATCCTTGAACTGGACACTGTCATCAGAGGTAATTAAAATTTCTTAGCTTCCTCTCAGAAGAAGAAAGGGTTGAGTATTTGCAAGGAAGACTTAGGAAAACTGCACAAAGGAAAAGTTGGCCAGGTCAAGTTCAGCCAGCTGGAAAGTAAAATCAATGAACTAAAAGCATTATTAATTGAGACAACTGAATATGGACAGAGGAAAAACTACTAACAGAGCAGAGGAGATAAAGCAGACAAACCATTATCACCAACAGTAAATAACACTGAACCAAACAGATATGATCAAAGTAGCATGTACATAAGTACCAGTGACATTACTTCTGAATTTGATTTATTTTATCTTAAGTTGCAGTGTATATCATTTAAGCAAGCCAGTTCCTTCCAGGTATCTTGCTAATATCCCCTTAACAGGAACAGGACTGGATGCCCAGACAGTAACTGATTAAATGAAAAGGCAAGAAAACCCTAATTAGATAGAAAGGCACTATAAACTCAGGATAGCTAACAAATTTCATACATATATATAGCAAAGCAAGACATCACTATCACCATACAGTCTGGCCTAGCATAAACATGGGGCATGTATTTTTCCTCAGAACCTGGATTAATAAAATTCTCTGCATATATAAATGAAAAGAATTCAAATGATGGCAAGTTCCTCACTTCTCCCACTAAATTTGCTTCCCTTTTCCTTTCCCATTTACGGTTATAGTGTGCATACTTGAGGAACAGCTGTAGACCTGATGCCTGTAGACCAGAGACCAGTCCCAAGAACTGCTTGCCTGTGTAGCAGCGTTGCCTTTCTCCTGGTCTGATGCATCCAATACACCTGATTTAGATCCCTGCTTTAAAAAGAGAGGTCTGTAAGGCAATTTTATTTAATGGAAAACAGTGGTACCCATGAGGTGGTAGGTAGCATCCTTCACTCTAAGTAAGCATCAATCCAGAGCGGTATCAGACAGGACAACGGTTCTGACTTCAGGATAACACGAGTTCCTAACAACTGCGGAGGATTAATACTCCATGATATTTATCAACTGAAAATGAGCATCATGCCCAAGGCTTTAGCCACATTTCTCTTCTGGCAATAACAGCCTCCAAATTCCCCCTGCAGTTGCAACTGCATGTCCTACTTGCATCTGGTTTTATATCCCAGGCCACGGTCTACTTTGATAACTGTAACTCTGCAGAGCATATACAAGCATGATAAGGCGAATATACATCATGAGAACAACTACACACAGCAAGTGTTCTTCGGGCATGAAACTGAAAACATAGGGAAACATACTAAATGCACTTTTAATTGCAACTGATTTAATCACAGCTCAGTGCAGCCCGGCCTTTATGGACTGCACCCCCGGTTACTCAGTGTTCAGTAGCTGTCGTGGAAAAACTCGCACCTCTCAAGGCAGCAGAATATATTCTCATCTGGTCTAGGCCAGCTAATATCCAGTACCCCCAAACAGTACACCTGCCTAACGCTCCCAAGTTACCATTGCACTATAAAGTCAGTTCTGGCACGTTTACTGAAGCCGATTAAAAAAAATGCTTGTTACACGAACGTAAAACATTTAGTGGGGCACTGAAAGAAGCTCATTCACTGTCATCTTAAGAGCTCTGTCTGACCTACGAGACCAGTGGCAGTGTGCTCCCCACCTGGGAGGTAGATGCACTCTACTGTAACACGATCATTTGCCTTTTATTTCTTTGACTATGGGTGTTAAAACCCTAAATACAAAAAAGGTAAAATCCCCCATAAAGTACCCTACAGAAGCAAAAGCACTGATAATAAGGTATTTACTGGATATGGTTAATTATCTCATTTTATTTTTACTACTCAATAATGTTTTCACGGAAATGATGAAGGATACGTACTCCTGTCAGACCTGAAATAATTTGTAAAATGTACAGTATTCTACTAACATTTCTGCAAGTCTGAGACTACAACTGGTGACCAATCTGTCCTGGCTTTGTGGCTTTTCTAACCAAAAAAGACCATTAAAAACGAGTGCTGTGAACTTCATAACTATGCTGTGTTTCTTGTCATGCTGGGATTAGTAATAGCAGTGCTATCAAATATTACTGTGCAATAAAACCTGTGGTTTGCATTTAGATTACATTTGATTTCTTCATGTGGAAAATGCATGCTCTAATTTTCCTCTTACAGTAAAATTGATAATACATAGAATACAACATCACAGCAGATGACACAGTCTACAAGGTAGGCATGACTTGTTTTATAGTCATAAAGCCTGTACTTCTGGCTGTGATTTTATGAGCCAGGCATACAAAAAGAGTACAAAAAAAAAGATATTTATAAATAAAGGCATACAACAGTAAATAGGAAAGAAGACCAAGTTACAGAACAGATTGAACTGGATATAATCAGGACCAAACAGCTTTCACAGAAACTGCAAACTTAGCACTTGGATACCTCACCAGTCAATAACGCAGGTACAGCAGCCTTCTTTAACAAAAGAAAGCAATTCTAGGCTGGAAGAATGTAAATAGGACAGGCAGCATCCTCACCAGGCAAAAAGAAAAAGTATTTCTTTGAACAGATGCTCTTAAAGCTCACAATATCATAAAGAGGCCCCTCACCTCTCCCCCTTCTTCCACAAAGTAGAAATCATCTATCACTATTTTTTTTTTTTTTTTTAACTAGGTAGTCTAGCAAAGTATTCATTTCAGTGGTATCTTTTACAATACGTCTCATGGAAGCTTCTATAAGCATCTAGGATCTTATTAGCTAAAAAAAAAAAAAAAAAAAAGGAGGTGCACGCCGCACACAGTCTCCATGGGGACACTGCACATGGTGGAAGCTGTGAACAGAGCACTTCCATCACAGAAAGGCAATGGAGAAGAATTATACAATAAGGAACGTAGAGGAGAGCTCATTAGCATGTAAAAACCATAGCTCTATATATACTGTTATATTTTTGTATGTCGTCACATTAACAAATTGCTGTTTATTAGCCATGATTTACTGGATCGAGCACAGCAGAACCAGGCACTAGCTGAAGCAAAGCAGCTGGATGTAAAACTAATGCAAACAGCTAAGAGGAGAGTGATGCCTTAACTGCTTCTCTGCATAGCTTGATCCACCAGCCAACAGATGAACTGATTACACATCACAGCAAAAATTTCACCTTTTGCTACACCGTAATAATTCCTGAATACACACAAAACATGGTCAAGCTTGACAAACTGATACATGAGGAGTTGCAAAATGATTCCTCGCTTCCACCGAGGACGGTGCTGGCAGCGTTATAAGAAATTACCGTTGTACAGGGCACTAGCGTTCTTACATTCAGGCCAACCATGAAAAATCATGAGCTGCAAATGTATTCATTTTTAACTGCTTGTGTCCGCTTCAAAGTACACGTTTTTCTCACTACTACCACAATGTTATCACCACGTTATCTTACTCATCTGAACTCACATTGCTTTCCACTGCAGTCTCACCATGGATGCACGCCTCAGTCCAAAGAAACGAAATCCTGACCACACGAAGCCAATGATAACACTGTGCTCAAAGCTCAAAAATTCAGCAGAAGTGTAAATTCCCAGAGGAGACCATTACAAGTTGGTCTCCCCACAATGCTCAAGCCCTGACTTGCATCCACAGGCTTTGTATCTGGCTTAAGAAGGGTGCTGGTATCAGGAGAAAGGCACTTTTAACTATGGATCATGAACAACACGTGTTAATAGTGTATGTACTGTTACGCTTCTTTGCCTTTTCCTTTTTATCTTAAAATTATTTTGCTCAAGAAGAAAAGAAAAAGAAGAATTGAAGCTTTGGACTTTATTTTTTTTTCTTGGAAGAACAAAACCAAGAAAAACCCAGACAAAAGTTGTGCAAAATGCAGCAGTTCCCATAGACAGCAGCCCATGAAGCTTTACTGTTTTAGTATAGCCCCGACTCCCTAAATTTGAAGTTCTCATTAACGAAAATTAAAGCTCACTGCAGATTGCCAAGTTTCATGTGTTTTTTCATAGCCCTTATGCAAAATTTACTTTGGCACAATACAGGAGTGCATTATTAATCAGCATAGGTTTGTTTGAAAAGTAGGCTCTATTTATTCAGAGGTAGGACTGACTCCAAATCCAGGCTTTCTTTTCCACGTGGAATGCGAGTGTATCAGATTTGGTATTTGATTTTTCAGCTCAGCTGTGAGGGATGAAATGAACTTTGGAAAAAAACAGCAGTTGAGTCTACATGGTAACAGAAAAAGAAACCGCATGGGGTTTTTTTTGTGGTTTCAGGTATCAAAGTGAAAATGTCAAGTCTCTTGAACCACACCCATTACAGTAAAATCTCAGACCAGTTGAAGACAATGACGCTTTGCTATTGGCATTAACCAAATTTGGTCTCACCCACCCACGATCAAAGCAGACACAGCGTCATTTCAAAATCACAGTCACTTTTCTCTCAACTTTCGCAGTATTTTCAGATTCATACCTCCCTTGTTTATTCTCATGCTGCAATCAGTTAGCATCTAACATAGCTAGCTGAGCAGATCTGTACAGCTTTAGCATGAAGAAGTCCTTAAAATCACTGTTCTTTACAAGTTATTTTGATGAGCGAATATTTACCAGCAACCATTGAGCATGAAGTTTAAGGAGATGGAAGCAGCTTGTAGGAGGATTTGCTAATGTAGTTTATTGCTGTTGCTCCTCACATCTGGAAAGATAATGCCTCTGAAGTCTCCAATGAAAATGCAAATAGATATTCTTGGGAGACAGCACAAAGCCAAAAGCAAGTCATTAAGTCAGATAACTCAGTCTTAAGGATTTCATCACAAATAAATGCACTGACGTGTCAATGGTGTCACACTGATACAAGTGTAAAATCAGCATCTAATTAAACAGTGCTGCTGGAAAAAGAGGTGGTGGAAGCACACAATGATTTTCACGACATGGGTCTTCTCCATAAATGCGTGCATGAAACCAAAAGACGAAATCCCTTAAGAGAAGTCACAATGCTGCCTACCTACCAGGCAGCGATAACCTCTCAGCGGTCACAATAGGTAACGCCTGTTGCAACAACTAGATGGAAAAAGGCATCCACGCTTGAGTGATTCTGCAGAGAAATGTGCCTACACCTAACACAGTGGGAAAACTGTTCAAGAATAGCTAATTTGTGTGAAACTACGACCGCAGTAATGCTGTTAGAAGCAGTGAAAACTGTGAAAATCCTCTGAATTAAGTGTTGACTGAGCAAGTTAAAGCTTTAGGTAGGCATCTCTCGACCCATCCAGCCACCCACACACCTGGGGGTGGTATCCATGTGATAAATTGCATTTAACACACACCTGCACTCTGCCTACTAATCCATCCTCACCTTGGCTACTTCTAGCATTACAAATCTCCGAGGCACTTCAAACAGCTGCCTTCTGTGAGGAAGAATCTCTCCTCAAAAGTGTAGTGGCAAGAAGCCAGGAAAGATTTACGTTCAAGTATACTGCAGTTCAACCTGGTTAGAAATGGAACTTTTTTAATTCTTAGAAAACTAGTTTTCTATGGATTTTCAGGATTATTACTATTTCTAGGAGATGGAAATCCAGGAATTTCTAACAGTCAAAAACATAGGTTAAGTCACTAAGCAGTAAGCGACTTGGAGACCCCCACACACGTACACAGTTGAGGATGGGGTTAGGTGGTGAAGCCCTACAGATACTGAGAAAGAGACAACATGCACAGCTACTCTTGGTTCACCTACACCCAAGACCACCATTTCCTCAAGCTGGACCGACCCATCACATGAATGCCCCCCTGACAACTAAGGGTCCATGACAAAGCACCCTGCCAACCACCAGCTGCATGGAAAATTGAAGCCTCAACAGGGGGACAGACCCTTCAGTTGTTGAATATCAAGAAAACCTGGAGCATTTTAAAGGTGCAAATTAAAGATGCAGTAAATTTATGGAGGAAAAGCTGTTTTTTTCCTCAAAATACTGCAGGTACTCTGTATTTCATGAAAACTTAGAGAGAAGCCAATACTTATTTCTTGTCTCCAAACTACACGCTCTGTGACAGCATGGAGAATTGCCTGGAGCAGTACCAGAGGTCCACAGAGGGCTCCACCGAGGCCCAGAGCGCTCAGGGTGCACCTCCTCCAGCAGGCAGGAAAAATTTCTGCCTCAAGATGAGAGAAAGAAGGATTTTTTGTGAAGGACAGTTTATCATTATTATTTGAACTCTGGCTGGGCACCAGGACTGGACCCTGAATAAGTTGTGCCAGGATATACGCTCAAAGTCAGCTTCCCTAGTAGCTCTGCACAAACAGAAATCAGCAGGCGTCCAGCATGTAGAACAGCTTCCGAATCGGGTCATTAATCTGTACAAGCAGAAAAACCTACCCAACAAACATTAGCAGTCATCACACATGGGGTTACAAGGCTAAAATGTCATGCAAATTGATGCACGTCTCATGCCTCCTCAAGTCATGGAGGAAGGCAGCAACAGCCTACGGGGGGAGCACCGAATGCTATGGATGTGAACTCTTGGTGAGGAACAATGGAACAGAACAGATTTATTTAGTCACTGTGATGATTATTTCTTCTTGTGGTAATATTTCTTCTGCGACAGCATGAAAAGTCTTCAGAGGTAGTCGAATTGTGAAATGGCTTGCTCTAGGAACATGGTCGTTGCCACAAAAATGTTTGCCACCTTGAAACAAGCACACAAAACCATAAGGGCAGAAGGCGATTTGAGGTTTTAAGTACAGAGACACAAATAGATAAGCCACAAGCATCTTTTTTCCATCGACTTGTTTGATGATTTATCAATAAACTGAGCAACCTCCGTCTGCTGTCCAGTCAATAGCTGATTAGTTAGACGGTTCCCTCCAAGACTTTTGGGAGGACAGAGTCTTGAGGTCTTGATTTGAAGGACAGAGTAATAGGTTTTCAGAGTTATACAGGATGCTATTCCTTAAAAACTTTGTAAATAAAGCAGACTTAAGAGACCTTTCCATTTTGATGTAAAATGTAGAAGAGACTTTACTTTGGGCTCGAACCAGAAACCACTGGTTCTTTTTTTTAAAATACTGGTAATACTGAAGGCATGAAAGGATTTCACTTTTGTAGTCCCTAGATAAAACCTAACGCTCTCTTTAAAGCAACCACAAACAGGACAGACCTAAGTGGGACAGAAAGACATATGTCTTGGACACTGTTTGTGTCATGGAAACAGCCGTTATTTACACCGACCCAGAAAAGAACCACATATGAGGCAAGTTATGAAAGCCACAACAGCCCTAAATTAATCATCTAAATGCATGACTATACAACCAACAAACAAGATCTAAGTTAACACTGGCTGTCAGGTCTTCAGAGTGCTGCAGAAAGTAAAGGGGGCCAAGAAGAGCGAGCAGGAGAAGAACTCAGGGAGGGAAGAAGGGCTGGCTGAGCGACGCACCGGCTCCCTTGCTTCCCCTTCCCATTTTGCACGGAGAAATTTGCACAGTTACAACTCTTAAGTGCACATTATACTTATACCCTTTTATACTGACAGGACTCTAAAGATCTTCTGGTAGATGTAAAATACTACACTACTACCTAGAAGCATTTCTCCACTCTCAGCCGGTGCAAAAGGGCCCTTGTACAGTTAGGAATCTGACTTTGTATCTCTAGCTTTAGAAGTTACTTAGCTGTGTTTTTTGTTTCCCTATGTATGATAAAAACACAAAGAAGAGGCTTGTTAGGAGAGTGTGTTTGAATAAAAATCCTACTAATTTTTAGATATATATGCTGAAATATACAGATTATATAAATTTATAAACACAAATACATATAAATACATATGGATACATACATAATTGGTATACGTATATATATTTTTTTTACTTGTTGAGAACACAAACTGCCTGGGACTACTCTTACTCTCACCAGAATGCCAGAAACAATTCTTTAAGTACTGGTAGTGCAAGCTGTGCTTCGTGCTGGCTAACAGTCAGTGAACAAAAGTTTGGGCTGTTTCAAGTGAGCCTGAAAGATGCTTATTCACCAGAGTTTGCATCTGTTGCAAACGGCTCATTTAATTCAACCTCAGAGGCATTTGCTCTCCACTTTTCAACCTCAGAAAGCAGTAACCTAGCTAAAAGAGGTTAGACACAGTATCATCAGTTCAGATCAAAAAGATGCCAATGAACAGCTGAGACTTAAATTTATGCCCAGCACACCTACACAGACATGAAAACGAACACTAGATGTAATTTGTTTCAGCTATGTTATGTATTTTTGCTTGTTCTTAAAGAATTTCTGGAAGATAGATATTAAACAGAAAGCTTGAAATTAGAATCAACCAGGGAAAAACTAAGCTAGCTGCCAAGAAGAACAGACTGGGGTTCCATGACAAACATAGATACATATTCAAAATTAACTTTAAAACTGCTTCTAAATTCAACCAACATGCTATAAAACAACAAATGTATATATTATATGCACCAATTATAAAACACTGCAGCAAGGATTAACTACATGTACAGATCTTACGAGCACCCAGGGAGCAGGATAGTGGACTAAATAAAGTCAAGCAGTCTTGAAATCCACAGACATTACATTTTCCCTGGGGGGAGGGAGGTGTTCAGATGTTTTGGGATTTTTTTTTCTGAATGAGAGAGAAAAAAACAAGGCAGCTGCTTGGAGTATCAGGAGATTTAGTCTAGATGCAGAATATTTACTGAAAAACTAAACCTACCTAAATCCTGCAACATCTGCTGTTATCAGAGACTCACCTATTTCCAGGAAGATGACAACCGCTTATAAATCCATTTTCACAAGAAAATTATAAAAATCCTTTGGATATGCAATGCTCAGTATTCAGCATTTGCCACCAGCAGACACTGTTGTTAAATGAAAAGGGAAGCAGCCTTCAAAAGCATCCAGACAGAAAAGCGAATCCTAGTCTCCTTGTAAATCCTGCAAAAATACATCTCGTTCACTTGTGTGGATCTCTTTATTGCAGTTGACATGGGCTTGCCCAGGGGACTAACTTGTTGTTCCATAAAGATCCTTAAATAGGCACTACTGATGAAACATTTAATCCAAGCCCTGGTATCAAATGGCTGCTATTGCCAGTGACAGTGATAGAAAAATCTATTTGCCAATTAAATAACTGCATGCAAAGCTATGACTGTTTATTATGCCTTTTAACATAGTTCAGCTGGTCTGGATCATATCCAGTGAGCTTCATATTTTACAAAAACTGCATTCCATATAATTTATAAGTAACACGCTTTAAGCCTCCGTTTTTTTAAATACACCTTTTCACTCATGTTGTTATGAAGTGTTTGCTTGGGCAAGGGAATACATTTTCCACACAAATGCCACTTATATCATTCAACTATGCATATAAATGGCTTTGGACCTCTTTCTGTTGATAATGAAATTATGATTTATACTTCAAATATAAGACTGTATTTTAGTTGTTGAAAAAAACACTTAAAAACTTGCTGTGTTTACTTTAAATGCAAAGGACATACAAAGGCTATTCATTTTTCGTAAAACTAAGGCAATACATTTTAATCCCACGAGTCTAATAAAACTCTGCATAAACATAACAATAAGGAAAGCGAAGATGAATCGCTGAGATGAGCACTTAAGCCTGGACTTCATTTTGCTTGGGCTTCCACGGTGCCAGGAAACAAGAAACCAAGTGAAGGGGCAGTAATTAAAAGGGATTTAAGATTAGAGGCAGCGCTACATCCACGTGTGGAACACCATTAAAACAGGGCGCAGCATTCGGTTTGACAAAGCTGTAGTTTAACAAAGAGTGTATAAGTTGCAGCTCAGAGAAGCCATCTCCGCTGAGAGCAACTTAAGCATATGCTTAACATGAAATAATCGGATCTTAACATGTGCTTTATGTCAAGCATGAATATACTTCTTTGGGATGTAAGACTGTATTTTGGCTTCACTTCAGCATGTGAAAAAAAAAAAGTCATGCTAATATGTATAACAGTATTGAATAAATATGGGATAAAAATACTGCCGATTGCAGAACATACAGTTAAAATGAATCCCTTTCCATAAATAGAGAAAAAGACAGACCAAGGTGGTTTTTTTTTTTCTTTTAATCACAGGAGAGTTTATTTTTTCCCTTGATCTTAAAAAAAAACCCCAAATATAAGTTAGTCTCTTACTCTTATTCCCCCATTACCATAAATTTAGTATAAATTACTAAAAAATATACTTAATGTTTCAGAATGAACATTAATTCTTCTGCATTTTTTATTAAGATTTATGTTACTTCTTGCAATGCCATGTTAAACTTTGTAACTACCTTGTCAGGATGAGTTGTAGTTTTTAGTGTACCGATTTCTGGGGAAAATGTTTCCATCTTAATTTATCAGATTATCAAAACAGCAGATTATAAATTATGGAATGCATTTTCATATTTAAGCATTAATAATGGAAATTATTTATGAAAATTAGTAACCCTTTTGAAGTACATAGGCTGAAGTCGTTGGGTAGGAAGCTTCACTTAAGGAGTTTTTGTGGGGTAAAAGAACTGATTTAAGCATGCCGCTGTACCACAGGTTCATGAGAAAACTAACTGTAGCATTACCTTTGACTGCATTAAATTTAGCCTCTAAAGTAAAAAAAAACCCAACAAAACTGTTTGTCTAGTAAATAAAGTTAATGTTGTTATGCAGTATTACAGTATCTCTCTTCCTATATTTTATGGCTATTTATATGGGAAAAGGTCCAGACTTTCAGTGCTTAAAAACTGCATTTGAGCCTTTTTACTTCCTTTATTTCTCCCTGCTGGGCAGAAATTTTTAATCACAAAAATACCTCCTGTAAGCCCACCTCATATCCAACTTAGTTATACTCAAATCCTAGCACAATCACTTTGTCATAAAAATAACCTTCTGCCCAGTCACAACTGGAACCCATTAGATGTGCATCTGAACAGCAGAAATTTTTGTGAAGGATACAAGAAGATAGCAGGACCTGCCAGAAAGACTGAGACCCCCGGTCCTGAACACATGCTTTTTGGGGTTCACCGCAAGCGCGTGGGTGCCACCTCCCAGAGCTTGGAGATGCTCTCAGGTAAGCACGCGCTTCCTCGCCTCCGCTGGGTCACAGCCAGAAGGCTTGGTGCTACAAGCTGCAGGAAAAAAAACCTATTTTCTAACTCTCCTAAAAAAGTTCTTTTTTTTTTTTTTTACATAGCTTTGAATGAGACATTTTTGTGATAAATATGCATCAAAATCTCACAAACAGTTTAGATTTTTTAGCACATTCCTTTAACTCAGCTCTGACACACGTTCAGCCAACACTTTTGGCATTTCTTATCTGTTGCTTTAAAAGTTTCTCCTACGAAACAGCAGCAGCAATTAAATCTTTCATTTCTTTCTCCTAGCATCCTGATCTCTTAGCATCTCCAATTATACTCATTTATTAGTGTATAAAATATCTTTTAAAGTGCCAAATCTATCCAAATAAATATACTTCAATGCAATCAGCAATGCATAAACTATTCCTTTTTTTTTTTTTTTTATGTATCACAATGAATACATTGGCTTTAACATCTATTCTCTTGATCAGTCATTTTGAGGTGGTCCACTTTTGTTTTCCTGACTTTCACAAACATGCTTGCAGCCAGTAAGAGACTCTTCACTATGATTAATGGCCTCCCATTGGGTATACAGAAAATTTCCCAGCCCGGTTCCCTTGAGAATGCTCCACTACATGGATTTCTACGCAAAGCTAGATTAAAAGAGGAGGAGCAATAGCTATAGTCCACCTACCACCCCACAGCCATCAATTATATACAGTTATAAATCAAAGTTTTCAGCCAGAACAAAGCCCAGTGTGGCAAACAAACAAGGGCGTTCACAGCAAATTGTTTTGAAGCAGAATAAAACTCTTGATAGAAACAATGGGGCTAGCAAAGCCACTGTCAATATCACTATAAAGTGCCGTTGATTTATTAAGAATTAGACACAGTGTATCCCATTACTGCTGAATTAACTTAAACAGAAAGCAGCAAGTGGAAAAATAAGCAAGGAGATGGATTTCTCTTTTTCAAGGAAAAAAATCACGCAATTCTATATCACAGTTAATTGAAGACAGTAACGTGAATCATAAAGTATCTGTACTTTAACTCCCTCTATTTGTGTTTCTTGGCTTTTGGTTTTAAGCTCTCTCTTTCATGAAACACTGGTATGTCTATCTCATCCATATTTCATCTCCGGTCTGTTTGTTTTCCCGGCTATTTCTGCCTCTATGCCATAGAAGATTTTGATCGGTTTGGATATTTTTAAATAACCTTCACACACAATCTGCTTTCAAACGAGATAGTAGAAAAAAACACTAGGGGACATGGAGACAAAAGACTGTTAGCATCTCTCCTCACGCGTCTCTTCCCTTCTGGACAATGTGAATTATCTGCAAGGGGTTGGGTCCCCCTTTTTTCAGACATTTAAAATTCGACTTTTTGGTACACAGCGATTTTTGAAAAGCTAAAGAATATAGTATCAGTCAAAATGCAAGTAAGCTCCACCCAAAAAATTCAGTTGGTATTTGCTACTGCACCCAGTCCTCACTGCAGAACATATTTCACATAGACCGTGGTTCTCTCTGAAGAAACAGATGCTTGAGGAAAGTGCTCAGTAATTTTCAGCAAGACTTTAAATTCTTCAGATGTTTGTGAAAAATTAACTTTTGGCAACTCTGACTACAGCTGCACAGCCAAAGGCAAGAGTCTCCAGGGCAACTCTACCTTCCCATGAGACAAACCTTGTCCTATACCGTGTTTTCATCAGTCCTTCCTTGTGCTACAGTCCTCCAGCTTGCAACAGGCGCCAGGACCCCAAATGCAGAGGAAGATGGAGTTTCTGTGCCAGGTACTGCACCTCTGACAGAGTAGAGTCACACATGAAATATCTCCAGACCTACGTTAAGAGATCCGATGTACCCAGTGGTGTAAAGGCATCGCCTGTTACAGGCTGAAGGTTTCCTAGGGGCTGTGCAGAGACAAAGCCTTCCAGGACACCAAGCCCCACAACTAACAGACAACAAGCGGTGCCAGGGCCTGTCTGCCAAACCACTCCTTCTTCATAGGAAAAGAGCTTTCCAGGGAAGAATTCCTGAAAAATCCAGCAAAGCACTGTGGTGGGATCCTTACTCTATGTGTTATCTGACAAGACGGCCGGGCCCAATGACTAAGGCGAGGCAGCTGTGGTAGGTTACTAATTGCAACACACAACATACCAGGGAGCTTAACATACAAGCTGGTGCAGTAGGGCAAGATTGGACCGTGAGAGGCCATCTCGTCCCAGGACAGGATAAACTATACCAGCAAGGCTCCTGATAGACTTGTTCTTAAATATTTCTAGTGATGGGAAGTTCATAACCTCCGACAGCAGTCTCCTCCAGAGCTTTATTACCTGTACCATTAGAAAGTTTTTCGAACCTTTCTGCCATTGCTTTCTTCTGTCTTCAAATTACTCCTGTTCAAATTATTCCTGTCTTTGCAGCACTTCCACACAGGAGCCGTAATGCTGGTCCCTCTCTCAGAAGAAACTCGAAGGCATGATGCACAGAACGGTAACTATAATGCAGCATGTAAATATCCTGCCTAAGTAAAGCTGTGGTGAGAGACACGGACCGCCACCTCAAGGGCTGCCGAGCAATTCCCAGTAAAAATCCAAAGCAGTTAAGTGTGCTCAGTGTCTTGCAGACTTGTACGTATCAACAGTATCGGTTATTAACAAAACAGGCTTTTCCCTTTTTCTTTTCCTTTTTGGGGATAACTGACTAGCAAATAGAGTACAGAATTGACAATGATGTCTTGAGCTCTAACCCCAGCTCTGCTGCTGGCTCTGTACCACCTAATTCAAAACACCTAATAATGAAAGTCTACATCCTTCCGCAACCAAATAAAAACGCAGATGATCAGTTTCTACAAAAATGGGACCAGTTAGTATGCACTTGAATTTTCTTTTACTTCTCCTAGGTGTGTTCATTCTGGATAAACCTTTTCAGTTTTCTTAATTGACCATAATTTTCCTATCGGTTTCACAGGGGCTTGCAGGTATGCATTGCTTAACGTTCCTGAACATGAAAAAAAAAATACTCACCTTTTATCACTAGTTTTTTTCCTAGATTTTGTGAATCTGGAGATGAAATAAAAACGTTCATACATGAATTTTTTTAAAGGTACTCTCCTAGTGTTACACAAATTATCCTTCCAGGAACCTACAAGATTTTCTTGACAGGACTGTCTTCACACAAGAATAACAAAATTTGGTATCCACAGGCTCACGATACATACATCCACATCACTGTACCTCTACTCCTATGTATTTCCACACTAATAAAAAAGACATTTGCCAAAATATGTACAAACACACAGAAAAGGGGTATTATTCTGTCTTAGCTTCTGATGTTAAAATTCAATCCTGTCTTTTCTCAGAGAGTAACATAGGTTTAAGAAAAACATTTATTCCTGCATAGTTTTAATACTTACAATAAATAATACTTTCTCACACCAAGTAAGTGCATTGCGATTCCATCTTCCTTGCGGCCTGTACCGTAAGCAGCACATCCAGTGCACCTTTGTTTCCATTTTCCACCTTGTGTGGCTCTTTGGGAACGATGCATGTCCTACATGGTCCTCAAAATTATGGAATGACTAACCTGTAGCCCTCAGATGTGAAGGAGATCCATGGGCACCACCACACTACCCCACGCCGAGAGGGGACTCTACAGCCAGTGCCCTGCCTGTGAAATTTGGCCTGAATAAATGTTCACTTCACAACGTATGACAACATCACTGCGTTAGGAGTTTTAACTGGATTACACTGATACTGTAGAGTCTGAAGTTTCATCCATAATACATTACCAATTTCTCCCACGTCACTTCCATAAAGCCTCCCCTAAGCATCCCACAGTAGTCCTGTACAATCCCCAAATGCTCTTCCCCTGAACTCCCTGAAACATCCCATAACCCTAGGCAGGAGCTCCCCTCAGTGCTCTAGCATTGACTTATCTTGATGTATGTCACACCTGGACCACAGGGCTGAGGCTCTCCTGGGACCCAAGGAAGAGCCCAGACAGGGTGTCCCTTCCTCCAAGTCCATAATTTGGGTTTCCACCTGCCCTTGTGCCCCTGAGCTCCTCTGGGCTTGTGCAGATGGGCCTCTGATGGGCTGAGGGCTCCTAGGATGGGTCTGGGAGCAGCTGGGGCAGGGCATTATTTGGGCTCTACTCTTGCCATTGTCTCCCAGTGCTCCCTTGTGGGCATGCAGACCAGCTTCTATCACATAAGCTAACATGTGGTACCCAGATCCATGCTTACCCTCTTCAGGAACATACTCCAATGAACACTGCCCAGTGAGATTCATCTTATTTTGCTGCACCTCTAAATCCAGAGAGACTACATACCAGTAAATCTACTCACATACCTAACAGTTTGCAAAATCAGGGTCTTGTTCTTCTTTAAAAATGTTTTTCGAGTAAGAAATTCCACGACCAAGAGTCATAGCCACTCACAAAAGACCTCTACAATGACAATTTAAGAGGTGCACATGTACATACTCCATTTAGGTAAAAAATACCCACTGAGTAAGTAGATTTCAATTTCAAACTCCCAAAGGATTGTGAGATACAAAGTGAAAAATACGACCGAAAAATGCAAATGTGCCAACTTTGAGGATGATATACTATGCATATCCAACTCCCTTTAAATCAACTTTACATCTAAATTACATGAGTTGTTGGTAGAGGTAAAATACTGTTGCTAACATTGAAGAAGGCATCAGTAACAGGTATGATTTAACATACTTAGAAGTAGTTTGAGAACTACCTGTACTATACTGCTTTATTTCTCCCTTTCTTCCAAACTTCTCCCTCCTTCCCCGCGTCATTTTGACATACTCACCTATTACATCTCATACTTTGGACAGTATGTTCCTTAAGGACAATGCCAATATAGCATTTTGCTTGTAGAAAACCCAGTCCGACCCAAACGTGGTCCAAGCTTGTAGCTGCTTCTGATACGTGTTAAAGATTAAGAACTGAAACTAACATGGCTTTCATAGCTCCGTGGTATTTGTGTGTTTAAAATGAAATGCCAGGTCTATCAGACTACAGCTAGTTTTCAGTGTCGGGCAAATGGAGCCGAAGAGTTCTCAGGGTAGAAGAGAAGTGGTGACCTTGACACAAACGTGATTTGAAAAAAGGACTGGGTGGAGGAAAAGGTTGTGGTTTTTCAAAAAGCTGAATGCGTAATCCTCCAGATGATAGACTTGCAGTTAGGTGCAAGAAAATGGCAAAAAAAGCACAGCATGAATTGAAGTGTGACAGCAGCCAATTACCTCGTTTCTTTAAGGCTCATCCTGCAGCTCCTCCAGCAGGAGGGTACCCTTCATCCTCCTGGTTAGATGTTTAGTGCAGGAGCTCCAGGAAAAAGCCAGAGACAGCAGATACAGACAGCTCAAGTCATACGTCCCTTTCATTGAGTAGATAAAACAACAAGATTTGACTTTTAAGGACAGAAAGTGGACAGACACACTTAACTTGTCATTGAAAATTACAGTCATATTTTGACTATTTTTATTTACAAATTATTGTGGAAAAGAAACAAAAGCACATACCTAATTCTAACAACATGCTCAAGGTCACGCAGAAGAATGTAATTATCTTCACAAAAATGGAGGCAATATTAAACACACAGTTCTCCATATGAACTTTGTGAATGGGCGAGTACCTCTCAAAAGAGAGAAACCTTCCTTTCACTCACTATGTGAAGTTATGCCTGAACCATATAATTTTAAGATAAACATTATTTGTAGTTGCAAAATGACTTTTTGAAGGGGTCACAAATTCAAACACAGCACCTCATCAAGAGAGCAAATCAAAAAGCCTAGCCTAAAAGCTTTCTTTTTTTTATTACTCATTTTTAAATGTTTATTTCATACACATTTACCACAGTTCATTTCAGCCGAACAGAACCCCCATGTTCCTGATTTTTGCCTACAAGAATATTAAATTTCTGTGCATCTGTCTTCTCTCTAGGGGTTTCTCCAGGGAACATAATAGTCTATTTGGTTTTCTATTGATCTTGTATCTAAATACTGTTTTCTCCCTTTCAGAAAAAAAGAGAGCTGCCAAAGAATCAGTAGTGTCACTGCAAAAATGTTTTTCTTAGCTGGATGAAATGATGGCAGAGCAAGATTGGGAAAAATATTTTTCAATTCTGTTTTAATAAGCGTACTTCCAGATAGGGATATGCTAGATATTGGTCTAGGCATGCCCCAGGCCTATGATCCATCTTTCATCCTTTTTACCAATTTCAGACTGACAGCTAAATTAGCTCATGGAAAAGGCTCCCGTAGGCAGTAACCAATAACCTGCCATCCAAGGTAAGTTGCAACAGCAAGAGGCATAGGGGGGGAAAAATGGAGAAAGCTGCATTTACATCAGTTGGGAAGGAAAAAATTGGGGATACAAAAAGGATCAAATTCTTAAAAAATTAAATAAAATTAAGCCACACCGGAAAGAGAAAAAATAAGTTGTGATTTAACATTATGTTAAGCAATAGGCATAAACTGACCTCTTAAGACATGACCAGCCAGTCTTGGAGTTTCTGTAGTTAGTAAATCCAGTAAGTTTACAAACATACAACAGCAAATGGAATAGATTTCTCTGTCTATACTATTTAGGCTCAGTACCACCTAGTTACTGAGAGGCATTCATCGGAAAAGGAAGACAATAGCTGGTCATAAACGGCAAGATATCAACAACCTTTTGAATCACAATGCTCATTTTCTTCTCAGGCAAAATAAAATCCTCAGCATGGGAGTGTTCACATTACAGTACTAATAGTGCACATGTGCTGAATTATTTAAAAAATAATAAAGATAGGGGGAATGACATATCCGTCAGTTCACTGACAAAGCAGTCACTTTAATACTTGCACAGTATCTATCTGAGCGAGCAACTTGAGCTTATTGAAGGTGATGTTTAACATATATCTCCCCATGAAAATAACTGCTTCAAACATTTAGAATAAAGCCTTTCTGGAATGGGCTTAGTTATAACTGAACTTGCATTTTACTTGCATTTTTGTCATTTTTTTCCATCATGCTCTATAATAGGTAAATTGCAGTTTAAAACCAATGACTTCAATACAGTTAGTGACTTCTTTCTTGGCAGCAGTTTCCCCTAATGTTATTTACGGTACCATATAACATTAGCAATGGTATTTACAATTATGGTTCAAAATATTGTGCAGTACTCTGTTAAGCACTGTTATCAATTTTTCTTCTTGGTTTTATTGGTCTATATATATGAGAATTTCAACAGATAATACAACAAACCCAAAATGTTAACACATATATTTGCAAAAACTCCTTTTTTGTTTAGTAGATGACAAACCCATCAACCCGTGTGATGGTGACACGGGTATTTTGTTGCTCACTGCAGCCGGGTATCTGCGTTTGAAAAGCACGCTTAAATTAAAGATGCAAAGAAACGCCTGGGGTTTCATTGCATTGCAAATGTAAAGAAAGACTGATTTTCTTCAAAGGAGGTTGATAATAACCTACAAACAGCAGGTATTTTCTGCTACCAGCATGTAGCTGGCATGTCATGGCTAGTACATCTTTAATCATAATAATGAGTTCTGTGGTAATCATGATAAAATATGTTTTAACCGACAATGTTTTTACCTGCCATTGCTACCCTCTACTGAGAATTAGCCGACTTCTCTTCTTTTTGAGCTCCTCCTGCCTTAGCAGCACGTCTCGTTGAGGTAGCTGTACCACTAGCTGGGTTGCTACTTTAAAAGGTTTGGTTGTTGGCAGCATTTAACTCTTAAATACCAGTTTAGTACTATGAAAGTCAGCTAACTGCTTGGCACAAGGAACACGCTTAAAAATAACTGAATAGTCTGGAAAAGTAAGGGAAATTGCCATTTCTTTTCCTGTCACAGGCAAGCAGTTCTCTAACTTCTCTCTTTCATCAAATTTCATTTTTCTTCTGCCACAGTTAATGTTCCCTTAAGTTCCTGTCTTCTTTTATCTGCATTTTCCCTAAGAGTTTTCCATGTAAAACTAGCATACTTCTCCTGTCTGTTGAAAAAAAAAAATCAGTCCTGTAGCAGGACTCTCTTCTCCTTCAGTGTTAGCATCGCAAGAGGGCCAGTTATGGTACCTTCCAGCAAGCATCCCGTCCCTCTTTACCCCAACAACCAAGAGTTCTGAACATTTTCTGTTCCCAACTGCGAGCAGGAGCACAGTAGTTTACTATAAGGTGACACCAGCTTCCAACCTCCTCCAGAAAAACTGATTCGCCTTGAAATGTCACCTTCTTCTTTTAAGACAAAAATCAACCTATTAAAGAACCTTTTTGCCTTTTTTAGTGTAAAAAAAAAATTAATAGCCTAATCAGAGAAACATCATTGAAATTCCACACAAAAACTGATGGAAGGGAAGCTGGAGAGAAGTAATTAAAGCTTTGTTAAAGCACAACCAAATCTGCCCAGTGAAGCGTCCTGAACTGCGGTACACCCAGCAGTAAAAACTAAAACCAAAACCTGAGGTCTAATAAACTTCCCTCAGCTCCACAATAAACATACAAACAGGCAGCTATGAGTAAATGCAAACATGCAACCTCTTCCACTGGGCTTGCAGAGAGGATTACTTGGAAGGGAAAACAGTAGAGCTCCCCTGCATAAGCCCCAAATGGCTTTGAGTGCTGGGGATGAACCCAGTTTGGGCACCAAACCTTGCGCTGCACAAGTACCTTCAGAAAACTTCAGAAAACTCTAGTCAGACCTCATGTACTGGGCTTGGCTGGGACGGAGTTAATTTTCTGGGGTAGAGTTAATTTTTTAAACCACAACACCTCATCACAGAAGAGCCCCCGATGCATGGTTTTATTTCCCCTTCTGCTGTCATCCTCACAGCCGTGCCGCTGAGATAGTTCCTGCCACTAGACCAAAAAAATTCGTCTAATAGAGTAGCACCCTGGCCGTGGCACTTGCAGGGACCCAGGCCTCCATCCCAAACCCTTACACAGCTGGGAACCTCCCTGAGCAGTAATGGTGAAGGACGAGGTGGTGGTGGTTGTGGGAATAATCTGAGGCTATGGCTTGGGCTCAGTCCCCTACTCCAGTCAGCACTGTACATGAGCTTTTACAAGGCTCAGCGTGCTGCAAAACGTTAATAATGTTTTCCACCACACGGTGATATTGTGGCTAGAGCTAGAGCTAATGCTGTTGAGTGGTTCGGATTCAGGGGCAGCACAGCTTTATTCGATACTTCAGGTAGTTTGTAAAATGCGAGCAATATAAATGATGACTATCAGGTAAAGACCTCCGCAGGAGTTTAAAGGCTAAAATATGAAGAAATAAGCATTCTAAATGAGAGCCCATTTCAAAAGCATTTTTCTTTCGCCACTTATTAAGGTTTGCAGAAACATGCTGAAAGGATGTTTCTCTCTTACAACCTTTAACTCCGAGTTCTTAACCGTACCATAGATCATAATATTGTCATTCTTCACTGTCACCACTGCGTCAGCAGCTGTTTTTGGTCGCACAAAAAAGGATTTGACCTTTGGGATGGACAGGAAGCTGAAGGAGCAACTTTCTGAAAAAATAGCCTCCTGTTTACATTTGCCTTGTTTAGTGAACAATTATCTTGGGAGACATAAGTAATAAGCATGTAAGTTTACATAAGCAGAAGTGTCATTTTGATAGCACTAAATATGAGTGTGTGTCAAGCTGCCGCTGAGTAACTGTTCTAACTACAAAATGCTGATCTGTATTTTACCGATAAAAACCACAGAAATGCTAATGACAAGACCAACATCACAGTCCATCAGAATCTGACCCCCATCTACCGCAATGAAGCTCATCCCCAATCACGGAGAAAACAGCAGCTGCCGTTATTTTGTGGGGCACAATTTTCAGTGGTGTTTGTTTACAGTGATATCTATAATGCTGGTAAATCCAGGCCATCGCTTTGTTTCTATTCTATATTCTCAGATCTACAGCAAGAGCAACAAGCAGGCCTCAAACTATCCCATATATGTCCTAAATATTATCAAATACTTTCATTCTACTATAGTCAGCATATTAGTATCTATGTATTTGTATGCTGAAAATAGATAAACATTTTTTCATAACAATGTGAGAAACAGTAGGGTGAATTATATGTAATCTTATGAGTGTTCAATATACTTACAGATAACTCATAATGGCAGAGACAAATTAACTCAGTCTTTCTTTAAAATGTTATGTCCTGCTAAGTTAAAATGCTATTTAAACATATTGCAAGTATTTACACTTAACGTCTAGCTAATCTGACTTCATTTTAATGAAGCATCACCTCATTTTTCTGAGGATGGAAAAGTATGCAAAAATCAAACATGAAGTATAATCATTTTTTCCAACTTCGTATTATAAACTGTCTTCACAGTGATATTTACTTTAAATATTTCAAAGCAACAGCGCTGTTAAGGTACAATGTACACTATACAATCAGAAAACCAACTTCAGGAGCACCCCTAAGAGTTTACTTTAATAGTACAAGAGAATTCAATTTTATTTGCTTGGAAAAAAACACTACTGTCTGAGTCCCTATATTCACAGTTTTATATGAGATCTTGAGAAAAACTACATAAATTATGGAACAGGTTTACTGCTAGATACATGTATACCTCTATTAATTTTACATTTGCATGTATTTAATATTCTGCAGATTCTGTAGACCACCCCTATGCTGCTACTCCATTCGCTACAGGATAGTAATGATACCGACAACAAATTCATCCCCTGAGTGTACCCTGGCAACTTCTCCTCTTAGTTACAGCAACAGTCCCTTGAACTCCCATCCCGGCTCAAAGGAAAATTTAGCTCTTTATTTACTTAGATTTCTAACAGACAACTGGCACAAAGTCCTCCATTACTGCTAGCCTATTTTGCAGAAAGATGTGACTGTACAGCTGGCAGATTTTGGGGAAAACTAAAAGCAGAAGCTGCCCCACACTGCAGTACCCTAAAGACCGCAATGCCAAATAACCATGACCATCAGCACACTTTCTCCTGGGGCAGTATGTTCTCCTCTATTTCATCGCTAACATTACCAAATGTGAATGGAAGAAAACATCCAGAGACTCATTGGACTATTTCACGATACTGAAACGCAAGAAGAATAATTTCTGGCTTGCCATCTAAGGTGGTGAGAATACCTCATCAACGTTTTCCCCAACACACTCAAGGTGCTACAGAGCAACATCACATTCAGTGTTCAGAAGAAATATGAGAAAAGAATATGCACCTATACGCTTTTAAACAGCTCCTGATGACTCGAATTACAGAAAGCTCTGCCTGAAGAAAGACGTGCAAGCCATCTGCCCACAGCTCAGCAGAATCCTGCTTGCAGGCCCTGTGGTCAGCATGTATTTTTTTGGATCCATTTACAGCAAAAGATGGATTATGAAATATAGCTCCTATATTTAAAAGTCCAATGGGACAGCTGTGATAAGACTACCTGTCCTACTGCTTAACACAGCCCGCTTGGGCTTCTTTTTGCAGTACAGATGCCAGGAATATTTCTATTGAACATTTGGCAAGCTTTTTTCACTTAAGAAAATTAAAAGCCTCCAGAGTTAACCAATGTACACTTCTTTACATACAGAACTTGACTTCAACTTTCCATCTGCCTCAAGTTCATCACCAATCCGTGTGCTGAGGCAGCAAAAGACTATGGATTAACCATCCGTCTGAAGAAAGCTGAGATAATGTGCCATCCTACACTTGGGAGAGGATAAAGATCTAGCATGACAATCAATGCAGATGTACTCTCATAATGGATTTCACTTACTGGGATGAGTTTTGTTTAAGCACTAGCCTTAGTGATCAGTAAATCACTATTTAAATGTAAAAAGTTGTACCTTGCCTTCAGCAAAGTACCCCACTGAACTTGAAACCAGCCCGGTGTGGGAACAAACAGTCCGTCCCCGCTCTGCTTCTACGCGAGAGCCAACCCCATCTTCCCTCTTCCGTCCGCTCCCCCACAGCTCCCAGGCCCTCACAGTCCCACGTGTTCAGACCCCCTTACCCCAAGCCCAGGCCGCCTTCCCTCTCTTCACCCCAAGCCAGCCACCACTGTCACTCCAGCCATGCCCGCTGCCTTCCTCAACACCTTCCTCTCCCTCTGCTCCCGCCCTCTCTTCCTCTCCGAACTTCTCAGCATGTGGCCCCTGGATTTGCTCCTTGTGCCAAGAAGCCATGTCTTCACGGCTGCTTCTCCAAGTTCCACTTACTCTTTTTTTCCTCTTCCTTGGAGCTCACTTCGATCCTCTTGTCGTATAACTGACTCCCATCACAAAACAGACCAAAAAAACCCAAACAAAGCAAAAAATAACCCTGGCCCTAGCAAGGTACTTGCTACCATCACATGTTTATTCAGTCTGAGTTCCATCTCCCAAGGCATGCCTTGTCTATTGACACCGCAAACTCTCTGGGCACAAGGACTATTTGCTACGAGGTGTTTGCACACTGCCTAGCACAAAAAGGCCCTCCTGTAATAGCATCATTTCTTTACTCCAAAGAGTCAGTGTCAGGACACTGTACTATTTTTAATGCAGCTCATCCAAGGCAAACCTACATCCTCTCACTTTTTTTTTTTTTTTTAATGCTTTCTAAACAATAAAACAAGTTGCTGTAACTGTCTGCAGTCACAACCAAGCAGGCTGCTGGATGTAAGGAGTATTATTTAGCTTATTGACAGACTAGTCAGGTACATGCATCCTGTACCATTCCCAACATCATTCCGAGAGAGGTGAAGTGGAAAGCCAGTTTGCATTTTCAGCCTTAGGTAACAGACGTCCAAGACTTTTAACTGCCAGTCACAGGTTTATTTGTCTGATCATATGAAAATGTGAGCCCAATTCATTCCAGATGGGTGCATACACGGGCACTCAAATTTACACATGCAGCTCATCCAAGGCAAACCTACATCCTCTCATTTTTTTTTTTTTTTTAATGCTTTCTAAACAATAAAACAAGTTGCTGTAACTGTCTGCAGTCACAACCAAGCAGGCTGCTGGATGTAAGGAGTATTATTTAGCTTATTGACAGACTAGTCAGGTACATGCATCCTGTACCATTCCCAACATCATTCCGAGAGAGGTGAAGTGGAAAGCCAGTTTGCGTTTTCAGCCTTAGGTAACAGACGTCCAAGACTTTTAACTGCCAGTCACAGGTTTATTTGTCTGATCATATGAAAATGTGAGCCCAATTCATTCCAGATGGGTGCATACACGGGCACTCAAATTTACACATGCAAGGCTCCAAACGTGCTCCGGCACAGACCCACCCTACCTGCCCAGCAGGGCAGACCCTTAAAGGATCTTTGTCATTTCTGTCCCTCCCCACACACTGTTAAAAACTCCAGACTATTTTTTGCTCATGCATATTGTTGTGCAGAGCAGCTTGTGGCAAATGACAACTGCGAGACAAAAACGTTTCTCCTGCATTGCTTTCCAGCAAGCTCTCATTCATATTCATCTTCTCTGTCCCGACGAAATGACACGGCGAGGAAGCCTCCTGTTCAACAAGAAGTGAGGTCATCTGGGACAGGAATTTGTCCTCTTGCATAAGGAAAGGCCTGTACTATTCATAAAGTAAATAATAAGAAAACAAAAAATAATAATACAGATCCATAAAGCAGTAGGAAAGCAGAATTGTGCAAGAGGGGTGGTCATGTGTCCCCCACAGAAAATATGATAAAGTGAATGTTAGGGGTTTTTTTGAAAAAAAAAAGCTTGAATGGCAATGGGAGACAGACAGATGAAGGAAAGAAAACATCCTGGCCACTATGACACCAGCCTCAACATCTGCAGTTGGTGAGGAACAGAATTTATGAAGGCAAAGTGAATCCTCAGGGTGAAAACAAGTTCGAAACACACTTCAACCTAAAGAAAACAGGATGTTTCTCAAGCAAGGAAAGCAGTTTATATTTCAGTGAAGAAAAACAAGTGTATTCATTTGTCTTACCTGCCAAGTGCCATAAATTGAGACCCTCAAACTTTAATTATCGGCTAAAAATATTTGCATGAAAAATAGTTTTATCTCTACTTCATTAATTGTCACCTATAGCCTTTTGTTTTCTCCCTCATGAACCTGAAACAAGCATTAATCTGTTTCCTTTTGCTTAATAGAGCGTAAGGAGAAATAGATGCTCAGAAGGTAGGTGTTTCTCTCAGGTTTTTCATTCGGACCCGCTAGGAAAGGATTCTGTTCTACGGATGAACCCCCGGCCTAAAAGGCATTAGAAGTTGTATTGTCGCATCTTTATAAAACATATGTACTATAGCTAGCTAGCAAAAGAATCATGGTAATACTTCTAACAGACACACACTACAAGTGCTTGAGGACTGGCTGATGACAGATTTGGACCAAACAAGACAGCGCCAAATTTTGGCTGGGGAGAAGAACCTCTCCAGCACCACCACTCTGTAGCCATTCTGTACATGGCCACAACGTTCAGGTGGGATGACGCTTCTCCAGTGTCCAAGAAGCACCAACACCACTTTTTTTTCCGCGTGCCCATCTCCGTAATGCTCTCTGCCCCACACAAACTTTGCTGTAGCTGTTCCTCACCAGCGAGGTGCCAGATCACTGCAACACACCTGCACAGGGGCAGCAACCCCAAGGGCAGATGGCTGCTGCTTGGAGAGTAGGGGGCTCATGTGAAACGCCAGCGGCAGCGATGCTCAAAGCTGTGCTGGCTGCCAGCAGACTTCCAAACAAAATGTCATGCTGTTGGTCTACCTTGCATGGTGCTGAACATCTGCAGCACTAGTCTTCTCTTTTTTCCTTCCCTTCTTCTCTATCCTCTTACCACCCCTGCAATCAGCCTGTAGTCCCGACCTGGAAACCCCTTGCTGTGAATCGGATGGAGCTGCTGGCAGGGTGCGCTCCCGTCCAGAGTCTCAACTTTTGGATTCCTTGGATACTTTGGCTACCAAACTCTCCATTTATGAGTGCTCAAAGCATGCTGCAAGGCCAGTCTCGCTTTCCACCCTGAAGACTGGGAACGTTTTGTGCTCATCACATTGCCACTGAACATTTGTCACGGTGAGATGAGCAGTCCTTTATATTCCACTGCTCTCTGTATTATGTATTAATTACAGGAAGGGCATCCAGAACATAGCTTAGGTCTCTTTAATGGCTTTTAGAAATCTAAACACATGAAAACAAACATCAGTTTTTGTTCTGTACATAATCCTTACCAGCTGTGACTGAGCTTTATATAAACAGGGTTATTTGATCGACTTCCTTAACGAGAATTGCCTTGTAGTGTAAATCATCCGAGGAGGTAGGACAAAAAGCAAATTTTACTTAGCCCTATCCTGTAGTGTCATCACTTAGAAAAGGAATCAACAGAGCAATTAATTATTTTTACACACACACACTCCCATCTGAAATATCAGCATGATCTAGTACCGGACAGGTAACTGTTAAGAGTCTAGCAATTCACAGATGTGCAACATATTTATGGAATTAATCCAAAGACAGTTGGCTTGGTGGGGGGTAGGAGTGGGAAGAACACCAAAATACTTTGGTCTTCTTTCTGAAGACTTGCTGTTTGCCAGCCAGACCACATGTCAATGAAGCATTTCTTTAATAAAAACAGAACCTTAATTCTGGGAAATGACAAGATTTGAAATAGAAAGCATCAGCTACAAAAGTTGCAGCTATGGACACTAACAGCAAACTATAAATCAAGGAGCAAAACACTTGCTAGGCCAGAAAACAAGCAACCTGCGTGAGATGCCTGAAGAGTGAAAAGCAGACGCTCTCTCAGTGGTATCAAAGTGTGATTTACTACATCCTGATGCAACTTCAAAACCAAACATGGGGTGCCATACTCTGGCCATGCACAGGAGTTTCATTCTACAGTTGTGAAGAACTGACTATAGCATCCATATCACTTCACTGCCAAAGTCAGGAACATGGCCTCTTGACCTAGTGGGTGGCAAGAGGTGGGTACCATGGGCAATCTGCATTGACTGTAATGGTACCTGCTCCTTGAGCAAGCAAGAACATGGGTCCAACTTCAGCCACTTCAGGTCTGATACCATGGGTGTCACCCGTGAGACCAAGCAAGCCTCCAGAGGGGTTGGATCTGCAAGCAAAGGCAGCATGATGGCAGCATACTGAGAAAAATGCATGTTTATAAGGAACAGCAACACCGATAAATGAGCGGGCAAGTGCTGACTTTGAATGAAGTGTGAGGGAGCTGCATTTTCTTAACTGTGTTTAGATGGGGGAGAAAAAAAACCCACAAACCAACAAAACCCAAACCCTTCCATATACCTTCCAGTCCTAAAAAGTCAGGTGAAAAAGAGCTGGTGAAAAGGGGAAAAAATCAATTTCTAGAAAATTCAAGTATGTTCTTTCAGGTTAAAAAAAATGCATCTGATAATCACAGTTACTGGATGAGAATGGTGCAAGCCTTGGAGGATTATTTCTCTCTTTCGTCTACTTAAAAAAGAAACAGGTGTTTTTAATGTTGTATTTACTTGAACTTATTTGAAATAGAGATCTAAACCCCCAAAGTTAAAAGAAACCATTTCACGTAGCAGTGGCTATGATTCCTTCTTCCATTACTAATGCCAACACAGAGAGCAAAAACGGCCAAGCAGTGAAGAACAACTTCTTTTTCCAACTTCCCAACAGTTTTTGTGCCTTTTTCCGTTGTACAAAGACTCAAATAGACAAGACTCATTCTCAAAGTCCTCTCAGCCATGCTACAGAGGAAAAAAAGATTTTCCAGTAGGCTATTTAATCCATGGCCCACCTATAATTACTTGTGCACAGGAAGAGAAACGTCTCATTTCAGGCTCCTGAAAGCAGATTTGAAAGTGCTTTTGTTTATCGGGAAAGAGGGAGCAGCGCAACTTGCTTAAAACAATACATTTTGCCACATGCAGGTAGAAAATAAACCCATCCATCAAGGATGTATTAATAATAGATGAAAACTGGCTCCAGACACAAGATTACTTGGTGAAAATGCCAGAATAATGGACACAGAATTTTGATTCAATTGACTCCAAACAACAGGGGAGAGTAGTTTATGCAAAATCCACAGAGTGAGGCTTTATTTCAGAAAGTAATCCTTTAATTTAGCCAAGATTTTGTTTGCTCAGAGAAACAACAGAACAGAACAAAAAAAATGTATCTGGCATACAGAAAGACAAGCCTGTGTACTGCACTTAAAAACAATTAAATAAGCGGTTTGCACCAGTGTAAAGCTTTTAACTATTGGAATAGGCAGAGCCAAATCTCATATTTTGTGCATACAGTTTAAACTGCCAAACAAGGTTTATGTACCGATTAGTGGAGATTATGTAGAGTGGTACAGCCATTTTTTAAAAATACAATATTATTACAAAGAACCCCCAGAGGTTCATATGAAGATGGTCTCTATTTCATAGACAGTAAAATCACTGAGGCACATCATCACAGCAATGACTTACTACTCCTGAAGGAGCCAGGGGAGTTGAGCTCAGGACTGTTAATGCAGGGAACAGCCCTCCCCGGCAAGTGAGTATGCAAAAGCCAGTTTACAACTCGTATCATGTTTTTACTGGACTTTGAATGAGGTCTTAATGCATCTGCATTGCTTGTCAGCTTCGCCAGCTTTTCTAAGAAATTAGGATAGGTTAAAAGCACATAAAATGCTTAATTTGAGAATTTCTACTTCTGTCACTCTAATAACACCAGTGGTGGCTATAAATCTTCGCCAGGATTTTGGGAAAACTCACTTTCACAACCCCAACGCGCATGGGAGAATATCACATATTGGATCATGCCATTGCAAGGTTTGAGTTAGGATGTCTCAAGCCTTGCTTAAGTACACGTCCAGCGTTTTAATGAGCATAAAGCTATTTATCTTCACTACAAACACAAGTTTTAACAGTACTTAACAGCTCTAAAAATGCTTTTTTGGATAATTTTTTTTGTAAAACACGTTTAACATGATTAATAGTCTCTAGCAGTACAAGAGCACTATAAGTTACCACATCACGGGATTTTAGCAGTTACAGAGCTTGCTTAGGGGAAAACTAACATTTTTCAGTAACAGCCCTTCTCTACAGTTTGCCTGAGATAGGGGAAGCTGAGGTATTTACAACAGGCACCAACAGCAACACTAGCATTATCCACTCCTTAGCCAAATACTAACATACTTGATTGCCTTCTGAACCATGTCCCACTCACCTAAACCAGGTAGTTCGTTGCTACGTGTGCTATACGTGTCCTGAGTACATTACTCCGTGTAATATATGGGCACAGGTACATGTGCTATACAATCCTGCAGTGCACACGCAGTATATTTATCGCCCCATTTTCTACCACCCCTCCATGCACTCTGGGAATATCATCCCTAACGTAACACAGAGCCCTGCTCTCCTACTTCTCAAATCATCTTCTTACCGTCCACAAATCGCCCAGGCAAACCTGCACCAGAAGCAACAGCGAACTGCGTTTTATAAAAATATACACCAGAAGTAGTTTCCCCATCACCATTTCATAACTCCTTTTGGGTGCAAACTCTGCAGGTTCTCCAATGACCCTGCTCACACACACACCAGGGTGACTCAGCTCCATGTAAGCAGGATCAAGACCCTGGACTGGAAAGTTCTTAGCACAGAAGATGTAGGAAAGGCCTTCAGTTGGCATAACATCTTAATTGCATCAGCCAGAGTTAATCTATGTATGCAGGTTCAAAATGTACCTGTGTCTCTATGCTCTACCTCAAAGATGAAGAGAAAAAAAAATAGACATTTACTACCAAGGAAAGCCCACATGATTTATGTAGCTGCTGGCACACTGCACATCAAAATCTTCACACACATTGTTGAGGCAAGCATCCTCCTTGGCCAGAAGATTGCACAGCTTGCAAATTAAAAACACAGCTGCAGTTCTACCACTTCTCACTACCACCAAAACAAGAGAGAAAGAAAATATTCAGTTGGGAGGGGACAAGAGGCCCAAAAAAGGAGTCTAAATCTTGGGGTCACCCCAGGGGAGACCAGTGATGGATTGCAGAGACTTCTGTGGTTGGACCACTGACTGATGAGAAAGTCTTCTTGAGCAGAATAGCACTGGGGAAAAAAGCATCCCCAAGCAAAGACACAACAGGCAGAAGTGAGACATGCAACAAAGCAACAACAAAGACAAAAATCAGAAAAAAATTGCGACTTATTGCAGCTTTTTTAGGGCTGGTTGAGAAGGGAATTGGTCCAAGCCAATCACACTCTCCTGAAGAGACCTCTTCCCAGCCTAGGTAACAAATGTTATAATACGATTTTTCAGTAACTCCATATTTCTTTGGTGCATCCAAGGGAGGGTAAACAGGAAAACACTCTTTTTGTTTTGTCCTCTTTCCTTCTCTGAAACAGCAGTAGCCACATGAGCACCTTAGCACTTCTGCACCCTGAAGTTGAGGGCTGTTCCTGCCCTAGGAAGAGCAGACATGTTGAGGGGAGAAATGAAAAGGGGAAGAGCCAGGAAGGGATGGAGCCCTTGCGCTTTGGGCTTGCTGCTCTGGTGCCCGCTAGCAGCGCAGGCAACAGCTGCTGCAACTTTGGGAGCTACATCTCCTCCAAGCAGCACCTATTGCTTCGCAGACCCAGACCTGATGCTGGCACCAGCAGCATCAGCCAGCCTCACTTCCCTGGCTGCTGGGAAAGTAGGAAGATGGGACTATTGCAGGATTTTCTGCTCCCAGCAGTCTGCTTGCTCAAGGCAGCTGGCTACCTTGCTAGCTGGTGAGGGGTCTGGAGCACAAGGCTTACGAGAAGCGGCTGAGGGAACTGGGGTTGTTTAGTCTGGAGAAGAGGAGGCTGAGGGGAGACCTTATCACCCTCTACAGCTACCTGAAAGGAGGCTGTAGCGAGGTGGGGGTTGGTCTCTTCTCCCAAGTAGTAAGTGATAGGACAAGAGGAAATGGCCTCAAGTTGCACCAGGGGAAGTTTAGATTGGATATTAGGAGAAATTTCTTCACTGAAAGGGTTGTCAACCATTGGCACAGGTTGCCCAGGGAAGTGGTTGAGTCCCCATCCCTGAAGGTATTTAAAAGATGGGTAGATGACATGGCTTAGTGGAGGGCTTGGCAGTGTTAGGTTTACGGTTGGACTCAGTGATCTTAAGGGTCTTTTCCAACCTAAATGATTCTATGATTCTATACGTGCTTCCAAAACACTGCCCATGCTCAGGCCGGAGTCATAACTGGGCCACATCCAGATGTACTATGTTTTGAACCATGTTTCCAAGGACAAACTGCAATGAGGGAATTTGGGAATTTGCTGCTCACACCCCTTTACAGATCTAGGCCCACACTCTGAAGGGTGTTCAGGGTCCTTGACACATCAACAGGTGCCTCAAAATATTCTCAAAATTCCTTGCTACTTAACCACCTTCATAAGATGGACCCTGAGGAATCCAAGCATCGTTAATATCATTCTAATGCAAAAGTTCTTATGTCACTTTCAAAGACAAAAATTCAATTATGTCCATTATTCTCGTGATAAAAAAATATTGTGCTGAAGTTGCCAAGAAATAAAGTAAAGGGTAAAATCGCACGTGTTTTAGCCCAGCCCTGTCCCAGGAGGGACAAGCAGGATGGCCCTGGAGAGCTGCTGTCACCCTCCCTCTCCTGGCCAACAGGACCACCATCCCATGCGCCGTGGCACTCGGTACGGAAAGAGCTGGCCTTCTTCTAGCCACAAAAGCTTACAATGGAGAAATAATTTCAAGATTTTAACTCATGATTTTAGAAAAACAAGTCTCAAATCTGAAGCAGGTCTCCTTTTCAAGCATGCCTTTAGTCCCATACTCTTTCTATAATGAGTTCAGAAGGAATTAAAGCTCAAGCAACACAACAGAAGAGACACTGGAGTAATTTAGACAGTGGAAAATGAAGAAAAATAGACATCACATGACAGAAACTGCTGGGTTCCGTGTTGTATTGGACTATAAGGCAATGAAAGAAACACTGTCAAACTAGAAGGGAAAAGTGTATCAGGCAGGTAATACTTCTATTTATAGAAAATCACCATTTTTAGAGGTGCTAGCACAAAGGAGAGAAAGCGCCTAAAACAAACAGTCCTTTAGTGGTCTGATGAAAAGCACGCTCACGCCAATGTCAGCCTCCAAACTGACTGGCGAAGACTTTGCGTTAGGCCCTGTTTGAGACCCCACCGTAGCAGGGACAAGGAAAGAGGCTACTGTCCCACTTCAGTTCAAGTCAGCTGGAGCTTTCTCCTCAATTACAGCAACACCAAGCTTTATCCAGTCTACAGATAAAATGTTCCCTGAATAAAGTTAGTTGAAAAACTAAAATATGCAAATACATAGCCCAGAAGACTCATAGGAAAAATACTTGGGTAATCATAGAATCGTTTAGGTTGGAAAAGACCTTTAAGATCATCAAGTCCAAACAATGCAACCCATGAATAACAAATTTCCATATAAACAAAGGAAGAGGAACAGAAGAAGGTTCAAATTTCCAGGAATTCTTCATATGTGTTTAAGAAAATGCCTAGAAAATAAAATGTAAATACGTTATGTGTTAGTAGAGAATTCTTAGAAAATCTAATGTAAATCCCTCAAAACCTTAATCTATTGCCATTAAAAGGAAAATAAGATAGAAAGGGCAGTTGCAACAGGCATTACAACTGCTTAGCTTCTTATCCTGTGAAATTTCTGAAATATTACTTACCATCAAGTCACTGACCTATGGAAATATCAGAAGGAAGTAAAGAAAGGCAATGTGTTAAACTACAATTCAGAATTCGGATGATGAAATAAATAAGTGAGACACCTTTTAAAAATGAATTATATAGAAATAACTATTTCATAAGCCTGTTTGTAAGACCTCTTCAACAGTTTGTCTCCTACTGCTTCTCCTTCTACGTGCAGAAACAACTTCTTTTCCTTTCTAGTCTGATTCTCAGTGATGACATCTGCTTCTCACATCAAGGTTAGCATTTCAGTGAAAAATTTTCCTGACCGCCAAACCTGCTATGGGTAAAACAGTGGTGAGACAATTCCAGATTTCCCTCTGAGCAAAATGGTTTCAGGGCAACATTCCTGTTAAATGATGATGAATTACAGTGAAAAGTTGTGTATGAACACTCGGATGAATATGAAATGAGATCAGCTTTGTTAAAACCATCACAATAAATATGAGATGAATCGGTGAATACTGCAGAGCTCTTCAAAGCCAGCCCACTGCAAAGCCCAGGGCAGTCACAAGAAGGGTACCCCTACAGCAGGTGCGGGGTTTATAGCTCCAAACAGGCAGTGCCAATACCGACTGGAATGCTTTACCAATCACTTAAACATGGAATGGGAAACAAGTGATGGTCACAAAAACACTTTGGGTAAAGAAGGCATAGCCACCGCTGTGTCACAGCAGACTTAGCCATTCAGGCAGCAGGAAGGGCATGAATCCCAATTCTTCAGAAAAATTATCTAGAGGACAATTTAGTAGAGCTTATGTCTATGGCTCAAGCCTACGCACAGCTCAAAGACAGAGGGACTGGCCCCTGGATAGCACACAGGTCACCAAAAAGAACATAAACCACCACCACCCTTTTGGAAGTTCAACCATGGAGGGAGTTACCTATGCTACTCTCATCCCAAAGGGGTACCCTGCTCCCCCCTTCTCCTTTTTGGTATGGCGAAAATGGGTTTCCTTTACCCCAAAAGATCCCTCTTGCCACTTAAGTTGCTGACCGCTTTCAACTCTGCAAAGAAAGGTTTCTTAGGTGATTACAATCCCTCTAAAACTCCACCATAGAGCAATTCAGTGCCATGCCACAACATGAGAGGCATGCACCGATACGCTCACTCTGCTGACACTACTGCTGTAATATGACGACCGGGCAGAAACAGAGAGCCACAGAATACCTAAGTAATATCTGGCTGCTAACAGAAGGAAAGAAAAAAAAGAAAGGGCTGGGGAAAACCAGATGAAAATCAACACTGCGAGCTATCGGCTTGAAAAACAAACAAGCTTTCCACCCGCCAGCAGCAGCGTACTCGCAAGTCACCGAGATCTCACTAAGGCTGAAGTTTTGTTCCTTGCGGTGCTATGACCCATCGTCCCATAGTTCACCGAGGAACCAAGTAGCTGGGTCATGCGATGGGCAGATGCACGTGGGAGAGAAACCCTCCGGCTGCTGGAGCTGCTCCGGCTCCTGGAGTCCCCTCTGTGACCAGTGAAGCACACCAGCTCCCCGCCCCGAGCTTCTGCAGCCCAGGGAGCAGGGACAGGCTTGAACCTGGACTTGTAACCTCATTTGGATGGATACCTGACACACTGAAAAAGTCAGGGTGGAGAATCTTCCTTCTTCAAAAAAAAAAAACCCTTAAAAAATGTTAAACACACACACACACCACACAAACAACGTCGAGAGACAGAACCGCGTTCTTTCTCCTTTCAAACTAAAGAATCATATAGCTTGTTTTCTTAAAACCATGCTCTAATTTGATAGATGTGGAAGCTGACTCCCACTGTCCTGTAAAAAATGAAAAAGCCAAAAATAAAAAGAAATTAATACTAATAATCCAGAGGATTAGGGATCAGAGGTCAGTGCACAACCTTTTAATGAGCAAGGTATTTAAAGACTGATGACACAGTATATTTTTATTCTTCAGTAATTCAGTACAGAAGTTTACATTGATTGCTTAAAAGGCCATTCGATTTTATTTCCCATATTTAATTGTTCTTAGTGCCTTAGGTTGACTGGAGAAAGTAAAGGATTACTTTATTCTTTTTGTATCATTAAAAATACTGTCAGCCCAACTCAGTCATTCACACGCCCTCTACATGCCCTTCGTGTTTTCACAAAACCATGCGGATTATCTGTTTTTCATTACCGCCAAACCTGAACCTCCCCCAGTGCTCAGGCTCTCTAACCTGAACTAAACCTCTCACAGGTGCGTGAACAAAAAGAAGGTATTTTACCATTCCCAATGAGAACTTTATAAATATGAAAAAGAAGAACCATAGGCTTGCACGGTGGAATTTTGTTTTACCTTAAAATCTACATCTTCTACGAAAAAGGGCTGCCTGCTAAGGCCTTATGTCTTATCACGGCTTAGGGCTCTTTAGATCCTGCTCGTTGAACAAGAGCTGCGGGCCCTCAGATCAGGAAAACATGTATTTAAACACATGGCTTAGTTATATGCTTAAAGTTCAGCATGTGCTTAAATTAGCTCATCATCTGCTCATCTTTCTCCTTGTCAACAGAGAACAAATGTGAAAAACATAGGAAAGGTTCTTCCCCCTATCAAGTATTTGTTGTATCTCACGACACAGTTAAATTATGCCACTCAGCGAACATCGTGACAACTTCCTAGGTACAAAGTTATTTTTGTGTTTTCCAAGAATTATCTAGTTATCTGGATGACACGTACAATTCCTAGGTGCTATTTATACAACATCCAGACACTGCGGGTATTTGCTGAATCCATCTACATACTTGCATGATTCCGAACTCACCAGAACCTGGAAAAAAACTGGCAGCTTTTAGTTTCTCTCTCTTCTCAGCGTTTCTAGGAGGTAAGAAATTATCATCACTATTTTACATCCAGGGAGCTGAAACACAAAGAAATATGGTTTGGATTTGCAGAAGGTTCTGAGGAAGTTTAATGCCCACATCGCCTTATCTTAATTCCTAACATGTTACCCTTACTTTCAACAAACTCCAAAGGTGAAACTGCTAATGCCATTGAACTCAACAGGATATTTTACAATGATTTCAACAGTGTCAGGATTTCATCTCCTAACGTCAGTAGGATTTTTATCTAAATAAAATCTGGGACTTTTCCGTTATAGCAATTCACAATATTTTATCACATACCACTGAATTACTGAAAAGTTAACTTGTTTCACAGCTACATTTAAAGGGAATCTCATTCAGTGGAAAATACAGATTCCCAACAAAAAAACCTAAAATACATAGCACACAAGAAGTTTCATCAACATACATACAAGCGTACAAAAGGCAACTTCTAAAATTATTTTTCACGTACCATGTAATACTGATGATCTCAAAGATCATCCCTGTATAAAGGAATAGTGAAACATTACAAAAAAAGGAAATGGCATAAAAATTTCTTTTGAAAGATAACCATGTAGAGTTTTTGAAATGTAATCACATAGCTGAACTAGTACAATAATATTGGATCTGCAATCTACTTAAGTATTTATTGATTGACACCCATGACAAAATAACTGTTGCCCTAATAGGATTCACATCCAACATTTTTTAAGTTGCCCAAATAGTTCACATCGTACACTTACATATAAATCAATTAATATTGACTGTTTAATCAATATATGCACAATATGAAAAACAGTTTTGGCGGCTTTATGTTCTCCACAGAGCAGCTTTACCTACTGATGATTAATTTTAATTTACTTTAAAGGATTCTATTGCACTGAAACTTTAATTAAAAACGAAATGAGAAAGTCTATAAAGTCTGCATAGCATCAATTACCTAGACTTGATATCCTGCACTTCGCCTACCCTCTGTACATATGGTTTCTGTTAAAATAATTGGAAAGCACTTCTGAACAATGTCACCCACACATCCATTCTAAGAGCGAGAGGATATATTACCATTAAACATCACTAATATTAATAAAGAAACAATTAATTCTTCATTACCTATTTCTAAAATACACCATCAGACTCCCTCAGTTCAAACACAAATAAAACATTACACATGCCTGTCAGTGAAATGGGTAATCATCATCATTGTTATAATTTATACTGCCTTTCTGTTGTAAGTCTAATGCCTCATTTATTTATAAAGCTTTTTGGCTGACATTATAAATGGCCTCTTTGAAATATTTAAAAAAAAAAAAAAGTCTAGGTCTTATTAAGCAAACTCCTATACCTCTTGTCAACTCTTTCCTTATAAAATGTTGCTTCTAATTTGCATTACACTTTCTTTTGGTGAACAGACAACATTTATGTTTATAAATGTTTATAAATATTACTGTTTCGGTAAAACACACTAAATAATACTTTCCACTGACTTATGTATGCATATAAAAAATATATATCTTCAGCAGACTAATCTCAATTCCCCCCCCAAATTACTACTACGAAAATCCACACAGAAAATTATTTGGAAACTGCTGGTGAGCTTACGCTAGAAGTAAGTTGGCTCAGCAGCCGTGTACTATCTGAGTTAAAGATCAACCCTACCAACACTGGTTTGGATGAGGTACAAGAACAGTTCAATGTTTTAATTATTAGAAGAGCATGGAATTGTCACAGTCCTCATCCGCTCCAGCCAGCATCAGGTTACAAGCCTCCGTGTCTCTGGCACGCTGCCTGGGCTATTTATTGCTATTTGTAAATTAGACACTTGTGTAAGAACGTCAATTTTAAATATCTTTGTTTAAATGAGCCTGATAAGAGATGACCAGATATACATTTTATGAGACTGCTAAATAATTGCATCGTGCAAAGCCAGCTTGTGAATTTTACAGGGCAGCTAGTAACGACACAGCACGCCCGCAAGGTAGCTTGTGAATTCAGCATTAAAAGAATAAAGCTATCAGAAACAATAAAAAGCGTGCAGTCTAAACCTGTAACAACAGAAATACTGAGAAAGTCAACTAGCATCCATAATGAGAACAATCTCTGAGCTCTCCATATCCGAAAATAATGGAGAGTCTGAGGTGCCCCTATCAATCCTGCTAATACACTTCCAGCAATTATTTTCCGTACTCTACATCAGTAAGTTAAAATATGTTTCCAATGCCTAACACAGCAGTCATTAAAGTTTCCCCTGCCTCAATCAGCATAACTAATGAGGCCATATAATAACAGAATGCAACCTCTAATGAAAAGCCGAACAAAGTCTCCCTGCAACAATACTGCTCGTGATTTAGTATTCTCAACTTGTCCATCCTCCATCTTTTACTCTGTGGGCATTATCACCACTCAGAAAATTACATTTCAATGAACTTGTCAGGAAATAAGTAATAAATTAATCAGGCAGCATAAACCAATTACAGTCATTTTCTGTGTGTTTTCTTTCAGGGCCCACGCATGAATGCAGTACTGGCCGCACTGGTTATTCCTGCAGACTGCTCAAAAGGGCTGCGGGGGGTGGGCAGTAACGCTGCTGGAAGGAGGGCTGAAAGCAGCTCTGCTCCGTCGAAGCCACTGCAAGTACTGTCGATGCCAGTGAAGCTCCAGCACCAAAACACTGCTAGGTTTTTTGGGGCTTTTTTTAATGTACATACAAATCTATATGCAAAACCAAACCCATTCAGGGACTTTGACAAGCGTCACAAGATACCTCCATGAAAACTTCAAGCACCTAAATAGGTCTGAGAGCGTAACCCAGTCTCTTTCCAGTTGTCAGGAGTGACAAAGGAAGGTGCCTACAGGACTAAGTTGTTGTTACAAGGACCTAAAAGTTAAATTTGGGAGTACGCAAGGAAAATTATGCCAATGGCTATGGCTAAACTGAGGCAACTGGGAGGGTCTATTTGGTGGCATCCCAACTCTGTTATGCAGCGCCCAGCTGTAACATAATTCCCCTCTTTCCTCCAACTGCTAGGAAAGCCTTTAATATTGATGTTTCTCCTAAACACATGCAATGAGCAACAGCACCATCTGAATTACCAGTCAAGAGCTCCCACATTAACAGGGACCAAGAGGCTCAAATTGGAGGTTGCTCACTCCAGGCTGTGTGAAAATTCGGGAAGAGTGGTGCAGGAATTTAGCACCTCTAGTTTAAGGCATTGTGCTCATCTTCACAAGCCAGAGAGCCAGAAAGACTTCTTTTTTTTTTTTTTTTTTTTTTTTTTTTTAACAAATAAAGCTCAGATGCTGAAGTGCAAGGCACACTCTGTCATGGCACAGAATTTCACAGCAAATTATTTGGATGCAAAATCTGAAGCAATACAGGCTTCTGGTCCTGTATATAAGGTGAGCCAAGGTAATGCACAAAATGGTATAGAAACTCCTTGCTTAACAAGGAAAGCAAGTACACATGTTCGGTGCCTTGAAAAGCATCTTAATGGACTCTAAAAAGATGTACTTCTAAACAAAAACTTTTCTACCAATTGCTTTTTCGATAGATAATGAAGATTTTATGCACGCAAACACACTCTTTACATATATGCAATATTTCAATGAACTCTTAAACTTAGTCCTGCAAGGGTAATTATACCAGCATCATGCACCTGCCAGACTCCAGACTCTTGTACAGCACCGGAATCCTTTTCATGAATTTTGTCTGTGTCCTGTCTTGGCTGGGAAAAGATCCAAGTGGGTTAAGCTCCGGGAGCTCATTTTCATTGCCACTTTTTGAAGGCTGAATATTGTTTAACCTTTCCCCTGCAGTCTGCATAAAATTCCTAGAGGGCAGTTCAAGCTTCATACGGTCTAATTAAAAGTAGGATTTATTAAGACTGGAATAATATAAATTAAAATAAAATAAAATTTGTCATAATATATGTAACCCCATGTTTTGCATGAGGTAGGCCAGAAGAGCAGTAAAAAATTAAGTTACAGCATTTAAAAAAAAATTATCTACCAAGCACTTTTGTCACCCAGCCGGCTGCCAAAGTAATATGCCACCTTCATGACTTTCACAGTTCTTTTTTCTTGATTTATCCTCATGCCAGACAGCTCCTACCAAGAAGTCATGTGCTCTCATACTCTTCCCTATATTCACTTAAACCTGCATTTAATCTACTTAATGGTTTCACAACCTATTTTCTTGCTTCCGCTTTTTGTGTTAGCATCCTAAATACTTCTTTGAAGGTAGAACCAAAGCAGCTCATACTCTCCTGCCACCAGTCAAGGATGTGAAGGACTGAACCAGACAGCGTACTTTTCTCCTCCACCTCCAAGAGCAAGGAAATAAGGTCTAAAGAACTATTGCCCATGAAGTACCTATAAAGCAACCAGAAGGGAGACATGCTTCCAAAACAGGTTTAGCTGAGCTACCTCAGGTACTGATAGCAATTAAAACAGAAGAAAGCGGGCACTGGATGGCCTGGAGACAGGTTATCCTGTGTTCAAGTCTATGCCACTGCACTTTTTCTGTAACTCAGGCCAAACCAGACAGGCTAAAATTCATTCTTCATCTGCTTGTGTTGAAGCCACATCTATGACCGCGGTACAGGTCTATCTTTAGACAGAGCATTTGACATGAGTACTGTGCTGTCAGAAAAAGACCAAGAAAAAACTCCCATCCCAATTACTCCCATCCTGTTAATAAAAATGAAAATGGACCAGCAGCACCCACACACCCCTACAGCACTGGGGAAAATTCCTCTGAAGCACAAAGACCCACGGAGTCAACATCACCAGCCGGAACCAACACGCCATGGTGAGAGTAACCAGTAGCAGAGTTTTCAGCTTTTCATTACTTCTCAGTAGGCTTTCCCCAACAACATGTCATAACAGCAGCCAGCCCTGCAGCGGCAGCATTTTGAGAAACCATGCAATTCAAACCTTTAACCCAGTTCACCGTAACCACAAGCAGGAAAGGTTTAGCAAGCCAGCAGGTCTACTGCAGAGACAGAGTTAGAAATTGGTTAACTAACTGGTACACCCTGCAGCCCAAGTTGGTTTACTATCCCCAGTTCATGTCTGTGCCACAGTGCAACAGCCCTTTTAGGTAAACCTCCTGTCCATCCAGCTTCAAATTCCATGTGTTTGACTTTCTCATATTATCCCAATTACTTCACGATGGGTCATACCAAATTATTTCTCTTCCTTTTTTTGCTTCCATACATTTTTTATATGCTTCAAAACCAGCGAGGTGGTTCTTGTGCCCCATCGTTTCGGTCCCTATTAGCAAATATTTAAGTCTTCCCAATGTGTTCTCATGAGTCAGTACTTCCAGTACCTCAAGTTTGTTTAGTTCACTGGCTTTTGGTGTGTGAGTGTCCTGGTGTCAAATGCCGTATCTTACCTTGCAAAGGAGAATATAGCTCCAGTTACACTCACTTCAGGGTTTTTCTATTCTGGGAAACAAAGCAAAACAAACAAAAACAAACAAATGTACCATTTTCTCCAATTGCCCTTAATTTGACTTCACTATGGTCCACATTAACAGAAACAGCAGCTAAACCGTCTTTGAAACTTTATTCACCATAGCCAGAAAAAAAGAAGAAAAAAAGACTGGTGAAATGCCTTTAAAACATGCTTTAATCTAGCTGGAATGCCATAAATTGCTTCCAGATGTGCTCCATACAAAAGTCAATCATAGCTATTTATACTGACACTCTGCAGTCCAAACAATCGGAATCCAAATGCCATGTCTCTGCTACAATAAAGCTATAAATGTCAGTTTTGTTGAATTTGGAGAGGTGTTGAAGAGTTCATGCTAGTGTGCTTTCTGGGCTATTTGTTAGCCAGCAATTATTTAAAAAAAGGGGAAAAAAAAAAAGAAAAGACACTTTTAAAATAGGTCCTTTCCTTGCTGAGCTGTTCTTAAAGCACACCTGACACCTTCCAATCATGACCTTGAAAGTGCCACAGGTTACAAGTTGAAATTCATTTCATAAGTTAGAAAAATGTAGTGCTTAGGCTCTGAGCCAAGAATAACTGAAGGGCTTGGCAAGGCTCCCATGCCCTCCCCTAGACCGAACACACACGTAGTACACCTGGGACTAAATGAACTGAAGTACAGTAAAATGACACACTGACTGCAATAATAGCTCTATTCAATAATCTTTCAGAGTACTGGGGGGTGTGGGGGTGTGTTTGGAAATAGTCTCACTGTAGAAAAAAAATAAGTTTGGAAACCATACCCTAATCAGTTCTTTTGTATGCGACACATGGCCATCAGAATCAAAGTGTTCTTCGCTTTGGAAAACTGAATAACCAGCATTTAGATGAAACGATGACCTACGGAGTTATCCCACACTATTTCAGGAAAATATATAATTTTTTGTGTAGTCTCCACAGAATTTTCTGGTTGATTTTTACAGACTTCACTAAGATCTCCCCCTCACCCTCCAGCAAAAGTGCACCTGCAATTCAATTTACGTCTAAATGTTCAGGGTTTTAATTCTGGCTTTTTGTCAGTGAAAGACAACAGGGAATTTTCTTATCATTGCTTGCAGTTTGGGGAATTAAAAATGTTTCAGAAAATCATAACATGTAATGACCTTACTCTTCACTTTCCTGCCTTTTTATTTCCCTTGATGTTTGCCTTCTACTCCAAAGATTTCCTCTGCCTTCTCTCTGTTCCTTCCCTTCTCCCAAGTCCAGAAGACCATCCCTACAATGGAGCTGAAGAACATTGCTCCCTCTCAGGCTGAGCTGTAGCACTGACTGTCATTTGTCACCACACAGGTTGAGAAAAAAATGCCAGAAAATGCACATCGAACTGATTAAATCTCAGTCTAAAATCCTTTCTGTACTTTCAGAGAAGGGAAGCAAACTGCACAAAACACGGTATTTTAAGGTTCAAATTGTATATGTGTGCAGAAAAAATGAGAGACTTTACAAACAAGACCTGTGCTCTCAGTTCAACTTACTGGAAAACTTAGTTTTTAATAAATCTCTTCAGTCAGAGGTTATACAAATGACTACAGAAGCAGCAAATATACTTGTATTTAAGAATGGGGGAGGATCTTATCTAGTGAACTACTGAGCCATCAGTCTGGCCCAAACGTTATGCAAGGTTTTATAACCTATTTTGAAGGAATGTAATTTCTGTGTAATTGCAGGGGGTTGGAGAAGAGATAAGCAACAGAGAGGCAAAAAAGCTATTAAAGTTAAAAGACAATTTTGGCATTAGAACAAATGATTAAGACTTGGCCACGAATACATCGAGACTGGAATTCACAAGCACATGTCTACCATCAGGAGGGTGAGGTGCTCCAACCACCGTCCCACAGGAATGGGATGGAGGAAAATCCTTCCACGGGGGAGGCTGAGAAATTTATATGACTTCAGTATCCTGCAACAGCAAGGGATAAAACTTGGTGATGCACAAGCTGCCTTCCACTCCTGTATCAGCCTATGTTCATGTGTCTTTATTCCTACCTTCTATCAGACAGCGAGATGTTTTCATTGCATTGGTTCTCCAGATTAACAGCATCTAACTCTTGCAAGAAAAGCTTAGGGGCTGCTAAAGCCGTAAATAGAGGGCAACAAATACCATTGTTCAGCGATATCTCTCTATTAGTGTATTTCTTCCTTTTCTTCCACTAAGTGGTGACACTTAACTTTCAGAAACCTTCTTCCTCCATGAATTTTACTACACCTCAATCCATGTTATTTTACATCATCAGACTATCAAAATTTATATGGAAAGTTCACCTCACATCCTACCTCACTGTAAAGACCTACCACACTGCCTCCAAATATGCACACATCCCCTCTCGTAAGCCTGCCCCCACATTTTTAACATTTTAAGACAAATGTACACCCAAAGGAAGCAACTAATACACTGTGTGTCCATAATCTGGACTGTGTGTCCATAATCTCGACCTGGGCAGGCTAGAGAGTTGGGCAGAGAGGAACCTGAAGTTCCACAAGGGCAAGTGTCGAGTGCTGCACCTGGGGAGGTCGAACCCCATGCACCAGTACAGGCTGGGGGCTGACCTGCTGGAAAGCAGCTCTGCCGAGAGGGACCTGGGAGTCCTGGTGGACGACAAGCTGACCATGAGCCAGCAGTGTGCCCTTGTTGCCAAGAAGGCCAATGGTATCCTGGGGTGCATTAAGAGGAGTGTGGCCAGCAGGTCAAGGGAGGTTCTCCTCCCCCTCTACTCTGCCCTGGTGAGACCCCACCTGGAGTACTGTGTCCAGGACAGAGCCAGACTCTTCTCAGTGGTGTCCAGCGACAGGACAAGGGGCAATGGGCACAAACTGAAATGTAAGAGGTTTCAGTTGAATATGCGGAAGAACTTCTTTACTTTGAGGGTGACAGAGCACTGGAACAGGCTGCCCAGGGGGGTTGTGGAGTCTCCTTCTCTGGAGATATTAAAAACCCACCTGGATGATGTCCTGTGCAACATGCTCTGGGTGAACCTGCTCTAGCAGGAGGGTTGGACCAGATGATCTCCCGAGGTCCCTTCCAACCCTTGCCATTCTGTGATTCTGTGAATCCTTACTATGTTCTCTCCACCAAAGCTCTTTCTCTGGCATAACGTCCTCCCCTCACCTGTGCATCAACTTAGAACCCAAACTTTCTGAATCTAGGAATTAGAGTCTACTAACGAGGCACCAGCCCCACTCTGGACACAGTAAAAGTAACATAATTGTGACAATTAATTATAACTAAAGCTAATCACTATCACTGGCCTTGAACTCTATGAATCTGTTCTGCTTTTGCAGCTGTGCTGTGATTTTTCTGAAGCACCAAGGGTGCTGCCAGCAGCCTACATATTAGATTATAATTCAACCCATCCTCCCCATCCAACAAAAAGTACTGTACCTCCAGATCTGCATATCTTTGGCGTTTGTGATGGCTGACCCCCAAAAAGAGATAGAAGGATAACGAAAGTCAGTAAAGTTACCAAAATATACAAGTCTCTTGCAGCTACTGTTTCAAACAAACAGGTCTGGAGCAAATATAATAATTTCCACCAACACCATGCAATGTTTTATTTGCTTCAGATTTGTCATCATTTATTGGAAACAATAAGCCTTCCAAAAAACAACAAAATAACCCTCACTTTGTGTTTAAAATTATTTACTATAGCTTTAAAAGTAACAAATGAAGCACTTGAGTCTCAGATGTGTAACCAGTAGGGAGTTGGCTCGATGCATCAGTTTTTACACCTCTTGCAGTTAAATCAGAGATCCAAATGCAAAATCTAACACTCAGTGGTGAACTTATAACACTCCCTGGAGGAGTGTGTCCATAAACCATTCACTGGATTACACTCATCCATACAATACTTTATTTTATATATCCCGTCCCCACAAAAAATAATAATAATAAAAAGCTTAACTAAGGTGAAATTAAGGTTGCATAAACTATAAATCATTTTTGTCATCATATTTCTAAGTCTCTGCTTTCTTTTTTGAGACTTCATTAGAACAATTTTTCCGCTGTCTTTATCTCAAATGGATTTGTTTCTCTGAATTTGCGTCTTGGCCAGGAAAGCGATCCAAAAAACACCCAATGACATATGTGGCATAGCCACGCATGGCTCAGGAGCACTCTTCAGGCCTTTGGAGTATGCTCAGCATAGCTAATACGCTTTCAAAAACTGCTGCACTGACTTTTCCATAGAATGTCCTTCAGGACAGTATTTTGGGAGTTTCACATTACACCTCATGTACTTACGGTCTTCTGGACATTAAGTCTTTCACAGTATGTAACTATTTTCATATATAAACGCATGCACACATTGTGTGTGTGCACTCACATGCGTGTACACATGCATACACATATACATGCACAAACATACACACAGTTTGGGGCCAAAACTAGAAGGGATAAAGATCAGTGTAACTTCACTGAATTCATTGGAAGCTACATCAGATCAGAAAACCTGAGGCCAGCGAACCTGCCTGAATGGCCTACTGACTCTTTCGAAGTTCACAGAACATAATAAATGCAAATATTTCCAAGGTCCTTCACAATTAAAAAAAGAGAGAGCACATGAACTAATAAAAGGAAAATGGTTTTTTTTTGTTCCAGTGAAGACCATTCTCCAACCCAGTGAAAAAGTACTCTTGTCATGCAAACCTCCTGGAAAAAAACATGACACTATAGTGTCAATGCCAGCTGGTTTCCTACTTCATCTCAACATGGTCAGTCCTCCCGAGTTCAGGAGCAAAACACCAACATTCTCCTACAACCAGGGGTGTCTCATGTAACTCACAGCTAGGTGGAGATACTTGCCCAAGAGAACCCGTATCAGCAAAGCCTCACTGCTAATCATAACATACGGTCCCAGGATGAGAAGCCATAAATCTCATTTTTGAGCTGCGCAAAGCTCAGGAACCAGAAACTGTCTGCCCTACCTAGAGTGCACCGCGATCCATGCTTATGCAAGTTGGATAAAAGGTAAGAGTCACATAAAAGATGAGGGCTGGGCAAACTCCCAAACACCAAAGAGCTAGTGGAGATACACTGAGGTAGGAAAGGCAGATCTCATAAACTAAGCAAGAGATCCAAAATTTCTGCACCTGACATTGTCCATCAGTCAACATATCCCTTTCTTTTGCTACGTGACTATATCAGTCCCTGAGCAAAAAGACTGGATTTAATCTCCCTGTTCCCATGACTTCTACGAAGCCCTCTTTTAAAAAGGCTATTTATTCAAAAGGAAAGGCTTTATTGGATAGAGGGGACAATACGTGAAAATTCACAATTGATCAACACTTCATAGTCATTTGTGGTGTGTCTTCAACCATTTAAGAAGCGTAGTTAACCAACCTAGCATTTGTTCTTTGGATTTTTTTTTCTTTTAATGACTGTATAAAAAGCTTTGCCTTAAGAACAATGAAGTGGCATTAAATGCCAACAGCATGAGAAAACGTAGCTCTAATGCAGAAAGTGGAGTCTGAATAACATTTCTACTTACCATATAGCAATAACTACCAACCTTCCTATGGGGCAAAACACCTTCCCTTCCCCCCAGTCCCCCAAAGCCCCAGACAGTTTAACAGGCTCAGTTTAACAGGCTGTTTAGCCATGGAGAGGAGGATGTTGATGTTTCCTGCAACAGACAACTGCACTGACTATCTAGCACATGGGTCCCACTATGAGCTTCCTTACGTCTTGTGTTTTATTAAAATTATAGAATAGGTGGCTCCCAAAGCCTAACAGTAGTGTTTGATTAGGCAGCCTCCACTGACCATAATTTATTTATCTTTTAGAATAGGATCCAACCTTCTACATTTACCATAATTTCTCAGTTATGCCGGCACTGATTTATTAAGTTCCAGAAAAGCTTCCAATGATTCTCTACTGGTTTTGTACCACAGGGATATCTGACAACCCAGTGTTCTTAAAATGTGCATTAAGTTATTGAGAACTTCTTTTAGTTGACTTATACAGTGACATTATTGAAAGAAATCAAACTGATCATTTTGAAAACTTGCCATAATGTGTCCCCCCCAATCCAATAAACCAAAGTCTTACTCATTTTTAAACACAGGTCCTCTTCCAGTGCCTTATGTTTGTGGCAACATAAAAAATTTAAATAAACAAAAAACTCACATTCCACTATGGGTTCATGAAAATTTGATCAATGCAGAGATCATTTTTCACACTATTATCTAACGCTGCACATGGTTTACCCTCAGCCCCCTTGCTTGTGGACATGAAGATACGTACTTATAATACAGTGGATTTGCCATTGAAAATTTCTAGCTGCAGGAAATCCGCAGCTATTGCAAATGAGTTTCTTGCTGCTACAGGGACAGGAACAGCAGCAAGGGCAGCTCATCTGCAGCTTTGCCTTCTCCAACTACGAAAAACTCCAAGCGGAGCGGGTCAGGCTAACGGTGCTATCAATGTCACACTGATCCACTGCATGACCCCATGCTAAGGGAAAAAAGCGCACTGAGAATATGCAAAAGTGGCTATCAACTCAATTAGTCAGTTGAAGTAATTATGCCCTCAAGTGTTAGGAAACTGAAAAGCCATGTTGGCTATAAAATACACAGGGAATCTTAATGTTATGGTCAGTAAGACAACAGCACACACATTACTCATGCCGTATTTTATCTAGTCCTTGAATGCAGCTCTCGCTGCTCCTCATGTAAGATTCTCATTAGGCATTATACGGCCATGGCCAAACACGAAAGCTGAGCCAGAGAACCAAACCCATTCAAACACACGGTCACATTAAGAAGTTGATAAAGTTGATCTAAAATACAGCTGTGGGTCTCTTATGTGAGTCACAAAATAATAACTTTTGCAGCATGCTAGTCAATACAGAATAACCATCTCCCCCAAAAATTAAGAGGGACTTGGTGAGCAATAACAGGTTTCTTCACCTGCTTATCGGCCAAGCTCCAGAGGCTAATCTCCAATTACACAGTTCTCGCTCATCGTGCCATACTTCAGTGACCACATCTCCGTGTCAATGTTTTTTAATTCTTTTATCTCCCCTGATCTTCTGCTTTAAAAAGCTATCCTAAGTATTTTCTTACATGATTCTGCTGAATTTCCATTACCTTGAAAAAATATCCGCTGCTATTCATTTTTTCAGTGTATTTTGTGGTTTGTTGTTGTTGGGTTTTTTTAAATCAACTAATAAATTTGTATCAGAAAGCTTCTTAGCGCAGCCTAACCAAACAGTGGAGTGTGAGTACAATGAGGTATAGTACAATACGCAAGAGAAGTCAGAGGCTGAAATGAGGATACAATTTCCCATGAGAGAGTTCTATGTTCGAGCCATTTAACTTTAAAACTAGTTCAATATTTGAACAAGACACTATTTTATTCCCATTCAAAGTTTAAACACAGATCACTTTGAAATCAATCATAAATTCAAACCTCTTTACTTTAGAAACTGTTTCAATATTTAAAGGCTTTTTTTTTTTTTTTCTCTTTAATGTAACAGCAGCTCCAAGGCTGCAGAGGCAGAACTGACTTTGAGATCCTTAAGAGCAATGCTATTTTCCTGCCAATACATACAAAAGGCAGTTCTAGGAAAAGGAAAAAACCCACAAAGGCGAGGCTGTGCTTTGCTTCAGAGTTTAAGAACAAAGTTTGGACAAAGAACACACAGCTTAGTCTTCAGCCCAAACTAAAGTAAATGAATTTTCTGTGGGTGCTTTTCAGGGTGCAAGACCATAACTCCATGCTATTCCACTGCTTTTGTCCTCACCTCGGAGCAATGGAAAACCAGATGACCAGGGGGATCTGTGTAGACAAAAAACAACCCTCCTTTAGGGAAGTGATCACAGAGTGAGAGATCTGCAATTCAGAACGTAGACCCCATCTGCTGACCACCCGTAATTTAGTCCCCTTCACTTCACTCCATGAAAGGGTGCTTGCCCTGGTGCCTCAGGAGCCTCATGCCCCAGCCGGCACTGCAGAAACATACAGCTCTAGCTCTGCGATTCAGAAAAAATAATTTCTCTTGGTGAAGGAGCAACATTTCACACCTGTATTTAATTTTCATATGATGATCTCAAAGGTGGTGGGGGTTTTTACATTTGTTTGTTTTTAAGCCTTAAAAACCACTTTACAGGTGGGCAACTTATCACAGCAAGTCAGCGATGGAGAAGTGAACCCAAGTGAACTTCTAAACTGCACCACTGCCAGCTCTTTGGCACATGCCACTCTAATCCAACTAATTTCAAAGCCAATTTGTTTCTAAAAATTATCTTCTGTGCTTTTGATCTTTGTATAATGTTCTTATTGACAAGGGCAGAGCATACAGCTCAATGAAAGTGTTACACTAAAAAAATACTCATATCAAGTAGGAAATACAAACTGACTCTTACAAAGCAAACAATCTTATTAACCTCAGGGCTGCCCTATTCTGGTTTCTGGTTAACTACGGTCTTCACAATCAAGTTAAAAGACCCCTTAGAAGAGATTAAGTATCTGTATTATCAAGAGGTCACAGGATAACAGCAAGAATTAGGCTCTGTCTTTGTGATAACAGTGCACTTTACCTATGGCTTTGCATGACCACAGGAAATATTATTTGGCAGTGTATATAATGTTTTATGTGCAACATGACAAACCCACCTGCATGGGTAGTCATGATGCTGTTCTCCCAGTAAAAGCACTGAGCATCTGACTGCCACCTTCCCAGGGAAGGGCAGCTGTCATTCATAAACATCTTCCCTTAATCGAACGAGGGGTCCCTATTTTCAGGAAGCCATAGGCCACTAGCATTAGGCAATAAATGAGCTTTATTTTGACCCCCACCTTTATACATCCCTCCAAATAAAAAAAAAAAATTCAGTTGGAATCAACACAGTATTAACATGCTGTCTTCTAATATTTCTCATATAACACTTCACTGAAAACTCAGTATTGAGCAGGAAGGTATTTGATGAATCAAGTAGATGAAGCCAAGATGTAGTTATTAGATGCATTACATCTTTAGCACATCATCTGTAAAAATGTCCAGGGTAAACTAACGCTCCAGGGGAAACCTGACCTTTAAGAGGCTCCCTAATACTACATCTAAATTAATGTCAGTGACAGGCACTTCAATCTAAAATAGCAGGGTTCTTTCGTCCTATCGACACTACCTATTCATCCATTTATTTGTGTGTAAATGTGTGTGTGCATAAATGAATTTGTGTCACTCTGGCACTGGGGGAGTGGGTGGGAAACAAAAGGAGCGCCTAGATTTTTTGATTCCTATTCCTTACTACTCCTATGCATATTATTAATTTTGGAAGATTCATTCAGAATCTTTTCAGCATAAAAAATGTTAGGAAAGTTATTTTTTCTAGTAACTAAACCTACTTCCCCGAAGTATCATCCTTATACTGCAAAATAAACATGCTTGAACTAGAGCAGGATGGAATTCTTGCAGCAATCAATATAACAAGCAATGCTGAATTTGTTTTAAAGAGCTGGGCTGGGCTCTGACATGACTGGTGGCCAAGATAAAAATCAAAAACAAAACATTGCAAATAAATTCAGCAGAAGACACATTTCTGCCTTGGGGGAAAAGCAACAAACAAACAATACACTGCAAAATTCTGATAATGGAATAATTTCACGGCAGTTAGTCAAATCAGCGCTAAGTACGGTGGCCAAACCTTCACTTACTTCTATTTTTCATTCCATTTTGGAGGTTTTATGATGAAGGGCTGAGGCAACTGCAAAGCAGCCACCTGCTGCTCTTCCTCCAGGCTTCTTAGGCTGCTCTTCCTCCCTTGCCAATACCTCAGAGAGGACTGAGCCCACCAAGACCTGCATTCCTCTGCCCCTCCGCTCCTCACAGACAACTACATAATTGTGTTTCCAAGAGATACGTCTTCATGCAATAGAAGCTGAAGTCTGTACCTTGATGCAAACGATTTACACCTTGCTCTGAAATGAGGACAATCACATTAGCCAAATCCTAGTGAACTACAATTGCTAAATCCTTTCACATTTTGTTGATCAAGAACCTTTTTATTGGAACATTTTTCTTTTCAAACCTCAGGTGGGTAATAAACTATCCTCTAATTGGTCTTTATGCAATGAAGAGCTACCTTGCATTTTAGCTATTTTATGCATGGTTATATTTTCTTACAAAGACACAATTGATCAGGAATTACCATAATCCCACACGGAGAAGCAGTCCTAGAAGCACTGAGTGCATAAAACATTAATGTCAGTAATGCAGACATGACAAATTTCAACTCTCCTTTCAGCTAAACAATCTGCCTCTTTCATACTAACGTCACCGTTCAGCCCATGGGCTACATAAACATTGTCAAACCTGGTTTCAATATAAAGAGAATACATTAATGTTCCTGCTAATATATATTTCCCAGTAACCACCCTATTAGATTGCTTAGTTCAAACTCCATGACATATCCCATAACATATCAGACAGTTCAGATTCATGAGCTCAGAAGATACAAATATTATAAGTATTAAAAAAACTTTTTTGTGTGTGTACTCAAGAGCCCTGCTATTACAAAAACTCCCATGAGGCTCTCAAGAAAATATGCCTGTGTGAAACACAGTCCTTCTCTGTTTGGTGGGGTTTTTTTTAGGTAATGGTCTTTCAGTCACTTCTTCACATAACCTAAGTAAAATAAAAAAAATACAGAGAAGCTGTTCAGAGGGGATAATCCTTTCCGTAACCTCACACAGTGAATCTGAGACCAGTGGATCCAGTGACGACTCTCTTAACTTTTCTCAAAAGCATGCCAGTGAGTCGCTACTAAGTTTAATGTACACAACACAGAAATTCCCTGACTTTGTCCATTACAGACCCTCTGTAATAAAGCAAGACCCTACTCCAGACACCTGAACTTTGTCTTTCGCTTGGTACTCGGTAACAGTGCAGCAGCATCAGTCCTAGGGTAAATGGATGTGCGAAGCCCCTGCACTGCAAGGTAACCTCACGCAAGCCTCCTTAACAAGCCCATGGTCCCACAAAGCACAGCACACGTACTGCACAAGCAGTGCACTACAGACAACATTACTGTGGTCTGCCTTGTCAGTTTGGGTTACAGGGCAGTTTACTATGGGTTGGGGGCCAATATACTAGGAGCTCACACTTCCAATTTTCACGTTCAGCAGCTGGAAAGAAAATATCCTCAGCCAGAAAGTCCATTAACCTGGAGTTTTTCAATGGCCAGGCTTCTCCAGTATTGCAGTAAGATGCAATTTTACATTTAGGAAATGATATTTTGAGGTACTTAATGTAGCTGGAAGCCAACAAATACCAGCTAACCTTACACTGAGCCTGATAGTGTGTTGTGCAAAATATATCCACTTTGAAATAACATGACTTTAAAATTGTTTACACTTAACACAGTGAAATTAAACACAGAGTCAGACACACTAACTTCTACGTTACAGAGTAACACTTAATATCTTAAAGAAGTGAGAAACAGAAAAGAGATTTAGGGATTTAGAGAGCAGCAGGGAATTACCATAAAGCCATCTGATTTCTTAGAAGGAAAAGAATCAAAGCTGAAAGTGAAATTGAATTAATCCCAGAAATATGTAATGCATGCCCCCCACTAATCTGACTATGGGGAGCACTCAACATAGATAGACGAAGGTCCAATCAACCTTTAAAAGAAACAATACCCACTCTGAAGTCCTCTGACTCTTCCAGGTTCACTAAATTTGACCCAGAATACATAAGTCTGGACAGGCACTGATCTCACAGGGCAGATCCTCAGAAGGAGTAAATCAGAGCAACTCCATTGACTTCAAAAGTCTGCCAAGTCTCTGGCTCCAGATGTCTGTGTGCAGTCATGAATTCCCCATTTCCACTTTAACACAGCTAGAAGAGCAGTAGAGTCTGAAGAAGTTGTGGTGTTTGTTAGGTAAACAATTAATTAAAATGTTAATTAAAATCAATAGCTGAAAATATTCTATATATTCTGATGAGCAGTTGAGATTTATGCCTTACGTTCAGGTTCAAAGTAATTTTGCTTTGGGCTTCAAAGCTCACTTTTAACTTCAGCCAGCTTCCACTGTCAAGTTTCCAGGATAAAGTTTAATAAGGTTACTGTTAAGAATTAAGCCATTAATGTATAGTACACACTTTTTCATGCACAGTGTGCCTACTGAAATACGAGTTTTCAAAACCAATGATCTAAATACTGCATTATGTCAGTCAAAAGAAGGTCTGGCCCAAATATCTCAGTCAGAACTATTTCAACCATTCAACAATCCAATTACTTATACTACGTTACACCTTCCAACTCCATGAATGTAAACTGTTTACATGCAGGCAGCTAGGGTTGTACTGATAGGGTTGTACATCGTGAATAATTTTGTCAAAATATAGTGTTTCAAATATAATTGCCGGAAGAGATGTAACATGTAGGCTTGCAGCCTCAAGTGCAATTGTCTGGCACATACATGGTGCAGGCTACATATTAACATGTGCAATTCCAAGTAAAAGTGATACAAGAAAATAACACTGGGACTATTATCCCCTCATACACAGGACTCTATAAAATTTGAAATAATCCAGAATAAAGTAACATGGAATAAATTCACTTGCATCACTTAGCATATAAGTGATTTCTGTAGGTGTTACTATTAGCTAGTCTGTATAATTCATTTTGGAAGATGGCAAGTACTTTGTCTTTCTTTCTCAGATCACATAACTGAGCATGTCCTGCAAGGCCTTCTAAATATGCCTGAGAAGTATTTACTCGCTTCTAAGTTCCCTACTGTGGCTCCACTATTTCTGAAGAGTTTGGGGAGGAGAACACCAGCCTGAAAAAAGAGGTTAGGAAGTATTCTTCCTACAAATTCCTCCATCTCAACAGAAGCAACATTTCAGGTGCTTTCTGTCCTTATCAGTGAAGAATGAGTTCAACCTTGCCATCACCAAATGATCTTTCTGAAATTTGGGTTCAATTCACCTTGCATCATACCCTCCTATTCTTCCAAGAATGGCAGCAGAATGCTGGGATAAAAATACAGAAGGAATTATACACACAAGACCCAACAGCAGCCCAAGATACCTTGAGTCTGGCTGGTGAGTCACACCGAGTTCTCATATAACCATCTCTAAAGTTTTGGTTCTCTTACTAACTACGTGCATAGTAAACTGGGGAGGCCTCACATCATTATGAACTTTGATGAAAAGATGAAGCAAAGTGCTGGGCATACTATTTTTACAAGGTCAGGAAATAAGACTTACAGAAGAAAAAGAAAAAGAGGATACTGTGACTTGACATCTGCCTGGGTGGGATACGGAGCCAAACACTGGGGAAGTTGGGAGGCTTTGCCTAAACCTGTTGTCCCACCTAGTGCAAATCTGCTACTTTCAGATTCTCCAGGAACAGAAGAAAACATGTAAGTGTAAGCAAGTAAGAAGAATCAAACCCTGTTACTGAATAAGGATCCACTAATGACTGATCAACACTGTTGCCTTATTTCTTATTATTTTATTGGAGCTGATTTCATTGAAAAGGTAGTGTAACAACCCAGCAATTCATCAGCTCAGTATAATAGCCAATTTTTAAAAGACACCTGCTGCCATCATCTCTTCTCCTGTATTTGGCCATTTAAACCCAGCATCGGGGCTTTCCCTCCCTCGCTTAGTCCACGCCTACTGTTCTAAGCAGGGCCATACAATCCCCTTCCACCGCACCCCTTGGAGACTTGGAGGAATCCGCAGGCGGGAGAAATCTGGGTCACCTAATCCACAGCGCAATTGATTCCATTTGGGTGGCTTGACAGGGAGCTCGCTTTCAACTTACACCACGATTTTGCTTCACGCAGTTTCTTCCCTGCCCGAACGCCATTTCCAAGGTGCCAGCAGCAAGGCCTGTTGAGTAACGGAGACCACCGTGCTCGGGACAGGCCGAGCGCGAGCGCTCCCCCGTGCCACGCAGACGTGCCTCTTCGGCTGGGACCGCACCCTCTGCAAGGCAAAGCCGACTGCAAGCTGCCGAGCCGCCTCCCTGCAAACTGCTTTGTATTTCTGCGGCCCGACTCCTACGTTGCCTTTCCCTCTCCTTCCAAATTGATGCTCTAATATGGTCACCCCTGTTGAAATCTCTGTCTCAGTAGGTACAATATTCTGCAGAGCTGTGCAGCCCTCTGATATTTAGGAGACCGCTCCCGATTCATCAAGGCTTCCTCGATGACGTACAACGGCTTGGTCAGGTCACAGGGTGCAGGCTGCAATTTCCTTTGCCTTTTTATTCGTATTAATCAGGAGTTTGGGGACTGCGCGGCTCTGGGTTTCCTGGCCGGCTCCAGGCATCACTGCATTAACAGCGGCACCTGGTGGGACGGGCCAGGCCTGGGAGACGCCACCGCCCGCGCTGTGCCGGCCTGCGCTCCAGACAGCGCCCGGACGCTCCCAACGAAACGAAAATTAGCATTGTTTTGTTCCCGCAGGTCTTTAAGGCATCTGCTGATGGGAAAAGTTCAAAATTAGTATCACCGAGCCCTGCCCTGGCATTCGCTCCAGAGATGCAAAATGCTGGGCGGGGAGCGGCCTGAACTGCAGGCCCACATCTTACAAACAGCCCGCAAGCAGAGGGATCCGGAGATGCACCACACAGCGCCAGAGGGAAAAATAAAAAAAAAAAAAAATCTGATAAATAACTCATCTCCAAGGCCTCTCAACTTTTGATTCATTAGCTACCATTAAAAATTTATAAAAGTATATTAGAAGTAAAGCTCGGTTCAACCGGCCACATGTATTCTAGCAACCGAGTGACACATTGAGCCCTTTTCTTTTGATTACTGCCTTCAATCTCATCATTTTTATTTTATGGGACGCAAAGCATCAAATTCAGCTTCAGAAATACAATGTTCAAAATATAGTGGCCAATAAATGTTTCATCTTTTTCACAAACTAGACCTTAAAGAGCTTCAGTTATTTATTTTTATAGCAGCAGCATACATATGTGTATGACACAGTAAGGGATACTGATCTCCGAAGACCTCAGATTATCTTAAACTCCAGAAAATCAATATCAAATCCTGTGTTTATGGTAGTTTTCATTATTTATTTCAGAGCCTAAGAAAGTGGACAGCGGAGGCTGCCAGTTTTGTAGAAAAAGAAGCTAGCAAAGTTACAGTCAGATTTATAGGTCAAACCCTACATTACAAAAGAAACCATTTACACCCAACAGCCGAAATCATTGCCGTTCATCGTAAGCAAAACATTTTTATTAAACAGTCCGCACTCTGCCTCAACTAATTACTTTAGTCCTTACACTACAGCCCGTGCTGAGCGCGTGCAAGGAGTTCAAGGGCTCCCACACAGGTACAGCTGCCTTCAAGGGGCACTACCAGCAATCTGCAGATTGCAGCCGGAGCAGAGGGCGTTGCTGCGATCTCCAGATGCTCATGCATGCATTTCAGCATACACACAAATGAATACCAGCCATGTTAGACTGTGCTGGCTGCTTTCAAGACTAACAGTTCTTGATTAATTTTAAAAAAATGCAAGTTCATGACACGCATGAGAAGAGGGGGAAGAGGAAGAAAAGAGGAATAAGAGAAAAATTTAGAGAGCTTTATTCCTTTAAAACACTCAGATGGAGGGAACATCAAAAGATAAAAGTAAGGATTTTTATCTCTTAGAAAAAAAACACCCTTTGAATTATGGTTGCTGAGCTAACTGAAGAAGCAAACTAGGTCTACATTAAGTATAATTTTAAATCCCATATGAACTTAACTGGGTTAAGAGCAAGAAGAAATAAAGTCTTAAGGAGTGCACAAATTAAACTACAGAAATACTAGCTTAAAAAGGAAAAAAGGCTATTAAAGTGAAAGGGGCTCTAACTATTGCTGCCTGTGCTCGACATACATTTTAGGACCAATCTCTCACTGCTGTAATCATTCTGGCATCATTTTCACATATCTGAAACTAAACATTTAAAAAGTAATACTGACTGTAAGCATCTCTCTTTCCCCCTTAATTCTTCATACCAGCATTAAAGTGTTATAGAAAAGCAGTGTTGCTACTGTATAATATGACTGTATACTCTTTATACGAAATATTGTGATTTATTCTTGTGACAAGCACAAGGTATAGATATGAAGAACTGTTAGAATGATTACAGGCACTGGAAGAGTCCTGCAGGGTAAGGATTGGAAACACGGATGGGAATCCCTTTAGCTTAAAGATGAGATATCTAATAGAAGGCATGTTTGAGGTTTGAGAAACAAGACAGGATACATTAGACATTCCTACTTATAACATATAATTAATAAGCAAAATGCACTGCTACCGCACCACACTGACATCAAAAGCGCAGCAGGATTCAGACAAGGTTTAGATAGATAACATGAAAATGAAGTGTTACATCAGAGGAGATTTAGGAAACACAGGGGATTTAAGTCCTTTTGCTACACAGCACAGACCGAAGTCTAATTGACAGGATTAAAAAGAAAATACCACCATGTTAAAGACATTTCAAAGTTTATGGTAGGGTTTTCTACACTTTTGTCTGAAATACCCAGCTCCGGCCTGCCTCAAGAGAAAGGACAGTGACTTAGATGGACCACTGGCTTGATCTGGTATGGCAACTCCTATATTCTTATGTTCCTATCAGATAATCTGCAGTAACTAGAGTGACAATGGATGGGTACCCATCCTAGGAAAAAAAATATTCTATCATTCTACTTCTCAGTGCACTGAACTGAATTATGTTAGGTTAAGTGTTGTCACACTGAATAATCTCAGGCTGTATCACATCTCCAAAGATACAACTCAGTATAACATGTAGGGCAGTCCACTCAAATTTGCTACAGCTCTGAACCGAGAGTGAGGGGGGGGAATAAAAAAAAAGACAAACTTGACATCTAGTGAAACCTACAGCACCTACAACAGTAGTAAAAACTATGTTAGAATATTTTAATTTAAAATGCTGTCCAATTCCAGAAATAGAAATTGCTCAAAGATATAAAACACCTGCTTCTCCTTCTTCTGTCTCTCCTCATCGTATCTAACTTAATCACTAACTGTTTTTAATGTCAAAGAAATTCAAGGGCAACTCTTATTAAAACAGTTGTGAGGGTAGGAGAAAGCCAAAGACCCCATAGCTTTTTGGAAAAAGTAATCATAATTGCTAAATGTTAAAAATTCATTAGATTGAATTAAAACATATCATTTTTTTTTGTCTATAAGATGTGAGAGGAAGCTACCACAAGAGTCAGAAGTGGTAGCCTTGAAATTTCCCTACTCCTTGGAAGCTCAGGATTGGTTTCTCTAACTTGGCTCTTCCCACAGAAAAGAAGGCACATCCTGTCTCAGCTTTTTCCAAGATGACCATAATTTTTCATTGAATGTGAAACAGGTAGGAAAAGAGATGATGCATATGCCTACAACCTACGTCACGGTCTTCAGATGTTCAACCCTCTGTGTGAATGATTCTCTTTGCTACTCTTACTCCTCCTTGTTATTTATAGCTACTAATTACAATTTTTAATGATTTTGTAAGGGTTGCTTTGCAAAACAGTCACCTTTGCAGAGCTTACAATTTAATTTTATTTATGACAACAACTATGGGCAAAAATAAAAATGGAAGGAAGAAGGGACAGGGCAACAGAACATTGCGTAAAAGACAAAACTCAGAACAAGAAGATTATGACGCATATCAAAACTGATGGAGGTGAGTATGTATTTCTGTAGCCAACTAAATGTGGTTTGGTTTTTGGGTTTTTTGGGTTTGTGGGTTTGTTTGGTTTTTTTTAAACAAACTAATTTAATTGATTCCATATACAACACCAAAGGAGTGATACATAAATGAAAACAAGACAGTGAGTCAGCAGACAGCTATCATTATAATTACCATGGATATAGTAACCTTGCACAAAAACAATACCTTGCACTCAAAAGCCTGATAAAAGAATGCTTACTTATCAGCTTCTGCTTCCCATCATATACAATATGAAAATCACCCCAAAAAGTCATGACTTTCTGCTACTAGTCCCTTGCCATCAACCATTCTATAGGTGGTGTGAGGGGATGACCACAGTCACTGCAGACCAAGCCTGGGGCTTAGCCTGCTCATCCCCTGAGGCTGGTGGGTCAGTCGGTCTGTTGTCCTACACAGATCCCTTTTCTGCTGCATCCCACTCACTTCCCAAAGATTACCAAAAACTTATTCTGGGCACATATTTTAACTTGGCTCTAGCACTTGCTTGTAAGCTTAGGGCACAGATTTGCCAAGCTGACTACCTAAGGCAGCACAGCTGCATTATGCCAGACAAGCTCAAAATCCTACTCAGTACTTCTGAAACCTAGTTACTTTGTAAAGAATTAGCCAGCCACAGATGATGCAATTAAAACTACTAGTACTATTCCCTTAGTGTCTGGGTCCAAATTCTCTCATGACTTGTAGTATTCCACCAAAAAAAAAAAAAAAAAAAAAAAAAATCCACCAAAACCCCCCAAGCCCCATCCTCTGTTCACCCATGTTTAGATGAACCCTTCTGTTCCCACTACCCAAAATCCTTGGATATCCTTAGTGACTTTGAATGCATGTATTTCCAAACAGAAGCTGAGCAGGGTATGAGTAGAGGACACTTCTACGTGTGATAGGACCCTTGTCTTGATGACTACCCAACCCCACAGCCTGCAGGCAGCGCAATGCAAATACAGCGTGGACATCCTAACCGCTGTCCCCCAGGTTTCTGAAGGCAGAAAAGAGAGCCCTGATGACAGGTTGTCCCCAAGGTGATGGTTACGTGCATGTGGATGCCAGTGAGAAGGAGCCCTGCATAAGCCACAGCCTGCCTTCTACCTCCCTCCTTCCAGGTACCCCATGGTCTTCTACCTGGGCAACCCTATCTTTCCAAAGGTACAAACACAACATCTAATTACGTGCAGATAGCTACTCACATGTCTGGGAGCTTGCAGAATTGAGACCTGGGCCATCATTTTAGTGCTTGCTTTTTAAATTACAAAATTCAAACAGGAATTTGGGAATTTCATAAAATAAGAGAGAATGTTTTTTGCCAGCCCATGCAGCCCCACAGCGAACAAGTCTCAGCAATTAGATTTCTAATTTGGCTTTTCATATGTTTATACAGAGTCTCTCCAAAAGTATCTGGAGATCTGATGTTTGACAGCACCACATGCTTCAAGAATCCCCATATCATGCACAACAGGGTTTGATTTTAAAATAACAGTTCCATATTATTATACAATTCTGAACAATTTATTGTAGAATTAATGATGTTTATATGGCTCCTTCATTACCTTTTAAGACAAGCAGGTCAATACTAGTTCATACAGTGAGTGCCAAGAATTACTTTCAACGTGTAATTTAGCAGTCACTGCTCTCAAGCGGCCATGACTCTTCCCATCTTCTGCCATGGCAGTACTGCCATTTTGACCAGCCCCACGCTGCCTTTGCTCTGCAATGCTGCAAGTAGTTCACAAACAACAAAATGTTGCTGGCACCATCTGCTCCTTGGAAACTTGCCAATCAGCCTCCAAACCATAGAGAGGAGCTTGTGCTGCGATTTACTCTGTACGCATCCTTTCTGGAGGTTCGGCTTTTGCTGCTGTCCTCAGTAGCCCTCCCAGCAGCTGTAGATCGAGCTTTGATCCTTTGATGGGAAAAAATCTGCAACCTATTAACAATTTCCATCATACTCATTGAGATGACCTCGTCTCCTCAGTTACAGCACATCTACTTCACTGGGTCTGCAATGAGCCAAAGTCAGAGAAGAACATTTTGTCCTCAGTAGTTATAGCTAACCTGAACCTTGTGAAAACAAGTAACACGTATTAAAGGAGTATTTTGGCAGTGACTGAAATACAGCCACTTTTGAGAAGAGCACAGCAGATCTTAAGCACACAGCAACATTCATTAGCATTTCAGAGATGGAGTAGGGGCTATGGCATATAACTTTCATGAAGGGCAGTAAATAGACAGGAAGCTCGCAAGGATGATGTCTCCAAATTTGGTCCAGATGCTAGAGATAACACTTCCTTATGAAAATGTTGAAGTATTTTTGACCATGTGTTAAGACATACCACTATTGGGGGGGTAGGGGAGGGGGAAAAAAAAAAAAAAGAAAAAAAGAGGGGGGAGCATGCTATAGGGCTACAGGGAAAGAAAATCTTCTATAAATTCCGTACTGAGATTGCTAACATTTATCTGAAATGCAGTTTATTGATTTATCATAATCAATAATAACTGGTTTATGATATCATGAATGCAGATGCCACCTCTTTTATACTTCCAATTAATGCACACAAAGCATCATTTTTTGTCCTACTGTTTTTCATACCATAGCTTGGGGTTTTTTTACTACAATTGGTATTGCATTGCTAATGCTTCTGCGAGGCTCTATTTGCTGTAGCTCTTGGCTGCCTGTGTACAATGGCAGCAGGCACTGGCTTCAGTGCTGTGACATATCTATTTAATTAACCCAGCTGTTGTATCTACAGTGTGAAGTACCTAGCGATGGTGCCATACTGGAAAGTGGGACTCATAAAAAAAAAAAAAAAATTATGGTGCCACTTTGAAAATGAAACACAAATAAAGTCTGCTTTAAAAAAAAAATACAGATAAACACATTCCTGTCTGTTTTGACAGGTCTCTACTACTCAGTTAGATACCATACAGTATCATAGAATACTTTAAAAATTATTGTTTAGTATTTTAAATTCACCTCTTTCATCTTGAATAAAATCAGCAATTTATCTGCATGTGAACAAAACCAGACCATTTACTTGAAATAAAATTAAAAAATTCAACAGCAATCATTTCCTGGTGGCAGTATGCTTTCACCTATGTTTCTACAGCATCCATTCTTAAAAGTGCTTCTGCATATCTTGGCATAAGAGATAAAGCAGGAACATCCCCCAATGCAAGTGGATACCGCGTTTTCCATAAAAGTTCATAATACCAAAACCAAACAAATTAGTCTGTTTATTGATCTGTTATTTTGCAGCATTCTGAAGGAAGGAAAAAAAAAAAAAAAAAAAAGATTCACTGAAGTTGAAAATTACACACCCGTTGTGCATGAACACTGCATTAAATATAATATAGAAAATATCTCCTTCCCATCATACGAGTTGGGCAACAAAATGAGTCAGTTGTACCAATGAAAAGAATGCAAAAAAGCAAATCACCAAAGCCACTTTCTTTGAGATGTGCAGTCCCTACAGACACACTGGTTGGTAAATATGGTTGAAAATTATTTAATTGCTTTGGAAGAGCAGCATCCACTGGAACTACATCCACATTGGAGGAGCCCTCCTGACCACGGCAGCTGGGACAAATAGGACATGGCAGCTTCAACAGCCTCTCCGCTCCTCCACTGACATAGAGAACCTCTGCTCATGCTCCAGATGGAAATTAACTCAGTTATGTCAAGTAAGCAATTGCTCACTCTGCTTAGGTGGCTTTCAGATTCCTTCTACATTTTCCCCAGAGAGCTGAGGGGGCTCTCAGAGGTTTCTGGACTGAAGGCATGAGTTACTGGTGCCAAGGCACTCAGTGAACGCCATCCAGGGTCTTCTCCACACCACTGGTGAGGAATGCAGAAGAGAGCATGTTTAATTACATGCCTACCTTGTGAAGCTACCACCAAGACCATTTTTAAGGCTTTGCCTCGTGGTCTTAGGGTGTCCAAGCACTAGAAGACAATTAGTCAGAAAACTTTTCTGACTGCAGAAGAGACCCATCTTTACTCATTGAATAGTCATTCCAGGACTGCTGGTCCGTAACTCCATCACTAAAGCCTGTGATTATCCCCTGAGCTCAGCGTAACCTCAGCCTTCAGTAAAGAACTAGAAAAATAAAGAAGATGCCAGCAATGGTTTGCACAGAAGTGGCCAACGCCTGCTGTACCACTCCTACAGTACGCAGCTTTGCTCTGCCTTGCAACTCGGGAAGCACACACTGAAAAGCATTTCCACGCCAACTGCTTATGAACACATGGTTTTCCTATGCACTAAATGGGCACAACTGTGCCATGGATGAAAAGCAGAGATTTCATTTCAAAAGTACATCTAGCCATTGTACCAGGGTAAGGCAACTACAAAAAAACTCCCCAAATGCTCCTGAATATAGGTAATTGAAACAGCTACCAGCACAGTAATACAGTCTAAATACAATTTATTGATATTTAAAAAACAAACACCATTGTTTTATTTGCCGATGAAAAGATCTGAATCTTGCAGAGTTGCTGTTCTCACAGCAATGATGAGTAAAAAGAGAAGGGAAAGCTGTCTAACATCACCTAGGCTCTTACACTCTTGGCTACCACAGCTACAAGAATTCCCAGGTTTTAGGTATAGCTCTAGTGTCAACTGTCATGAAAAACTATTCAATATAAATGCACATTTATTCTAGCTTTATGTACACCCTCACAGACACCTATAGCTAGACAGAGAGACAGATGTAAGGCACCTTGCCTACAAACCTAGAGTGGAACCAAAATGGCAAATTTCTACCTACCATACAATCTTGTTCCATCTGTTATAGTCAAGATCCAGGTGAAGAAATCCTACACTAGTATTTTATTTTCAGAAGTGTCTGAACAACTGGAGTTTCTTGCAATACTTCACCTCGGGTACATATCCAGAAATCTGTAAATTAAGAGAGATGCACCTAAATCTATTTCCGGTGTAAGATGGAACAATAACCTGGAAGCCAATTAACTGCAAAGAAAAACATTTTGATTGAAGGCAATTTTCAAGGCACTCAAGAGACTGCATCCCCTGCAAATAAGAGTAGAGGGAAAGATACAAACAGAAAAATGCCCTATGACAAGACCATCCTACAAATGCAGACCTAGAAATGCACTGACCTTTCCTGCAACCCTTTTAGAAGAGCGACTTTTGAGAAGTCTTTGGTTTTGTAAGCACAGCATTTTAGTGCACTTCCCAGACCCACAATATGCTTTGTAGCTCTTCCCCGAAACAAACTAAACTACACAAATATTTGCAGACTATTTTCTTCACTTTTGCCATCTGAATTCACTACAGTTCACCTTCAGTGCTGCCTTCTTGTAAGATGATGCTGAAAGGAAAGTTCTGATGTCTCATTCAACTTCTTTGAGACTACTGCTACACAGCACATCAGTCTACTAAACAATGCAACTCAGAATCTCCAGAAGAACACATTTACAATCTTTATTTTAACCAAAATGACTGACTGGGGTTCTGTAAATAAGGGGTAAACTCTCACTCAGCTATTCAGATTGGCCCATCTGCTAACAACGGATCTCCCAACTGTTAAATCCCCAAGCTACACTTCCAGTTTGAAGCAGTGGGAAAAATCCTTCTCATTAGGATCACGTTCAACAACAATACTAACTGGTCTCATTATTCTTACTAGTTTGTAGGAAGATACAATAGTGATCCCAATACCCAAGAAACAGGAAATATCAGCTCCTCAGAGCTTGCCCATTTGTCTCTGCCGACTGTTGTTTAGCATTCTCTTCATTTCTCTTCTCAATGGCAAGGATACTACCTTACCCAAGAACACAACCTAGCTGCAAATAACTAGTCAGCATCAAGAAACTGGAATGCTTGATTTATCTCAACACCCAAACCCTGCGGTCAAATCAAACCTCTGTGTCTGAAATATTTGTTTGCCATTCCTGGGCTGGGAAAGAAAGAAAAAACTTACAGAAGCGAGCTAGTTATAGATTTTATAGAGGACGTTGTGCGATAGATACTTCAGCGTGAATCATTAAGAGCAAAGATGAAAACAAAAATGAAAACCAAGTTAGCGAAACATTTTGATTATTGTGACTAAGGAGTTTGAATCATGACTTATTTTTTCCAAACCAATTCACCCACTTCAGTTGAAACTGGAAGAATAAAAAGATAAAAAAAAAAGACTGCTGTAAATGCCAGTAAAAATTCATGAAGAGAGTACTAAAAAGTAAATAAATCAGAAGAGGAATAATGAAGATTCTTGCATACATTCAGAATTCTCCAAGGACAAACAAAAGACTAGCATAAAGCTGAACTACTCTAGCTTTCTCATAAGGTATCCTTAAAAAGGTAGCAACTGGTGGTTAGTTCAAGACAAGCAACAACACTGATGCAGAGTTAATTTCTCCTTAATTTTAGGTTTTCATCCTACACTTTTCTTGCCTAGATATTTCAAATGGGTTTCCCTTCTACAGAATTGCAAGGAGGTATTCCTTCGTTAGTTTTTATGTTTGTCCCACTTAGTTTTAAACTAAGCACTTCAGGCTCAACTCTAGAGCAAATTCATGTTACTCTTAGCTGCCTGACCCCAATTCAAGCTGAATCTACAGGAGTATCCTTAATTATTTTGCAGATGTCAGGCACCGTAGACCCTCATTCTCTCCTTGTCTGCTCCATATTTCAGCACACTGGCAGAATCGAAATGGGGAAACTACCAGAGGAATACCCTTCTGTACACTCTTTTCCAATTTCTTAAATTGACGTAGAGATAATCCAGGCTATCACGATAATTCCTAAGTAGGTCACCACATTTTAGAAGCGCACGTGGTTCTGCAAAACACAACGTCTTTGCATGCGTTAATGGTAGGAAAAGGTACCTTCCTGAGCCCCAGGACGGTCCGGCTGGTTCATCCCGTTATTGCTGTATTGTCATGCGATATCCTACCCCCATTCCACTAGGGTGCCATAAATCAGGCTGCACATTCAGGGAGGCTGTAAAAACATCAATGGCAGATAGCCTGTGTCCACTAAGGTCTAGTGAGAGTGATCTGAAAAAACTAACAGCGGGAAACTTTACCCCTATCATTTGCTACACTCAAGCCGAGCCCAGTGTTTCCGACACAAGGGGCTGATGTCTATTGGGCACCTGCGAGGAAGCTCAGGTGCAACCTTTCCACTTTGGAGGCCTCTCTCAGCGTTCACTTTTATCAGCTCCAGTGCAATATTTTCAAAACCTCCCCCTGGGTGATGTCCTTCAAGCCTTTTCTAGGTATCCAGTCTCAAATTCGATTTTCCTCCTTTTATTCTCCTGATTCTTCAAAGATCATTCCAGAAACCTGATTTGATTAGAAGTCTCTCTTAACGTAAGCAATTCATCCTCACACATGCGGAGCTGTTGATGCACCTTTTCTTTAATTTCATTTCGCCTGGCTTTCATTTGAGCTATCTCAATTTTAACCTCTGTAAAAGCTCCATCTACCTTGTTTACTGTTTCTTTGATTTGAAAGATCTCCTCCATTAAGTCCTTAAGCGACAACTCCGTGGTCATTTTTGGCTCCAGCTGTTTGTCAGGAGAGGTCAGCCACCGCCTCGGTCTTTTATTTGTCTGGAGCAACATTCAAATTGTTTTCAGAGCAATTGTTTTCCTCCCATTTCCTGCCATCACTGCTCGAAAATAATAACGAATTACCTCATTTCTAAGGAGCGTTTCATCTCTTTACTTCATTATCAAGGGCAGGGAGCAAGAGCATTTCAGAGGTTGGTACCCTGCACAAATTTCCTTGAGTCTTGCCTGAGGATTAATAGTGCAGTAACAGTTAAAAGTTATTTTCTACATGCATACAGCATCCTGCAGGAGAGCACTTGAGGCTAGTCAAAAAATTCACCTTCTTTAAATCCTCCTAGGCAGGATTAGATCTTCTGGACAGTATCAGATCTTCTGGACAAGAAAACCAGTAGCAAAAACAATGCATAAAAAACTTCAAAATGAAAACAAGCTTTCCTCCCTCCACCCCCCACCCCTTTTTTTTTTCAGCTCTGGTTAGCAGGATCAGTTCCCCAGCCGTACAGGAAGCCTGGGGCAGATCTGGAAATAGAAGGTTTCCTGCCTTGATATGTAGTTGCCAGACTATCTTCTCTCCTCTAAACACATACAAAATGCGCTCAGAGGAAACCAGCCAACACAGAGAATTGATGGAAGAGTAGTTTTAAATCAGAAAGGGGTCTTTCTCAAAAACAAACCTTTATACCTTGGTCTATTATTTCATCTATCAGTCGGTCAATAATGAAGATACAGAGACTTAAGATGTGCAGTTGGGTGGAGGTTTTGTTTGGTTGGTTTTTAAAAGAATCTTTACTTTAAATCATACCCCAGCTGTACAAAACCCACCTGAAAATTAGCACACTGTAGATTAACATTTTACATTAAAAAATTGAGATTTTTTTTTTTTTTTTTTTAAATTATGAGCACACCGTTCCCTCCCCCCCTACATGCACAAAAGGTATCACATTGAGATTTATGCACTGCCATACACGCACACTAAAATGCAGACCACGGAAGCTCGTATCATTTAGGACGGGATTCACTCAATTCGGCGCTAGACAACTACAAGTTACTCAGCAAGCGTAGACTCCCTCCCCAGCCAGCACAGCCAGCCTGCCCTCCCAGGGGCAACACATCCCACCTTTACTGAATACTTTTCTTCAGGTCAGATGATTCCTTCTCTGTAGGGCCCCTTCCCTTCCATAAGCGAGCTGAAAGGCTGGACAACTAACATACATGTGATGCCTAATTTTTCGACAGCTAATTGGAAGTGAAAATGAATCCCACTCTCACACACATTTTTCCAAGTGGATTCATTTGTAGTTTTAAGATTAAATTTCTGCTACATCAAGGGGTAAAGCTGTGTTTTTATTAGAGGCTATTTTTCTAAGACTACAAAATCTTTACCACATCAAAAAAACTGTTTCAGTACTACCTATAAATTACTTTGACTTGCAATGCACTAATAAAGTTATCGGAACTTTCTTACACTACAGACCCATGATTCATGATTCTTACAAAACAGAAATCCTAAGTTAGATTTCTAACCTACTAAAGGACACCTAACTATACAGATTTAAAAACACTTAAGTGAATTACAAAGCTCCACAGAAATACCCAGACATTTTAGATTTCTGACCTTTCACTTAGTGGAGGCAAATATTTGCAGAGAGAAGATGGGCTATCAGATTGTTTCATATATAAACTCAGGGCAGTTTCTTTGTAAGAATGCTAATGAAAACCAAAAGTTGTCTTTTTCCATCACAAATGAGCATTTTAAGAGTAAAACCTCTTGCCAGAAAGAATATATTGATGTAAAGGCTTAACATATACCCTTGATCAGAGGACTATAAATTCTTCCAATAGTAATTACAAATCTCTGAACTGGCGAGTGGGGGGGAAAAAAAAAAACCAAACCCAAAACCATAACTATACATAAAAAAGACTCACAATTTTTATTTTAGAAATTTAATCTATAAACAAACAGGCAAACAAGGAAATTTTAATACTTTCTTCTTGCATAAAGAAATAAACAAACTAATTTTATCTATCCTGGTGCAATCTATTCGGTAAGTCATAAAAAATACGACAAGCCAGCTGGGTCTTGAGTCCCATTCTCACTGGGGCCCCTTTTCATTGCCAGAACAGTGTAAAGCAGCCTCTGTGTAAAAGAAACGAAGCCCAGATGAATGTTCGGCAGAGCACAGTGATTCTATAGTCGTAGCTATTAGGAGAAATCCAGAACAGGATGTAGGAAAATCGTATAAGCTGAATCTAAAGAGACAGAGGCCACATCTGGATAGAAGATTAAATGCAAGTGTGCTATACATACACACGACAGAAAAATAAAATTACTTGGACCTAAACTGAGACATATCACAGTGATGACACAAAGAATAAACAGCGGCACTATGAGCTATGTTTGCTTACCAAGCCAGGAATTAAACTTTATGAAAAATTATTATTTAAAATTATCATAATGCTGGGATACAAACCCAGTACATTTACAGACCGATATTTCTAATCTTTACTTACTGTCTGCAGTAGTGATTGTATAAAATAAACCACTAAAAATTCCTAGCCAAGCAAAAAGCTTGATAATTTAGCTTCCTGGCTTGGCTTCCAAAGACTAATGCAAAGTTTAGTAGCTGCACAGTCAAATAAATCTTTGGATTACAGCCTTCTTTTTTTGAGAAAATGGTAAATACGGTATTTTCTATATTATATACCAGAACTACAGTTACAACCCAAGAATGTAGTTCTTTCACCCATTCATTACAGAAAATACTGCTTGAGGGAAACTGCTTTAAACTGATTTATGTGGTAGACACAGAAAGACAACCCAGTCAAATTGGACAATGTGGCAGATGGTAATGGATTTATGCATATTTATGTAGCATGTATTTACTTGTCGACTTTGTTATCCATCTTTTGCCCCTTCCAAAAGTAGACGGCAATTTATAACAACTGTGATGCTGTGACTGTCTGACACTCCCTTCGCAGCCCTTTCCTCTGGACAGGCTGAAAAGCAGCGTGCTTTGTGCAGCTATTTTAATTGTTTTACAGTTTTATTACAAAACATCCTGTCTGTTACACTTGCTTCCTGAGGCTATCATAACAATGTTAGTTGCTACTGCTTAAACCTGCCTCAGGGTATCTGTTTTTACAGTTACAATTAAAGCCAGTAAGTAGTTCACCAACATGTTAACATTAATTTGTCTTTTAATTTATTTGACCTTTTAAACTAAGCAAGTAACTCACTGATGTAAGGGATGCACAAAGTTCAGTCGCTATCGTACACCTTTTACAATAACGTGCTTTCTGCTTCTTTTCCACCAAAACATTCAAGCTTTCAGTTGTGAGTGCTTCTATTTATCCTAAATTACTTCAGAAAAGGCAAAATATATTCACATTGCATTTGATATGCATATGTTTTACATAACCCTATTGCATGTACCACCAGTATAATCTTTAAGACCTGTAACAGACTAACAGAGCAACCTGAGAACAGTTTCCAAAACCTTGATGCACTAAAACTGCTACACACTTACACATCCTTACATTACGAAGGATTGTTTACAGAACACATCAAAACTGATGTCAAAACAAAGACCACCAGGATCCAAATAACCTGAAAACAATCTCCTTTAGTTTTGATACCATTTTCTCATGCAGACACAGTAAATGTAAAAATTGGCACCCTTGGTTCTCGTTTAAAAACACAGACCTATGCCTGTATGCCTTACAGTCATCTACAGAAATTGATGCAAAATCACCTAGATACACTTTTCAGTATTTAGGACAACATAAATACGTTAAAATATAAACAAATAAACTAAATGCTATAAATAAATGCAGTTTCATATTGATTACCTATCAATCTACAGTATATTTAAATAAGCCTCCCAAGCTGCAGGGAGAATCTCCAGGCAGGGTTTTAGGACTACCTTGACTAAGTCACCTTTAAGCTGACTCTAAACTAAGCTGGCACAGCTTCCCCACGTTCTTGATAAGCACGCCCTTTGTCTATGGGCATCATGAGCTGCCGAGTCCATCTAAAACCCTGCCAACAGGAGAGGGGTACCACCCCCCTCAACAGCACTCCCTGGTAAATTAGATATGGGGGGATGGTGAGGAAAGACTCATCAAATGGTCATTTACTGTTAGAGCCATTTAGTCTCAAGTGAGAGGCAATAGGGAGGAGGGAGAGAGGGAGCGAAGCTTGGGGGTAAAAGCTCAAAAGGGGAAAAGATGAAATGAAAACAGGAAAGCAGCCAGTATCGTCTAATAAAAAAATAAATCCTCATAAAAAAAAAAAAAAAAAAGGAGAAAAGTATTAATTCACTCCCTCCTGGGTGATTAAAGTGTTTGACTCCTTGTCTTGCAAACCTCCTCCACGATGACCAAAGCGTTAAACTGTTACTGTCATCTTCCTCCCAATTCCCAAACCTCCCTCAGCTGCAAAAGCTGTGCTCCTGAGCATCTACAAGCTCCAGCCTTCATCTTTCTGCACTGCAGTCATCAACAATTAACAAGAATATTTGCACTAAAAAAGACAACTTTGCAGCAAAAAAGCTTATTTCTGGATAAGGAAAAAAACCCAAAAAGAGATATTAAAATATATGGGATTTTCACCAAAGTTAACTTCGGTATCAGCAGTAAAATCAATTCTGCATCTATTATGTTTCATTTTAGTATCTGATAGTGCACACCATCCTTCTGGATACACAGTACAATGAAAACAAACAAAAAAAACCCCAACCCAGACCAGTTACATATGTCTCTTTTCCCTCTTCTACCAGCAGAATGTCCAAGCTGCCACAGGATTTAGCGCAGCGAGCTGTGGAAATAAGAAATCAGGCTGTGCCTCACCTTAGCACGGAGGCCACATAATATGAAGAAAAATGCTACGGCTGGAAGTGGTCATCGGTCAATTACTCACCCTTTAAAATCCTATTATATTCCAATTCTGCCGAGGAAAATAAAGGCACTGCTGAACACAGAAAGGCAGATCAAACACTATCTTTTTAACCAAATGTGTCCAAAAGAGGTTGTCTTTCCATATGCTGCCAGTCACCCAGGTGAAAGGCTTGGTTCTGACTGGGTGGCTTACAGCACCGGGCAAAGTTAATGGTATTTTAAGAAGAGAGGTGTATGTGGCAATATTTGACTTAAGGCTGTTTAGCACATTGTGGCTACAGAATAACAGAGATGAGCTCCAGATAAAGCAGATAACAGGAATGCAAAACCTAGCCAAAAGAAAGACTAATGCCTACCAGGTAAAATGCAAAACTGTGTGTCTAGAAGAATGTTCAGTAACGAGGCAGCAAGACAGATTCAAGATATACTTCTAGCAGAGTGTAAGATCAGTGCTCTTGCCTTGACAGAAACCTGCTTGAGCGCACCCACATTGGTATACCAACCTTTCACACTGCTAAGGACATAATTTATATCAGAGCAAGACTTTATCAGATGCCATTCTGTGGCAGAACAGGATGAAAAGAATAAAGCTTTGCTCTGGCATAAAATGAGATCGACTTTTTCAGAAGTTGGCCACCAATACCGTATTTACCCTACAGGATCTCCAAGGATCTTCAAAACATCCCTCCCTGTGCTCACATTTACATCTCGACAACAAAAGCATTTTAAGATAATTAAAATGGGGCCACTGGAGAAGGACTGCATTTCCCCCTGCACTAAGGAGATGAGAGAGCATCACGTATAACCTGAAGGCAAGCAAAGGACGCTACGAGATCCTGCACAGCTCCCCAGAGCTTGCTGGTCCGCAGGACCACAAACGGAGGAAAACTACTGCGGAAAGGTGCGTGGTTAAGCTCCTCTTCCCTGGCGATAAGGGCCTGAGGGATTATTTCCCAGGGACAGAAGCCCTCTGCTGGTCAAGACTTTTTATAAGATGATTTACAGCGACTAAATACACCCAGGTTTTAATTTATCACTGGTTTTCCTACATCAAAGTAGAGCCGTGAATGAGAAATGCAAGAACACATTTCACATTCCTTATGAGGAAAAAACAGCTAGCCAGATCACAGCAATCTAATCTTTTTTATCCTTATTAACTGGGTAACTTCTGTTTTGTTATTTCAAAAAATGCCGTCTGCCCCACAGTTAAATACATAATCACTTTTAAAAAGTGTTCATGGCTTACACAGTCCTGACCTCCCATACACAACCGACACCTCCTTCACTGGTCACACAAGAATGACAAGAACCACTCAAATAAACGATGTTACTGAGATAAGTACTCACCCCTGCAATTTGTTCTCCAGCACAGGTATTTAATATTGAAATGTATGGAACTTTTCAAACTTTTTAATATTTAATATTGTTATTAGACATTTGAATTATAGTTTAGTTTCCAAAATTGTGCTTAAGCATAAAACAATGTATTACCTCACCTTCCCACGAAACTAGAATATCATTCTTTAAAGCAAATCAAATCTATTTTTGGCTTTGACTGTAAGGGGGCTTGGTAGCTGTGGTACTGAGATTGGTTAACTGTATTTTTGGTACCTGTTCGTAAGTGGAATTATTTTCCTGCAAGACGTAGGTAAGTAACCATCTTTTTAGACCCACCCCTCAAGTTCAACAGAAAGGACTGAATTAATTTTTGATTTCTGAAAGAAATCAAAGGCTTGTTCTGACCAAAAAAAAGAACCTCTATAGACAAGTTAATCTTTGGATACACAGATTTTATCATGCACACAAATACACAAACACACACACAATTCCTTGTCTCCACACCACCCTACAGCTGTTATTATTTATTTATTGTTATTACCGAGATGGCAAGGGACTTAGTCAAGAATCAGACTTTACAGTCTAGTGCTTCACTCGTTCACCAACAGTAAAGGTTGATCCTGCATCCATGTAATTTTCACTGCAAATTCAGCATCTAGGATACAGCAAAACTCTGAAAAAAAAAATTATCATCTTCATACACCTTGGTCCAAAGCTCGTAGTCCACAGTTTTGGAGCTCAGTGCGTTTATGCTTGGCATCTTTAAATCCATGCAGAATAAAGAAATCAATGAAAATATATAAATAAAAGACATCCAATCAGGTACAGTCCTACATGTGGGAATTCCGCTGTGTGGTGGAAACACTGTATTTCTAAATCTATACCAACAACCAACGAGTAAATCAATGCAATACAGCAAGTTTACAAAAAAAAATCCTGTTATTATGATATCCCTAAAAGTTATTTTAAAATCCAGTATGGCAGGATCCTTAAAAATAAAGCTAACATCGTTATAAATTAATTACAGATGAACCCTTCTGTCAAAAAAGGAGGTGACCAGCATGGCAGAGCACTCCACTTCTGTACATGTGTAACCCTAAGCAGCTGGTCAATACCAGAGAAGTCACTGCTTGACTATCAATATATATATTGTGTGTCAGTCTAGAAAACACATTTATCTGCTACCAGTCTAGCAAGACTGAATGCTTATCCATCCAGCTCAAAAATCCAGGCTCACAGGTATCAAAATTTGCCCATGTTCCCAAGTTTAGCTAGCAGCTGAAGCTTTTTCCATGGAAGAAATATATGAATGTAAACACGGCAGGGTTCTCCTAAAGGAGATGCAGTAATCTGGCTTGAAGATCTGAATGAGCTACGATGAGACTCACAGTCCATTACTCTTTTTAACAAATTATTACAGCAGCAACCAACAGCCTCATTCACGTGCACTGAATTCAAGTTGTTGATACCTTAAATCTGTTATTTTTTTTATTTCTTAGCATCTAATTTTACAACCCTAGGCAACAACGCCCTCCTGATGTTGTGTTTCCTGAGTGAATGTCTAAAATTTGTAAAAATTATTAACAGAATTCCTATTACATTATGTCACACTGATAACTGCTTGGGTCAACAGGAGGGTGTCAGGCTCAACACATAGCCTTCTGTTACGTGATCACAGGGAGTAACTACCACATTTGGTGTCCTCCAGACCACAACTAGACGAGAAGGAGGCACCTCCCAAAGAGGCCGTGCATACGCATCTCCTCACAGGACAGAAACAGAAGTTATGGGTGCCAGCCGACGATCCAGGCAGGAGTTTGCTCTGGTGGGCACAAACTCTTCCTGCCTATTCAGTCCGAGCTTCCCACTCCTCCTTTCCACCGATCCCCTTGGGTGGTACTGTCCTCTGCGCTCTAGAGAAGGGTATGGCAGTAAAAGGCATCGCACTCATGCAGGGTGCACTTTTAGGGAAAAGGGCATTCTCAGCCGGTCTCTATAAAGACATAATTTTAAAACACCGTTTCTGAAGGGAAAAAAAATAATAATCATACAACAAATCACATCCTGTGGAAAATAACTTCCACCATGTTGCTCTGAAGAATACTCTAACTAGGCTAGCTAACAAATTAAACCGTAATTGTAATTACAACATGTTAATACTTAGTCTTTTAACATAGCTCACCATTTGATAGTTCTGACAAAGTACTTTCTGGATCTATTACAAATGTCTTGTACTGGCTTATAAAAGCAAAGCACCACCTCCAAGATTCAAGTTCTATGAAAACCCACACATAAAATTTGCACTTAATTTTGAAGATTTAAGAGAAGACTCATGTTTCAACTTACATTAAAACCACTATTACAACAACAAAAATGTAGATTTTGAAGCTTGGAGAAGACTGAGTGGCAGTGAGCCAAACTCTTTGCTGGACAAAGGGTGGAAGTTATGCCACAAATCTTCGTCCTAAATGTATTATGAAGCAAATATACAGTATCTAACCCATACTCCAGCAAAAGCAAGCTTCCCAGGAAACGGAGAGCAGCACGCCAAACCTGTAATATCAAGACAACCCTAGGACTGGTTCTTCAGCGAAACCTGCTGCTCGTGCAGTTGCATTAACTTCAAGAAGACTTTAAAGGAGTGAGATGTTCTTCCAAGTCAGTAGGGGTGGCACGATCTGACCCTGCAAAGCGCAGACTACTCAAGCCCCGCAATGTTAAAGAACGCGTGATGTATTAACAGTATTAAATTGTTACCGTATTAACATTCAACTATGTTTAAGCAGTAGATGTCAAAGAATGTGCATTAGCCTCGGGCACTGGGGAACCTGGAGGAAGGCATGATTTGTGGTGACCCCGTAGAGCTGCAATGAGAGCATTAAACCGCAGGGACCAGGATCAACCTCAATGAGTTTCACAACAGGCACTTAACGGTAAGGCTGGGGAAAGACGACACGCATACATGCACAGACACAGAAGGAAATTTAATATTTCATTCAATGGAGTGAATCACATTGAATTTTGTCTTCAAACAGACTGAAGAGAAAAGGAGGAATGGTACACAGACCCAATCCAAAACAAATCAATGTAATTGAACAAATTATTCTTCATAATGTAGAACATGTGCTGCCTGAGTAACACACCAAGATATAAATACATATTAATAGAAAGGGAATTTTAGTCAAGAAGGAAGTGACACCAAGCATCATAAAAAAAAAAAAAAAAAAAGTGCAATCGACAGGGGCACACAATATCTCTAATTGCAATAAATAGATCAATTATAATTGGGGGAGCATAGGCACCCCATAGGACCTTGCCAGAGCTGGAGGAGTGCAGGTCAGACAGGGTGCCTTGCTCCGGGTGGCTGCAAAACGCAGCCTCACCAGGTCCAGCGCAACAGCACCAATGCCGCCTATGCGAGCGCCTCTCAAACACTGACCTACGGTTCAGGTTACAATTGCTCCTATTTAAAGGCTCATTTATACCGCCAAGAAGTATAAAGAGTCTTTACATTAAATAGGAATCAAAGCCACAAATATTTGTAAGGCTAGCAGGACTTAGCAGTGCTGGAGCAACGCAGGTTTCCTATCATCCCGGCAAAGTCATTAAGGAGTGTCAATTTTTAATCGCTTTAAGGCTCCCTTGTATCTGATAGAGCACTATACAGCACAAGAGTATCTTGAAATCTGTACTACTGCATCCAGAGTAACTGGAGGGAATGTCATGTGGATAAAAAAAAAGAAACTAACTGCAATTTTAAAATTAACAAATGAGGCCTTGGAGATCTTGCTCGTATCTCAAATGCAGCACTGGGAAATTGTGGTTTTATTTGTAGCAAAGCTAACGATAAACAAACATATGAATACTGATGATACTTTATTATATCTTATTTTGAGCTACAATTTAGCCATGTGCTGCACTGAATTTATCCCTCTGGAGTCCAGCTCCTGTGCCTACAAAATTTGGTTTGGCTCAGGAGGCAAAGGTTGATGCTTCCACATGCGAATGTTTCAAAACCTGACATCCATTC
>NW_009259683.1:298631-307074 GCF_000687185.1 Egretta garzetta
TTAAAAAGTGAAGTAAGAATGGTGTGTGGAAACCCAATTATGGGGCTATCACGCATCAGGTTTCTCTAGACATACCCTATTTTCCCACACAGATATTTCATGCAGGTAGAAAAAGGAGGAGTGCTCTGTTGAGGCTCCGGTGATGCTTTTACTCAGCATAAAGTTGAAAGATGGTAATGACATAACTAAATGCATGTACGCACATCTCCTTGGTAACCCAAGTAAATGTACATAAGGCAGTCAGCATAAAGATGGTAAGACACCTCTGAGCTGCAATGCTCAGTCACCTCGTGGTCTCATTCTAGCAAACTATTTTTCCAGTGTAGGTGACAGAAGAAGAGGGGAAATAGAAAAAAAAAAAGTGCAGACAAGCAAGGAAGTGTTAACAGAGCAATAAGTTTGGGTGCCTGATTTGATAGTTTGCAACTTATTTTGTTCTGTATTCTGACAACTCGCCCTTCTTTCCTTTTTTCTTGCTTTCAATCTTCTTTAGGACCATGTGAATTATTTTTTTTTCTTTCTTTCTTTCTCAATTTCTTTGCCTGACTACCCACCAATATCTCTTTTACTTCTCCACTTAGGTTTCTCTCCTATTCCCTCCCTTGTGAATCTTTCTAAGTCAGTGTCTTTTTTTTTGTAAATTGCTAGTTCAAGCCTACAAAAGCCTCATTACATGACTGCAAAAACCCAGACCACATTTAATAAATGGCTGTACTAAACCTGGTATTTCCCTCGTGCAAGAAGCAGCTTTGGGGGCACCAGCAGTCCTGCCAGAGACAGGATGGCAGTGTTACGGCACAGCTAATTAAGTACCTTTTCCTTCAAATTCCATATGGACTCCCTTTTCACCATGCTTCTTAAGTAAGACTCATCTTATCTTCTGGACTATGAACAATATTGAAGTGTAGCACATAATATTTATATAAAAGCACGTTACAAATTGATCCTGAGGGCGGGAACAGTAATTTTGCTGTCTACACAAACTATCTTTAAGTGCAGTTAAGAAATCATTTCACAGGCTCAAAGTATATAATAAAATGAAGGTAATAAGCATGACTGAGACAGAGAAGGAACAAATTATCTTCTGGCAATATACCCTACAGTTGTGACTGGATAAAACTGTTAATCTGCAGCTGAGCAGAAAATGTATAATCCGAAGGGATTTCTTCATTTAAAATGAAACAATCTGCTATCCTTTGATAAAACAGTAAGAATTGACAGTATTACACAAATTACAGAAAACAGCACAACAGGATGCAAGTCCAATAGAACAAAGAAAAAAAAAAAAAGTTATTCAGGATCTCCAGCATTAAAAAGATGCCTTCATTGACTAGAAAATAGAAGCTAATAGAACAGCCAGTATCATGAAGCTACATTCCTCCTCTGCTCACACATACCTTTCTGCTGGTACACGAATCCAAAGCTTTTTTTCTGCTGCTCCCGCCTGTCTTCCTGGTACCAATCATCTAAGCTGTTACATTGAATTAATGTAAAACTAAGAAAAGATTTCCTAAGAAACAGCTACTCAAACTCCACTTACAAGCCATGGGTGCTTTTCCATTTGAAATTAAATGATACTCATCTTTCACAGACAAAGCATCTGAGATTTATCTATGCAGAGTAATCTTTCAGCAGAATTATTACTAATCGCTTCTTGTGATTCCATTTTCCAAATGTGTTCTGACAAGAAATAAAGAAAGCGGTGTAGGTCAGGTCTCAGAAGTGAAAGCCAAAAGTACAATTCTAATTAAGACACAACTCAATACATTATATTAGAAATACCTCTCTATGCTTGTTTAAGTAGACAAGCAACACAAAACAATTTATTTTGTGTTGAAGAAGGCGCCTGCACACAAGAGCAAAATACAGTATACTGCTGTTTCCAGCATAGAAATTGCAGCCACAGCCACTAAAACTATGAACTGATCCCACTGAGAACCCCTGCGCAGAAACACCCCTCTGAAAGCAGAGTGGATTTTTTGGTTTTCTCCGAGACTACATCGACCTGCCACGTGCAGATGTGGACGCTGCACTTCACAGGCAAAGTACAAACATCAAACTGGGCTGCGGCAGTCTTCAGGCGCTGACTTCAGTGGAAGACAGCCACATCTTGCTGTGGGGAAAACAGGCCAAGCAATTAAATATGCATCAACATTAAAGCGAAGTGTACAGAAATAGCTTACAGACATCATTTTGGCTTACCAGCTCTGCATGCATAGCCTGCATACATATTTCATTTTTAACTGTGAAGACAAAACTTTTGTGCAATATAGTTTCTGTGACACTATCTTTACTGTTGTATGCATCATGGAGTCTTGGAGCAATAAAAAATAATATGACAGCATTAGCAGAAACTAGATTTTTTTTTTTTTTTACTAGAAACTTGTTCAAAGTATATCAACTTGTTCAAAGTATATCAACTTCACAGATAATACCCAGCACACTGTCCCATTAACATTAATGAAAAGCATCTTATAAAATCCCTTCCTTGGTGCTTATGTGTTCAGTTTACAGCCCTGACCTTCCAACTATTTCTTTTTTCCCCTCTACTTTTTTCTTCCTTAGTTAATTCCTTCATTAACTGACAAAAAATAAAATGTCTGTGAGCCACTCCACCTCAGAGCAACATCCACAATATACAAAAAAAAGCGCAGAAATGCTCAGCTACAGCCACGCATTTAATATTTACTTCCAGCAGTGAGATGAGACTATCTGCATTCAACATTTTGTATGATCTAATATATAACGAATCTCTGGCATATCCATAGGGCAAAAAGGAAATTCTTTTTTCCTGCACTATGGCAGCATAAAATAGTCTGACAAACCCTTCAAACCGTCAGCAACTTCTTGGGGAGAGACAAAGACAACGGATAGCCCTACCAAGGCACTAACATCTGCTCAAAACCTGCGGTTCCTCTTTTCTTCTTCCAGCTCTTATCCAAGCTAGCATGCACTTGTGTAAGTCTTTAAAGCACTGAACATTTAAGCATGTCACAATTCTATGATGTCTCATTTATATAGTTAGCACTAACATATGGTCCACAATCAGTGTGGGAAATCTGAAATACTCTTTGGGAAGCTGTCAAACCTAAAGGGATATATTTTTCAATAAGTTAAAAGAATTAAACATGCAAATCCTGCTTATAATAAGGATAGCCAGAAAATAGAAATTTAGCCCCAAAGATGTGCTTGCTCACTGTATGAAACACAGGGTTATTCTGCTCTGTATGTGCCAGTGCTGGTACAAATCAGAATATACAATGACATGCAGAGAAGTTCTGCGGCCACCACTTTGGCTGGATTTTAGCAGTGCTGGGGAAAACCCCACAGTAGATAAAACTGAAACCCACCACGAAAATGCCAGCTATAGTTAACACACTGGTCTGAATATGGCCTCATAGTAGACTGTATTAATCCATATTCTTTCCAAAACTTCAGATGTCCCCTGGAGAGGAACAACTCTGCAACATCTCCAGCAAGTACCACACCATGTGTTTAGCAGGGACCACTTTTACGCAAGCTCACCCCAATTCTTTTTTCACAGATAAAAGCCCAACATCCCTAAAAATCTCTGGGCTAAGTTTCATTCTCCTTCACCAGTTTTGGACTAGGAAAGCTGTATCTGATTCAAGCATGGGACCACCGTGACCGCCGGCAGCAGGAGGCCCCACCATGGGAATGACCAACTCCAGAAGACAGCAGAAGCAAACAAGGAGAGAATCACAAGCTGCTGCCTACGTATTAGCAATGAGTTATCTCAGTCCCTGAGACGAGCCTTCAGGATCAACAGTTGCGCCTGTTACTTATTAATGAATTGTTAATTAATCAGTTGTACAGATCTAGATGAAACACTACTGGAAATGCTGAGAAGATCTCCCAGTGACAACAGCAAACTGAACACCAGGAGAGTTTCTGCAGCATCCAAGTGTTCCTGATTTCCCTGGGAAGTCATGACTGTTTTTCCCACAGATCAAAGGAACTAGAATAGACCAGCATGTGTGTAGCAGCAAAAATCCTTTGTAAAGCAGACAGCCTATATGTACAGCTAATAACTTTACTCTTCGATACAGCATTATTTAGTGAGGAAAAAGAAAAATTTGAAACCATTGGTGATTCCACATTAAGGAAATCGCATGCTCCAAAATTATTTGATCACCACTAGGTTTCAGAATGACCACTGAAATATGGAACTAGCTACACATTTCTCAAAACAGTTGTTAGTAAAGTCAAATCTGTTCAGTAAAACCCTTTCGTAAAGGCAACTGCAGCAATAGAAAAGCTCACTAATTTTTCTGAATAAAATCCCACACCCTGTGGTTAAGAATCTGCCAAGCAAGCCAAATACCCTGAGCAAGCAGAGCTGGCATTTGACATGTCTCTTAAGAGCGAGCTGTGACAAGCTACTAATGACCTCAGTCAGAAAGCAACTAATAGTGTGCTGGAAAAGGTATAAAGACATGAAGAAATCTGGAGAGAAGGACCAAACGCTGACTTGGGATAAAGAGGTAAAATTTTTTTTCAGTGAATGACACTGCTCAGATCAGCTCTAGACCTGTCCCTCCAAATTTTCCACACCTTTTATTGCTAGGTGGATTCATCCTTAACAACGCTATAGCCTCAAATGTGCTCTAAACGTGTGAACAGCAGCATGTTGACATAAAATTTGTTTTGAATCTTGGGGTGAGCCCCGAACGTGCAACATTTGCCTACAGTAAGAGCTTCACAAAGCTGGAGAACTGGCAGTTGTGAAAAGGAATTAGAAGTGTTAACAGGTATGGGAGAAAAACTTAACCATTGTGGTCCATGTATGTCAAAAAAAGCATGTGGGAAGGGAGATTAGACAGGGAGGAACCACTTGGACTGAGCTGGTAGCGGGAGAGAGACAAGTTTGCAATGCCATCATCGGTGAGCTTCGTAACGGGCATTTCCAGTGAGTGGGAAAAATACCCAGAAACAAACCAGCTAGAGATGAGAAAAAAAGATTCATGCAATGCAGAGTTTTCTTCCTTACAGCGACAAAGTACATGGGCCCTTCCTTATTCTTTTAACTCTACTCAAGTTACTGATTTTATTCAAATCCTCCTTGCAGCCTGCTAGCTGTTGAAAGCTCTGTCTGATCCGTCTCTCACAAGTTTCAAAGGTGGAAGGAGAAATGTGTTAAGATGATGTCTTAACTTGTCCAGATAACTCACATTTTTCTAAAATGACTACCACTGTTTTATCTAAGTGCTATACAACAACCAAAGATGGAAGCTGGTTTGCCATGACAAGAAATGAAACAGACCTGAGGTGTTCATATTTGCACTTAATTACAGAATAAATGAGAGCAATTGCATGGTAAGGTGATACAACTCGACATGGTTACCTTCAACCTTGCATTTTCCTGATGTCTGCATGCCAGAAAGGTTTGTTCTTCCTCCCTCCTCAGCCCCTTCCCTCCCTCAGTTTCAGTTCTTGACTTTCACCTCACAGGTTGCATGGCATTAATTAGAATTATTAAAAGGAATGGTCCAAGAGGAGCCAAACATACGAGGTATCATATTCCAATTTCATCAGGCATTCTTCCTAGGATCCATGCAGCAAAGATTGCCTCCGCTTGAAGATGAGAGTTAATGGACAACTGGGAAGGCATGGTGAACCAAGGACACAGAATTAAATATTATTTAAGAGCACGATATGCAGTGACACAAATTACGTTTTTGAGGGAAACGGTGGTATCAGCCTCAGAGTGAATGGATGATGTGCATCCTTCCTACAGTGAAACTGTTCTTTCGTACAGATAAAGCATGAGAAAGGATGCAAAGACCTTTAAACACATGGGAGATTACAACCTAAACCCTTAAGCCAAGTTTTTACTCATGTTAATAAGGTTACTTTACATCATTGCGGTAGGAGAAAGGAATCATTAAGACCTTTACACTGTCGAGACATCAAGAGTAGAAAAAAAACCACCTTTAATATAAATGAGAGAATCAGATCTAGCAAGAGTCAAATCTAGGGAAAAGATATTATATATATTGTTTATGTAATACTGTCTATTACTGTATTTATCACACAATACATCATATACATATTATTTAGGAGCAGTGCATTCAGGATGTGTATAGCAAATGACTCTCTCAGTTCCTCTGCCAAAACACGAAGAGGAAGCAATACTTTTTTCAGATTTCACTCTGAAGAGGATCAGAACTAACAGTAGCCATGGATGTTGATGCCTTAAGTAATTTAAGATCAACACATAAAATGAAATTCTTATGTTTTCAAACATAGCACTACAAGCTAAAGGAGCTTACTCAGCGGAGTTTGCTTGCCGCTTCTGATATTAACAGCCTTTCAATTCCTTTTATTTAACATTATTTCCCAGTTAGAGAGCATTCATATATTTGACAGGCGTTTTGACATGGCCCAGCCTACATGACGATTATTATTTAATTAGCTCTGTTACTGCTTATTTCAGAATGCACGAGGTCACTCATAAAATATCATATAAATGATAATATAAATCATTACACAAATTCTTTCCATTTAAAGAAGCATGAGCCATCTCAAAAAAAAAAATCTTAAGTTTTAACTAAAAAATACTGAATACAAAAATAACAGTTTTCATTAATAATTATCAAGGAATACTACAGGTAACTGTAGTCAGCATATATAGGAATATAATTTTAATATTCACAACAGCAACAACAAAAAAGGGATTTTCTATGACAAACATTAATATTGAAATTCTCAGGAAATTTGGGGCATTCTTTGTTATGGAAAATAATTTTGAATCCTCATTTACAGAAATGTACTTCACCCCTACCATGTTACAAAGCCCTACAAACCTGATTTTACTTAGGTTTTTCTTGAACATAAAAATATTGGGGGGTGGGGGTGGGGAGGTGGAGTGCAGTTTGTGACTTCAGGTACCTGGACAAGAAAGTAAAGCCAACTGAAAATATATATGAAAATAACCAAATGGGTTTTGCAGGCCAAAATCAAATGACTTTTTGTAATGTTTTCCATTTTCAATAATGTAAGTTATTAATAATAAGAAAGAAAAAAAAAAACACCTACGTACATTTTATGCAACAACAAGGTTTCCAACGAATGGAAGCACATCTTGGAAGCAATGGCAGTAAAATAACATGCAAGACAAAAATATTTATGGGTTCCTCAAATGTCAGTCATAGCTGGAATGCCTCAAACCACCTTCTACTTTCTCATTACCTGCCCTGACAGCACATGCAAAAAGTAAAGAGAGCACAAGCAGCCCTTCACATCAGCAATGCGACCCAGGAGACGCGGTGAGGCGGCGCAGACGTGATCTTTCAGGCCACCCTCAGGTCGCAGTTCGGTTCTAAAGCAATTTGGTCCTCTCCCAGAGCTCACCAACACCACCCGAGACACACAGGCTAAATTAAGATCTTCTGACATGGAATGATGTCTTACCATTAAAAGTGATGCCATCCTTCCTAAAGGAATTCAGGTAGCCCTGAGCCGATGGATTTGTAGAGGAAACAAAAACTGCTTGAGGAACATCAGCTTCTTTATTCCCTCTTTTCCCCTCTTTTGGCAAATTTGGTGCCTCACCTGCCTAATCTATGAGCTTCTAAAGCTTTCCCAAGCAAGACTCTCACCCTCAGAAGGTTCTGGTACATGTCAACCCGCTAAAAAACTGCATCGCATTTTGTCGTGGCGCTCTCTGTTGGAAGCCATGGGCTGAAGAGCATCACCCTGTGACTGCACAGGGTACCACGGTGGAAGGCTGGGCTGCGACCTTCACCCAGGACCAAAGTGCTTGCCTGGCACAACCAGAGTTTCACATCCAGGGAAGCTTGTTACTCCCCTTCCTTCCCCATGCACCATACTGGAGTCAAAGAAGTTGTATTAAGGAGGCTGACTTTGTAGGCTTGTAGTACTCTGTCATGAAAAATCACTTTACCATGGCCACAACCAGTAGAGCGCTTAAACGCAGGCTTAGCTAAGTCCTTGATTAGTTCTGTTAAAACCAATGAGGAATGCATGAGCTTGAAATTAATTTCATACGTAAATGCTCTGGAACAGGATCTATATCCCTACTGCAACATCACCCCTACAATTTAATTTCTTTCCAGTTCATCGGTCAGTTCCTGTTTCTGGCATAATATTCCCAGGTTTGTTGTTTTTTTTTTTTTTTCCACCAAACAGTGTAAGAAATTTCAGTGTCTTTAACTGAAATTTCCTCAAAAAAGAAGGAAAAAGCACCCTCACAAACTGCCCCCTCCCCCCCCCGCCAAGTATTTTTATGTTTAAGAAAAATCTAAGTTGTTGAAATCCTCAGCAATATGCCCAAGTTTCTTTAAAATAAAATTATATGCCAATAAAGACCAGTTTTAAAAAATTAATTTCTGTCTATTCACAAAGACCAGTATTTTCAAAAAGCATTAAATACCTTGAGGTTTTTTTAAACAGTTTTGTA
>NW_009259683.1:307113-325710 GCF_000687185.1 Egretta garzetta
CTGCTGCAGCACCTTCAGTAAATGTACAGTAAGCAAAAGACATTTTAATCCTTACATACAGCCTGTAAGATGAGGCAGGAATTATTGCACTTACCAGGAAGGTCTGTCAAATACCATCCCCGCCCCCCCCAGCCGTATTTACACTCCCTGTGAAGCCCACCCCTCGCTGCTCCTCCTGCCTGGCAGCTGGAGGGGCAGGCCAGAGCGACGTACGCTGGAAAACTACCCAGCTAAAGCATCTGAGGCTCCAGTCTGTAAAGAACCAGCCCAGCACATTGCCTTTCCCAGCGTTAACTGGCCCATCTAATCAAACAGAGCTGAATTTCACGAGCCTCACTGAATGCAGCGGTACAAAACAATATCCCCTGGTAGTACAATGACCGAAGAAGTAAGATTATTTATCATTGTGCTTTGCGACGGGAGCTTCTTTGGAAGCAGCAGGAGGCTTTCTATATAAAAAAAAAACTTCCTTGATTGGCTCTTTGATATTAACAAAAGGCTCTATTCTATCTTCAGTGCGAGCACGTAGTTTCCCCCTAGTGCTAAAAGAAGTTACGCGTGCACGTGGGAGAATTTCACCATCATCTCTTGGTGATAGCATCCTTCAGTTTCCACAGCTCTCCACCTATGGCCACGTTCTGAAGGGAGAAACACCCTATGTGTTTAAAAGTTAAGGCAGCCAGTGTATCTAAAGGATGGACGTTCACAAAGCACGCTGCTCCCAGGGTCTGGGTCCAGCCAAATCCTCCCTGCGGGAAGCCACATTCTGTATTTATTCATGAACACATGGACAGGAAAGAGAAGTTTACAACTGGAGTCAGACCTGGATTTCATACACAAGTTGAAGACCCAGCTTTTGCTCTGAATAAGCAGAAGAACTAGGTACCAGCTAATTTCTACTTATTTTCAAGGTGAAAGTGGCACATGTGTTATAGGTGGGCTGGCTGCACAGTGATTAGTTTCACGTTCTATAAACACACAAAAAGCTACAAACCCGCTACACTGATTAAAAGCTATGAAGGAATATTGGGGAACATTATGTTAAGGGAGGACATACACCTCCGCTTCCATCCCGCGCAAATTTCCAAATCGGTTTTAGTGCAATCATTTGTTTGTGACTCCACTGCTTTTTCCTCATGAGGGGAAAAAAAAAAAAAAAAGAAAAAAAATCACATTCTCCACGAGGACTGCGTTTTCCAAATAAAGGGAACTGTGGCTGAAATGCTGATTACCCAAAAGAAACCCTAACAAAAGCAAATGTCATAAACTATAACTATATGCTACACAATATATGCAGTTTCACTGCAAATGCAGCCCTAGCCACAAGAACAGCGATGTCTTTTGAGTCCCATTATGTATAGGAAGAATAAGGATATTTATGAATGGGCAGTAGCTGCTTGTGCTCATTGCCCTGGGAGAAGCATATATATTCATAACAGCCAGTGGACTTGAATAAGTTCAGCACGCTTACTTTGTTTCAGAAGAATACACAAGCTACACAACAGTCCAGGATTTAAGGCTCCTCCAAATCAGTGTTAGTTTTCATGGGGAGGGGAAAAAAATTCATAGTCAGCTAATAGGTAAATACATTCAAGTACATGCTCCATCCTGGAATATACTGTTGACAACTGTGTAGTGAATCCTTGATTGAACATACTATTCGGTATGATGCAAAATCTGCTTTTCTTGAGGATGTTCCCATGAATACACTCTCAATTAGATAAATACGTATCACTAAATATTCATCAGTGACTTCCTTTATTCAGAAATATCTCCTCTCCTGTGAATAAGCACTCAAAAATAAAAATCATCTTCCCTTTTGAATTACTAGAAGCTTGAGACTTCAGTATTCACAGAAGAATTGCATACTTTCTGCTGCACTGGAGCTGCATAAAAATGTAAGAAACCTGAAAAAACAATCAAAATGGGCGGTTAGACTAAGGAGATCTGTGGTCTGCCTAATGCAACCTCCAGCCCATCTGTGACTAGTACCATGGAGAAGAAAGGTATATTCTACTGCACAAGTGCAGAATAACCTGCCCATAGTCAAATTGCTTTTTTCCTATAACTATGCCTTAAAACACTAGCGGGAAAGGAGGTGTTTATCCTAACTTCTGTTAATGCACAAATTCTTAACATCCATGTCAATGCCAGCTTTTTCTTTTTGAATTCATACATTTAGAATATGATACCTATTTTGCCACAGGTTCCTGAAGTTAATCATGTATTGTATTAAAAAAAAAGTTTCGATTATCTCCATTTACTGCCTTTCAATGTAGTTCTTTGTTCTTGCAGTTAAGCTAAAGCACATTATTTATTTATACACACACAACTCACTGACTGCTCATCCTCTAACCTAACTAAGCTGGTTCTATTTCTTTCAGTACCTTGTCACAAGGAATTCCTCCCAATGCCACAAATCACTTCTGCCCATCCTGCAATCCTTCTCTATTTGATTGTATTCTCTTAAGCGTGATGCAGAACAAAACACAGCATTCCTATTATAAAGTACCACTGGTTTACATCATGATAACTGCTAACCAGGAATTACTGCCATTCTGTTTTATAAAATGATTGGGTTTGTTTTTTGTTTTTTTTTTCCTAAGAGCTAGATAAAAGACTGACTTGGTAGCTTTATTCCTGCAGCAAATGTAGTTAATTTAATATCCAGCAACATGCAATTTGGCCAAATTATGTACTTGGAAGATTTTATTTGGCATTGTCAGCTGCAAAATTCCATCTGCCATCACAGTGCCTATTCCCTAAGCTTTGACAGATACTCCCTAAAGTTCCTCAGCCTTCCTCCAATTCATTTTCTCTCACCCACAAATTCTACCATCTCTTTACTCATCTTTCGGGATTCACTATACAACAGTAAGACTAGTAAGATTCACCCTACTACTCAATATCCCTACATCTTCCCGTTAATCTTCTACGATGTCCAAGTTGCCAAGCGTCCAGGCAGCTCTGAACATGACACACCACCTAGAAGACAGGATAACCCTGCATTACGCCATGCTCCAGCTCCTGCAGAAGGAACGGTTCCAGGAAGTCTGCCTCATCCTTCTCCATCCAATAGTCTGAAACGTTTCTTATAGCAGTTTTGGATGAGAACTTCTTGAAAGTCTAGGAAAAAAACTACACCCATTAACGTCTTCTAACACAAAATAATAGTCTGTTATAGTTTTAGTTGCACCTGTTCATCTTCTTTAGTTGTACCTGTACCTTCATCGGACCTAGTTGTAGAAACACTCATAACAAGACAAAATCTATTACAGTCTATCATCTTGTGTACCTTTCCTTGCCTCTTCTTCCTAGGAAGGTTCTACTCTGAAGAGAGAAAAGGGCCACAGACACCTTGTGATCCAACGAACCCGCTCAATTGGAAGAGTTTTTATGTAAAAGACAGCGATATAACCAAGAAAAGGAGAGGTGATGCTTTGATGTGAATAATCGAATTCTCACAATATTTCACTGAGCCTGCCTGGCTGCTGCTACCACCACCAACTGATATATTTTCCTTCTTCTCAGTCCTTAGTTGGGCAATCCAAATGTGGGGCAACAATCCAGCCTGAAATGCTACACGCTAGTGAAGTTCACTCCTATTGTGGAAAAAGCATTTGTCCCAAAAGGCACTCTTCTAACCTCAAAAGCCTGCAAACAGCAATGCTTCTAAGAGCCCGCATGCATCCCACACAAAACCTGTATCCCTTTAAATGTCAGCTCACAAATGCACCAAAGATGTATAAAGCAAGCACTTCCATTTCTGGGATTTTAGGAAGTTCTTTGGTACACTAGGTTGCAGTCAGCCTTCAGTAAGAAATTGCTCCAATGGGTCAGACACGATTTTATAGCAGCAAGAGCTACATTTAGACTCCATTCTCAATGCTTTTTATCTTTTTGAGGGGGGAATTTCTTCCATTTTTTTCAAACCAGTTTGTCCTTGTTTATTTCAGCTATTGTGTCTCCATCTAAAACCATCAGAATCAATGATACGGAAATATTCCTGTAGGAATCTTTTTTTCTAAAAGCACAGTATCAGATGGTCGTTTCTATCTTAAGAAACAGCTTTCCAAAGCAAAAACAGCATTGATCTCCATAGCTATAAACACAGCAGCTGAATACATCCATATACATTTCACCTTCCTAGTACTTATTATCAGCAAAAGCTTTAAAGTATCAGAACAAGAGCAGGTAACAAACCACAATGGGAAGCAAAACAGTCCAATAACTTCAGGTGCAGACCGTGCCATCAAAAAAATGCTGAAGAGAAGCAATTCTGAAATAAATATTTTAGAAAAAGAATGGCAAGTTACTTCTTTTCTAGAGTGGATCAATACAGCAAACCCTGGATGTAAAAGCGAGACAGACGGCAGGCACATAGCCTCCTTTCTCTGCCAGACCACCACCTTGCAACTGTAGATTGCTCCTTCAGACTTCACTTAAGGAATTGCCAGCTCTCTGCCAGTTTCATAGGCTGCAGATTTTGTTGTACCACTGCAACTTAACCACCGCATCTTTCACTTAAAAATTAAGCAAGTTTCTCAGGCCTGTGACTGCCAAGTAAAAAACTCAAAAACGCATGATCCTTATGAACTCAGAAAATCAGAAAACAAATAATAAGACAAGTATAGCCTTTTCATTTAATCTCAACGTAAAAGTTTTTTGGAGACCAAAATAACTCTATCTGTAATTGGCTAGCGAGCAAAAAGATAATTAATAGATAACTGAGGATAAGGAAGCCTTTGTGCGTTTGACTCTTGAACATGGTTGTTAATATATCTGCAGAAAAATAATGGCTCCTTTTTCCTACTTTCTACTAAATACAAAATGTAAATTATCTAAGCACACATGAATCTTCTGAAAAATAGACCTTAACCAAAAGCCTCTATAAGTCTGCTTAATAACACTAGATAACAGATCGCTCACCAGGATGCGGATCCAGCTTTCCAGCTGCCCCCCCCCCAGCAAGCTGTCTTCTCACAGGTCTGAAGTTGTTCAGGACAGAGATACTGATCCTTTACAGCCTGTTTTGTGAGGACCTACTGTAATACAGTTCTGATCAGACAGAGGCAAGCAAACAGTTCACTTTTCTTCATTACTAACACAGGTTAAAACAAAAAAAGTGATCCTCAAGTCCTCTGAAGAGTGTACAACATGGTATTGAACAGACTGTTTCATTCTTCATTACTCAAAAGCATTTCAACATGAACCCATTCCTATTCATGGAAGGCCTCAAATAAATGCGCATTCAATTCCACTGACATCAGCTGGGGCTTTGGTGTAATCATCAGGCACACACATAAGTACCCCCCCACACTGAATATAGGCTTTCGGAATGGGGCTTCAGTCACTTCGCACATGGGAGATGCAGAGCCCCTGCTGAAAGCAGAAGAGGAGGTATGCCACAGGAATGAGGAGACGATGAAGATGCTGAAACATTACAGAAATACTGCAAGCAGAGTCTACATCCCGAAGCAGGCGACAGTCAATGTACTAGCACGGGTTCTCGTACATGCAATCAGTGAGTCGGGCTTCTTGGGACACCTCCAAAGTAACATCACGTTCCGTACGACCAAGCTCCCTGCTTGGCAGAAGTCTCACTCCTGTGCAAGCAACGCCAACCACAGAAAAAAAGAACTGGCAATAAATTGGATGGATTAAATTGATCACATTTTCAACCATCCTGGCCACAACTTCCCAGGTGACAAAAACGGCAATCCATTAGCAGCGGTCTTCTTTTTCACATTTAAAAAACCAGAACACTCCCACCCACCCCAGTTGTCAGTTTTCAGTTGAACCCTAATACTACAGATGAACTCCTTACCATAATGAAGCATCCTGACAGCATACGGCAGGTTCCTTTAATGAAGGGAACAACAAGAAGGATGCAGCGTTTCCAAATAATTTTACCATTAAAAAAGGAAAAAGCCGATTCCACCTGCAAGGAGTCAGCTACACTAATGAAAATGAAAGAAACTACTAAAAAGTAACAAGATTTATAGTTCCATAGTTAAGGGGCAAGGGAAAAGTGAAAAAGCAATCACTAACATGTTTGCAACAAATACAATTTGGATCACACTGCTCAGGAACAGAAGTTTCATCAGAAGTGAAAGACGATTTAAAAAGAAGAGTGTGTGTCGCATTTGCAAAGGTGTTCTTTCTTTCCAAGTAGTAAAAAACTCTTAATAGGCCTAATGCAATCCAAAACTTGGGGGTTTTTTTTCCTCTCACGTTTCATAAAATTAACCTTATTTTTACTTATTTCTCATCTCTGGTCCTGACCAACAGTTCATGACCAGAACAGGTCTGGTGTTCAAGGCAATTTTCACAGTTTAGGACACTGACTTTAGACTAATCAAAAGGAAACGCTGCTTTGTGACATGATGAATTATCTTTTTGACATAACAGACAGGACTGTTGCTTCTCTCTGAGCTCAATCTTTATTTCATGGTCATTTTTATCAAATCAGTGCTGGTGGTGATACATCAAATGCTTAGAATTTCAATGAAATTTTCATTACAAGAATTTCCAGGCTTCTGCACATTTTCTCTGTTTGGTTTATTCTATTTGTGGTTTAGTCTCAACATCTTTCCATGAGGTTTTGCCGTCTGTCCTGGGTAGTTCCCAGTACAGCTCAGCCTTCTTGGCAGCTCTGTGACCAGAGCAAGACTGGGGTAGGAAGTCTGTCCCACATTCCCTGCTCTCCGCATTTCCCAGCGGTGAATACAGCAAGCTCTATGCTTCTAGTCTGATCCTGGGTACCATCCAGGTTGTTTTGTATTTGTGAGCATCACCCCATGGGTGGCTTTATATTTTGCAGCAAGTTGAAAAGGTCAACAGGCAGTTAGCAGCTATGGGTTGATCATAAAACTATATACACACATATATGTATTTAAACCATCTATAAGTAGTTTCTGTATTAGCTATGGTTATGTACAATACATATTAGTTTATAGTCATATAAACAAACAATCTATATTTATATTAAAAGTACATCCAAAAATACACATAAAGGCACACATACATATATATAAATAAAACATGCAATATAATAACTAACAGTATTCTCTTATTACATCTAATCACATCGATAGCCAAAAGAAGCCAACAGATACAAAAGTCACATACTCGGTATTTGATCCTTTTAAAATGACATCTTCCAAATGATGGCACCTCCAGTAACTCTCTACATAACTTTACACATTTTTCTTCTTCTCAAAGAGCCCGTCCTCTCTTCCTTTAGCATAATATTACAGTTTATTCAACTTTAGTACTTGATAATAGAGAACTGACTTTGTAAGAGATGAGCTATCAGAAAGGTACTCTTACACATATGTACTGTTCGGCAAGGAAATAAAGCCAGATGACGTTGAACCAGGTTTCTGAAGCTACCATTTTAGAAAAACTACAAACAACTAAGAAAAGTACGGTTGCATAATTTTTAACAAAACAATATGGAACCTGATGCCATGCATTAACGGTCCATAATGTTATTGAACAAGACTACAAGAGAGACACTTTACTTGCACTTGCTTGTCAGACAATTACTTTCTGCTAGTGTAATACTTCATGTGCATACTTCCAAGGAAGACTCATGAACGCACAGGTTCATTAAGGGAATGAGAGAATCGATTGTAAAATGGAAAAGGCCGAGTGAGGTCATATTTCAAAGAGATGAATATGGTACACTCCATTATGTTGTAATCAACCTCTCTCTTTCATCCTAAGAACTGTAATAGTCTATCCTAATTTTAAAAAAAAAAAAAAAAAAAAAAAAAAAAATTTCTCACTGCCTGCATTGTACCTTCATCCCAAATACAGTGAGGAATTCAAATGTGCTGCAGGCAGTTTCCATTTACCATGGTCTTTGGAGCAGACGGTATTGATGTTGCTGACCATTTTTCTCCTTAATAAGAAAAACATTCAAATGCTACTAATATTGCTGCCTTGGCAAACCACATTTAATAGATGAGACTTGCCCTGTACATGACACATAGAACATCAATCAAGGCTGAATTTTATTTCAATTTATTATGGTTGCTGTCTAAATGAAAAAATGCTTATATCGTTAAAATGTCTTGCAATATAAATGCGCAAATGATGTAATCACCCATTTTGTGAGAAAATTCTGATTTCCCTTAAAAATATCTACAGTTGAACTTCTAAATATTTAATAAATGCAAAACTAAAAAATACAAGCACGTTAAGAAACCACAGTAATTGGTATCTGGTATAATATCATGGTTTTGTGCTTGATAGCTTTTCTCTTTAGAAGACTAGTTTATAAGGTATTCTTTTAAAATTGTAAGAGCTGCCTTTTTGTTAAAATCATGCAGAATGAATTACTTTAATCTTGACTTCATTCAAGACTCCCACACATGTGGGGTTTTTGAAGTTGTAATTTATCACAGCTCTTTGCTTGCTATAGCCAGCTGCCTCCAGACTCTGAACCAGGGGCTAGTGCTGCAGCTCGCCAGGTAACCACCGCTGACGCACAAGTCCCAGCATCTTTGGCGAGAGGGAAGGCGGCATGCAAAGGTTTTGCCTTGCACTGCATTTTATCATAACCAAAAACTGAGGAGCAATTTGAATTTGGCCTTAAAAAAAAACCAAAAAAAACCACCACCTACCAATGGATAAATAACTGGAAATGAAGGAAGTGCAGGAAAGCTACATGACAGAAAAATGAGACTTTTATAACGTTGCATATTGTAAAGTTTGCCAGAATGTATTGAAAGAAGAGCCAGCTAAATCACATCCTGCTGCAGCTGTCCAACTTTATAGCTAAAATGTTCATATTAATTCCATTAAACAATTACAGAAGAAAATCCAAAATATTATTACAAGTATGTTGGCTTGACACTGTCTTTTTTCCAAATTTAATAACAGAAACAGTACTCTCAACTTCAAAGGGTGATGAATTTATACAAATTGTGGACATTCACGCCCTCAGGGCCACAAAGCAGTTGTCCTATGGAAATCCTACCGAACCTAAACTTCACTATACCTTTCTGACGTTTTAGAAAAGGAAGGATATTCCAGTAATTGCAGAGCTGGCCTGACATTTAGGGGATCTCAATTTAATTTCCTCGTCTGCCAGACTTCCCTTCATAATCCCAGACAAAGTAAATAATTTTCCGTACCCCAGTTTCCCATATTCAAAATGGGGAAGACCATTTAAGTACCTGAATCAATGAAGTATTAAACAAAGGAAAAAAATATATCCTTTTCTTCTGTATTTTTATTTTCTCCTCAGATGGGAAGTCTCCTGAAAGCTCAATCTTCCAAAGGCTTTGACTGTATGCTGTTACATATCTTGAATCAACAAAACACGGTATTTATAAGTAACATGCCTTCTGTGTTGCAGGTCTTAATGTCATTGGAGAGCCTTCCATTTTAAAACTACTGCTCTGTGATAAAAAAGATATAGAAGAATGAGCACTAGTGAAGTTAATAAACAAAATGCATTCATGGCCCATTACTTCAAATAACTTTACTATATAAATAGTCCACTCATAAAATAATGGCCTCAATTAACATTTAATTCTCACACAATGCATTTGTAATGTACTGCAGGGATTAAAAGTTCTGCATGAATATCACTATTCTAGAAGTGCCACAACTTACAAGAGAAGTACTGACATATTTTCCACTTGATTAAAACCAGCTCCTAGTTTTCTGCCCCCACCCCCATCCCCCGCTTCCTTCTCCTAGAAGAATTACAAGAAAAGATGGTCTACTACATGTTGGAGCTCCCAATCTGCTAGCTGATGACGATCCTCAGCGTTGCTTTGAAAATTCGTAAGCACACTAGTGCAGTACTACTACAGAGGAGTAAGCTAAGGGGTCCCACCACCCTGGTAGCCCTTGTGGCTTTGCTTGGGAAGCGGGTGATGAGAATTCACTGTGTAAGTGCATGCTGCAATCCTTTGTACAACACGGTGGAATGAAGCAAGATTTCTGAGATACCCCAGCCCCCACCAGCTAAAAAATGCCAGGACTGCCACTGCAGGGAACAAACACTCAAGGACAAGACGAAGGCAACAGTGGAAGAGCGTCTCTGACATTATGTGGACATTCTGACAGGGGCATGTGATACAAGGGCAGCTGCGATGCCTGGAACTTGATAGATCTAAATGTCGTGTGAAAGACCTCCCCTCACTCAGCAATCTTAGTGTTTTCCAGGCTAATGCATTCTCTTTTAGCGCAGAAAATTAAGTAGTTAACTGGAAAAGAGAGTATCTTTGTAATATGTGGTTGCTTTTATCCTGCAACACAATGACTGAGCATTGATGAGATGATAACTCAGTCAATTAATCAAACACCAACAAAACACATCCTAACAATGACTGCCGCATTCATGGTGTCATTTTAGGAACTGACTCCGGTACACACAGATATTTTTTTGTCCCGTGGGTTTGACCTGAATCCTAATGAAATTAACTGCTAGAAGAAACCAAACCAGTACAAGCTGCCACCTTTCAGGGCATGCTGCAAGACCTCCCGAAAAAGCCAACAAATGCTTCCCCTGGAAGGGGGGAGGAAGGCTAGAAAACTCCTGGAAATCTAAAACGGACCTCACTGTGCTTTGATGAAGAAGTGCTCTGATGAAGAAGTGATGGATTAAAAAAAAATAAAAATATTAAGAGTTAGCATAAGACAGAGATCTAAATATAAAACCCTGCCAACACCTATTATCCTCAAAACGTGTTTAGGGTCATGTTAGGACTTCTGCCTGTGGGTTCATCTAAGGCATGAAAAAACCTAATTCCAGGAAAATGAAATATACAAAAAATAAAACTGCTTTTCAGCTATTATTTTCCTCCCAAGTATTGTCTTATTTTAAATTTATTGTTAATACAGTATGTTAGCAGTTGTCCCTAATAAGCTCTGCATACGTCCAAGAAAACTGCATACCCTGACAAAGATGCTTCTAGTTTTGCACAACACATAGCTTTTTTATATGATACGTCCTCTCTTGAAAACTACTCCCTCACAAAATGAAAATTCAGCAGAATCTCTAATAGCTTTCATATTTCAGTCTAATAGGTAGCATGGCATTGCACTGCCACCCACCTTTGCTACGATATTGCACAGCACATTTAACAGACATTTGCTTCCTTCACACAGTCCTTATGTGCAGCTTCTGCAGGACCTTAGTATTAACATTTAACAGAGTCTATGAGCATAAAGCACATTTACGAACACCTGCTAGAACATTTTATTTGCCTTAAGAGTTTCATTATAACTGTTAAATTTTCTTGCTATGCTTTATGGGCCAAATCCTGGTCCACTTTTAGCCTAAACTCTGATTGACTTCAACAGGAAGCAGATTTGATTGTATGTGGTTTTCCATACAAATTTAATACAGCTTAAAACAAAATGGGATCGCTGGTAAGCGCAATGCTGGACAGAAAAAAGCCAGTGCCTGGCAGCACTAAGCAAAACCAGTGAACTCAGCCTTCAAATAGAATTTAAAAAGAACCCCACACCCACAAATCTGTAACCTTCACATTGTATTACAAAAACTCACTGACTTAGGGGCTGAAAGTGCAAGTCATACAGGTATCCCACCCACAAAAGCCTACGGCCTCCCATGCCTCGGTGGGATGCTCTACCATCAGCTACTCCCTCTCAGATCACCCACTGATGCTCCCATTACCAAAGCCTCTGTATTACAGCCACCGAAGGCCGGAATCCGGCCACGTCCGCATCGGTCTCCTTCTCCAAAACACCCAGACAGTCACAGCCCTCTTGCAGCAACGCAAGACAGCCTGCAATGAAGTGCACGGAGCCCTAAGGTGTAGCTGGGGAACAGCCCAAGGAAGACGTTGCAGAGGAAGACACGCCAGGAGTCTGACTGTTCCTAAGATGTTCTCTACAACTGTTTCTCTTAAGAGTTTTACCATCATTACTGGAGAAGTTCCTAACAACCCTGTGAGACTGAGGGTGACTACACACAAGTGAGCAACACAGCTCCTCACAGCTTAGAAATATAATAACAGGGGACTCCTCGAAGTCTGCTTGGAATGCCTCTAAGAAAATTTAACCTCATTTGAAAAAACATGGGCATTACTTTGACCATCGCTATAGAAAGCCCTAAAATCGTACGATACACAGCTAGTAAATAGGAGACAATATGGCAATGCCAATTCTGTTTCACAAAAGCTTGACAGTAAATGCTTGATACAATGCATACTATTAAGCCCCCCAAAATCAAAACAATTATAAAAATGAAACTATAGACACAGTGATGAATGGCAACAGATGAAATGTTAACAGATCTAGCACCATACACAAAAATCATTGATTTTCTCCGATTACTACTTAGGTGATCAGAGCGTATGAGGTCCCAGTTGCCTGCTTGCTCTAGATTTTATTAATGTTCCAATATCAGACACCCAATTTGGAAATCAATGCTTACTTCATCATTTTTCTCTGAAGGATTCTATTATTCACAATTGATTTAACAGAAATGAAAGGCTTACCATTAACAAGACCCAGCTGCTGACACTTCTTAGATGAATTATTGAACTTCTGAAAGTGAATTAACTTAACCATCACCAAGACTTATTGTCTGATGTTTCCCATGCTAAAGTCAGTGTGTTTATAATTACAGAATCGAGTAGGAGAAAGTAGCTTTTTGCCACCTCCTTAAACACCCACCATATCCACCAAGTAAAAATTAAGATTTGCAAAGATACAAATAGGAGTTATGCACCAAATACAGTCAGTGGGAGCTTAGCGCCTAACTGCCTTTTTAGCCCTTAATCTTCATCTTCTTTCTAAAACTCAAAGATACAGGTCATTTCAGGCTTCAGAAGAAGGAAATCCAATTTATGGCAAGTTACATCTTTTGCCAATGAGATTACTACAGTCAAAGATCCCTAGAGGTGACCATGCCCTGCCAAAAAGCCTACGGAAGACAATTATTAATTCCCCTTAGGTACAAAGTGAAGATCCATCTTATGAATTGAGATAAAAGTAGCAATATTACACAATTGCAAGTAGAAGTAGTACTACAACTCCACCCCCAAAGGCAGTGTAAACGTACAAAGCAGGAGGCCAACGCATAAAATCTGTCATCTGAGCTAAGGGGCTATCTGCTCAGAACATAAATCCATCATACCCATTTTCCAGTCTAAAAAGGACTGTGCATCGCCCAAGGTGAATTCAGTCCCTCATATAAGAGCTTTAGTTCTGCATGTAACAACCTGATCAAAAGTCCAATACCAAGAAAGAACAGGGTCGGAAGGGCGGTTCATCAGACCAGCCTCTGCATTGTAATTCAATGAATTAATAACCTCAGCCTCAAATACTACGATTCCCTAGCAGGTACCCTGCTAATAATGGTATTAACGAATCATCATGGAGAAGTGGTGACAAAAATCTCAAGCGTCAAAAGTGTAACACCACCCACCTGCACTGATCTACAAACAACTTACTGTCAAACACACGAGGAGTTGTGCTAAGCAATATGCCATCCTTAAGCCGTGGGTTAGCAGGACCACAGCCGTCTGGTGGTGTGTCAAGAACAACTGTTCAGCTATCAAACAGTTCAGATAGTGACCATCGCAGGTCTCACAAGACTTCTTCCTAATCTGTACTACCTGTCTGAATATGCTTTCAAAATGCTATAATGGCAACTGCTTTCTCCTCTAGCGTTCACCACACGCACATAGCTCAGCCTGATTATACTTTACTTGTTAACTGCTCTGAAGACTTCAGCTCAAGACCACGTTGAGACTCTAGGTGCAGCCCACTCAGGAATAACGCCCGTTTCTGCCTTCCTTTTATGGTGGAAGAATGAGACAACATACCTGTTCTATCCTTTTCACACAAGCTGAAAGTCAACGCCTGCCCAAAATCACTACGGCCTCTTCGCAAAGCCCTCAATGGATTTGACTGCTTGCACACTGCTGGAGGCAAAACATCTGGGCCTTTTTTACTAGGGTTAGTGCCTGAGGAAGATACTTTTAGAGCAAACCAATCACTTCTTGGGTGCTGTATTTCTCCTTCCCAAACCCCTCCGCCTGTTTTAACGCCTATCTTACTGGAATTAACTTTTCAAAATTCTGCTTACATTGGACAAAAAGTTTAAAAATTAAGGAAAATGGGAAGGAAAGAAGCCTGACAGACATAGTCCCCAAGCTCGTAAGCCTTACTATCTTAGGAAAACAGGCCAAATAATGAAATTATGATTATGTTGAAAATATTTAGGTACCCAGATTTTTTGATCTGCCTCTTCTCTGTAGAGTAACGCTTTTGAAACGGAGGCTGGCTGGCCATAAGTAAAGTCTAGTTAAATTTGATACCTGCATAAAACACATCTCAGCAAGTAGGTTATAATAACCTTTTTAAAAAGACATGGACATTGGCAGATTTTCTGCCTTTCTTGCACTCATTTTTTCCAGTATTTCCCACATTGCGAAATACTTCTTAATGCTATAAAGACAGAGCAGATTGCAAAAGTGGTCCTAGTGGTTCCAGTGGGAGTAACGTGGTCAGAATCTGGCATTCAACAGAGTTTCCATTTCTACATAGGTTTAAGGTTATTTTTCAGTTTAAAAATAAGACCGTATTTTGGCATGTAACTAGAGCTGCTCCTACAACACAGAAGAAATAACACTGCTGGCAAGCCTCAAAGCCGTTCCAAGACAAAACTGTGTTGGCAGAACTTTTAGAAAACTTTTTTACTAGAGGCAGAATTCAACACCAGCATAAATGGGAGAAACTTCACTGAAATCAATCATGTTACACATGCTTACTTATTGCAGGTCCGAATCTGCATTAAGTTTATATAATGCGAATATATTTAGCTGACACAGAATTTAAATTCTGTTGAACCAATTCCATTTATCTTCTACATGTATATAATAATTTATCGAATTCTATGATCATTCTTCTGTGAACAATGTTTTTCCTCATACATAAATGCCACCCTGCTATTTACTAAATACCATGAGCATGCCACATATGTCTTTTAATGTAACAGTTGCCCAATTCACGTGCCCAATATTTAGGTTATGATGAAATTACAGTTGCAAGATCTATATTCCTCCATCAGCTACAGGCACACTGGGAAAATAACATAAATCTGACATTTCACAACTTCTGAGGGTTTGATTTTGCAACCTACATTCTAAAATACCTTTTTTGCATGTCATACCCAAGATTTTTTTAGAGCAGGAATAAGTTAACCAATGTGCTGCAGGGCTCCTTCAACACAGACCACAGCAAGATTTGATTCTCAACTTCACTATAGCACAGACCACCATGAAAATATTCAGGTACCTGAACATAGGTGCCCATGCCCTTGGATATCCAGGACATAGCTGGATGACGGATGCGACAAAGAACTTACAAGGAAGCCTGCATCACTTTACACCAGCTATTGAAAGAAACTGAATTGAGTCCTTCTTGCCAGAGAGAGAGAAAGCTATGTGATAGAGGTATCAGGCTGCTGAGGTAAGCTTCTGGGTTTCAGAAAAGGGTCACAGTGAGGCCCCCTTTTTTACCTTCTGCCTGGGAAATGAAGATTGTTCTTAGTTACTGTGAAAGCAGAGTGGGCAACAGGAGCATTAAATCAGCTACTGCAAGCAGACTTCAACAGATAACATGGAAGCACAGTAACCAAAACCCGAGCATTTTCCAATGGGTACCGTTCCTCCTCTTCTTTAGCGGTTATGTGATCCCAACTTTGGGAAAGCTCGCGATTTTGGCAAGGTGATAACTTTTTCCTAAGGAACACAGGTTACAGAAGAGAAACTAATTTTTCAACTTCCACATCTTACCCGATCTCAACAGAATTTCATTGGTTTAGAAAAAGGCATTGAAATTGTCTGAGAATTACCATCTTGCTAAATATCAAGATCTGCTGCAAACAAAGGAGGTGTAAGGCAGTCTCAAAGAAGAAATAATACAGAGCTTAAATACATAAATATTTCTAAAGCAAGTTCTAAGCACAAGTTACTTACCCTATAGTTGACTTGACCTTAAATGCAGTTGTTCAAGTATTGAACGGAAAAGCTTCAGTGTTTTGTTTACTTTTTTTTTTTAAAAACTGTGCTTTTTTTTTTTAACCTTTTTTACTGTTACTGAAGCTAAAAATTACAAAGAAATGTAGACTGCATTTATTTACCTTCCAATTCTTAGGAATTGGTATCCAGTGTACCACAATGCACAAACTGTTTCAAATAATTTAGCTAAGCACATTTGCAACACTTGATTGTAAAAGTCAGGCTGCCTACCTATAAGGCATATATTTTCAATAAAATATAACACTTATTTTATATTTTTATTAACTTAAACCAATTCAAGAAATAGGAAGAAATATAAGAAGTGATGATTCACTTCCACCACAAATTAATGTGATTAATTTGACGACCGATGTCTTTAATACATTGACCAGATATGTAGAGTTAGAGCTTCAAATAATATGTAGTTACTTTAGGACTGAAATTCCACCCAGAGCTCTCACTGAGAATAAATTACACAATCTTTTTCAGTGTAGTATGCCTAAGAATTGGTGTCACAAAAATCTTCAAATCTTCGGGAATTTAAGGCCAATTTGCTACTGAGTATATGAAGACGTGACAATCATCTTTTTATTTCGACAGTGGAAATAATGTACTACAGGTGTTTCAGAAAGACTTTGATTTTCAAAAACAAGCAGTCTCTTTCTTTCCATATGTTATCAAGTCTAACAGAGGCACATTTTTATTTAGGCTAAATCATGCCTTATGGGACACACTTATGAGGAAGAAAGGAGGACACACAACTGGCATTTGAGACATATTGCCAGTGCAAAGCTGCCAAAAGCACACAGCAGGGAGCATGTTTTGGCTATCATGAGCAGAATAAGCATGCACTCCTTAACTACTGCCAGCTGGCATTTGTTTCCAAATACAGAATGCTCACTAGGCAGTTTGGAGACTGGACATACTCCTAACCTTAAACTATGCTCCCATAAAAACGTGCTGCTGAGGTACCTCACTAACCATGCCCATCTCCTAGCTTACTGCCAAATGAGAAAGACACAGAAAAATCATATGTTTCTCCCCATGCACAAAAAAGCACTTAAAATATATCCTAACATAACCTAGGGCTTACAGCAAGAGCAAGATCCTAAAGAGTGTTGGAAGAGGCTTCTGCCAACATCTCAAGAAGCAGAAACACTGCCACTACTCCATTATACATGGATAGAAAAAGTGAAATCCAGCAACACAGAGTACCAAGAAAACACAGCAGTGAACAGCAAGAGTGGCTGTGATTATAAACTATACGATCATGTTTAATACAACCTCTAGCGATCCTCACAACAGAGACGCTCCCTGCTTTATGTGCTAGGGCAGATTTGTGGGTAGAAGATTAATGTCCCCCTCCATCTGCTAATGACTATATAGGTCCCCTGGGCTTCACACCAAGGGTACTTTGCCCTTAGGATGAAACAAGAAATGGGAATTTGTGTTCCTTTCTACATGCGCCTACTATTTCCAGCAACACTCCCAATTGCTAAATGTGTATTATTTCAACTTTATCTACCAAAAACATATTTTATCATGGTAGTTCAACTGTGATTCCAATTAGATTTTCAAAGAGATCAGTTAAAAGGAGAACAAACCAACAGGGGGGCACTTTTCACTTTTAAAGTGCTTACCTGACACAGCCTGCATTGGTATTTTCCCTGTAAGTGCTCTATTCATTAACTTTTCACTACATTTTCAAAGTGACTCCACTCTTTTGGATTTCCCTTTCTCTATCGCTGATAGCCTGCTGCCAACCAAGCAACTCTGAAGGATGAGATGTACCAGAGACTGCCATGCAAAGGAGAGGGCACTAATTAAAGTCTTCGTTTCCTTCAAGGGATTCTGTGAGCGGATTTTAACTTACCCCTGTAACTGTACCTTTGCTCCTGAGAACTGAAGGTAAGTCAGAGGGAGCTTGACACCAGGGTAGTCTTCATGGACCTAAGCCAGTTTGACATCCTGGAAGAATAAGGGGAAAGAGCAGTTACGAAGTGAAGTTTTGAAGGACTAAGGCAAACATACTCATCAGAACAATGATACTCAGCACTAAGATCTTCCCTGATTCTGCCCTATCTCCAATATCCACAAATGAGAAATCAAAACCAGAGCATTGCTTCACTAAAGTCTCTGAATGCTGGTATCTCAGGTTTGTGACATTCTTCCTTTCTTCCTCTTCCCACCGAACACCCTTATCAATTGCAACACCGACCCCCTCCTCAGCTCCAGCTCAAGGAAGAAGTAGGTATCCATGCCAAAATTCCCTGTGAGCCAGGGAAGAATTCCAAGGGCCGGTCAACTGTGTTGGCACCAACACTGAGCACACCCAACTAACTTGCCCCAGTTTATTCAACTTAACTTTGGAAAAAAGAAGAAAATAAAACTGGAATAGCTTTGCAGCTGAACCATCAACACGAGAAAATTCTGCCCTCTTTTTTAAAAGAGGGAAATGTGATTTCAATAACGCGACCTCTACCAATCCTTTTGATCCAACTAGACACTGTTTCTGACAACCCGCTCCTGCCCATCAAGAAAAACAGGAGAAGAGAAAAAGAAGTCAAGGGGGGGG
>NW_009259683.1:326121-383645 GCF_000687185.1 Egretta garzetta
GAAAAGAAAAAAGGAATTGCTCTGTGCTGCCCTTTTTCATCTTCCACAGAGAATTGCCTGGTCTCAGACAGACCAGACCAGAGCACAGAAACCGCAGCCACAAAAGACAATTCGCGTTTCTCTCTCACATCAGCAGCACTGCAAAACAATGAGTGTTGAACTAACAAAGTGCTCTGCCCGTCCAGCCCTTCACTACTCATGGTATTAGTTTGAAAACACTTCTCTACTGGCTTCCCAAATCGGTAAATACTCTAAATCAAAGATATACACTTAACATTGTTAAAATTGCTTGTAAAAGCCAACCAAAAAGACCCAGGCTGATTTTGTATAAAACAGCAGATCTATCAGCAAAGCTACGTCTGTATCACAATCCTGTTAAGAGTCAGCGGAGCTGCTCCCATATTTCTGATCTGAATCTAGTGATATTTGGCCTTTTTCTTATGCTTCCTCAACAACAAATCATGCATTTCAGCTTTCATTTAAAAACTAAAGAAATAATCTTTCCCTCTTACAGATGTACAGCGCAGCGCCGGAAAATGCATCCTGAGTATCATTTAAATACACAGAGCAGCTAAAAGGGATTCAAGATTGCTAATATTTCCCAATTACTAGGTCACTCTCAGGTCCTTTGGGAAGGCTAACTTAAGAGTTGAAAAGCTTGAATCTCAATGCCAAAATATACATAAATATTAAAGAACATCAAAGACAAAAGCAGGACTCAAGGAAGGTAAGGGCCAGAGCAAAAAGTTGGCGCTTCCCTTCCCTGTTAGGAATACAAGATAGCATATCTCCTGCCCGACACCCTCCTGAGCAACAGCCTGCTCTCCTCCTCAATTCCCACCCCCTGGTCTGTATAGGTAGGCACCCCCTGCAGAGAAAAGCCACTGGAGTCTATGCATCGTACAGAGCACTGACAGCCATCATTCAAGCTTTTATACGAGCCCATTCACTATACCCCTGCAGAAAGGCCACACTCAATCTGGCCCACAGAGAAAATACAGCAGCCTAGATTGATAGCATCTACTTACACTGCTGCAGGTTATATTTTTTATATATCTATATATATATATAGATATACACACGCACACACACTCTCCGACATCCCTTCTGAAAAGCTGAACAAGAGCCTTAACTTTTAAGCCCGAATCACAGCTAGCATATTTAACCCAAGTACTGGTAAAAGTCATTTAATGCCATTTGCAAAAAAACAAAAATATAATTGTTTTGGGGGGGGAGCGGGGATGTTACATTCCTCCCTCCTTCTCCCACAAGTAAGCACATATACACACAGACACTGAGGATAACAAATGAACTTGTTCTCCACTACTGAATTTTCCGATTTGAACACACAGGAATCAACATATAAAGCTCCTGTTATTTCAGTGAGATACTGCTTGAATGAATAATGCTGGAGGAGTTACAATTTACATAACATAGATTATTTAGTCATCAGTAACTTGAGGAAAAACTAAAATCCTAAGGCCAAAACTATGGGGATTTCTGATGATGTCATTATGACCTCACACACATGCCCAAGACAAGAAGTGCTGACAGTCTGTCTGCCTTAGCACAAAGTTAGTTCTGAGAAATACAAAACAACTATTTGAGAAAGCACATCCTATATTCAAGCTCTATATTATGAAACACAAATAAACAAACATGATGCCACAACCAAAACCAGTGAGCCGCTCCACCACCAAAGAGTACTGTCATCACATCAAGCCCAAAGGACGTGTCAACAATCAATCTTAGAGAGCTTCATTAGTCACTCTATCAAACAAACAAACAAAAAGGCACTTTTTTTTTTATTGCACCAACCTGTAACAGCCATTTCAAATTTAATATGTGTTACAAACCTTCCCAGACTTGTGAAGATCTCATCTACACTAACCACAGCCAAGTCCAGCAACGACTACCACCTGAAATGCCTCATGTTTATTTGTCAGAGCTATTCTCAACACATGGCAGCAAGGCTGCAACTACTCATGGCAGCAGCACCCTGCAGAAGCTCTCTGCCCCACGGACAGTTCCAATGTGTTGCTTTTGCACATGCTCTTTACGAAATCATTTTTATTCTAAATTATGTTGGTCATGAGTGCTACACAAAGGGCTCCTCTGATCCTGCAAGCAAATAGCTCTTCCATTCTACGAATATAATTAAAAAGAATATTTAGCATAACTCTTACGATACTTATCTTCTCTGTGGGAAATCTTCTTAAAGAACCAGAACAGTTTAGGCTGGAAAGGACCTTAGAGGCCATGTCCTCCAATTTCCAGTCAAAGCAGTGCCAATTTCAAAGTCAGATTGAGATGTTCAGAGTCCTGTCCAGTCAAGTTTTTAAATCTCCAAGGGCAAATCCTGCAACCTCCGCAGACCCCTGGCCAGAGCCCAACCATTTGTATTGCCAGGGTTTTCCTTAGGCCCAGTCAGAATTTCCCCATTTCAGTGTGTGATGTCTGCACCCCATCCTTCCTCTGCACACCCCAGAAAAGAGGATCTCTCTGCTCTGTAACAGCCCATCAGGATATGGAAGGCAGAAATTCACCTTCATCTTCTATTCTCCTGGCTGGGCAAACCCAGATCCTTCAGCCTCTCCACGTCTGCCATGTGCTCCAGCCCCCAACCACCTGAGCAGCCCTCCTCTGGGCTCTCTCCAGTTTGTCCCTTCCTTGCTAATCCACGTATGCCATTAGTCACCATCGCTGCAAGAGCACATTGCTGGCTCCCGATTCAGTGTTGCTCTTTAACCACTATATACTCTTATTCCTACAATACCTCTACCCTAAGAATAAGGGGTTAGAAAAAAGTAGGTGATGTGGGCGGACACCAAATATCCCTTGGGCAATAATATAATATAAACAAGAAGCTAATGCTGTAGCTAATACTCTTTGTGAAAAACTGACAAAGGAAAGAAGTGGGGCATGATCTAACAGCCATAGAGGCCAACCCAAATTTTGCATGAGAAAGGATGGCAATACTCCATACCTTAAGAAGTAAACTTGCAAATCAGTACAGTAAACCTGAAAAGTACCCTGTTTCTTTTTCTGATGAATTTTTAAAGGGAAATTTTTTAGCTAAAATATTAACATCTACTGATGGCTGAAACAAGGTGGCTGCTCCAAGTTAAAACTCTTTAAACTGTTTATGAAAATGCAACAAAGCCTTTCAGATATTTCCCCTAGATCATATAGCATGCTTTATAGGTCCCCTGACATACAGGGCAGCATCGGCTACCTTACTTTCTGATCTCAAAGCAAGTTCTTCTGAGGATGACCTCGTGGAGCAGCACAAAGGATTCGACAGGAGAATGCACTGCTTCATGAGTGGCATCTCAGATCACCTAAACACAGAACGCTCTGGAAGAGCAAACAAAAAAATATCTACACTTAAAGAAAATTGAATGTGGTTTAGAATGTAGCTATACAACTTCCTGCAGCTGACCCCAGAAAAAATAAAAGACATATGATCTGTACTTCCTTTGACTTTTCTTTGAACTCTAGATGGAAAGCTTTAAAGAGCAGGATTTTCTTATTAGTTACTTCTAAGATTTTTTCTAAATTACATTTCCAAATAGTGTTTAATGCTAGAATATTTGCATGTACCAATACCATGGGCTAAAACACCCTCTCAAAGAAAAACAATTTCTAATCATTATGTTGAGATAAGGTGTCATCACTTTGATGAAATGAGGAGTACACACCACTCACTTGACAGCGTTAATTCCAAAGCATTTGCAGAGAATCTAGACATAGGTCAAAACAGATACAAGAGGAAGGAGATGTGAGAAAAGGAAGATGTGTTACCTGTACTGAGAAATCTTCCTTCCCTGGCTGTACAAAGCACGCCCTCGCAGTGGGTGAATCGGGTTTCATTCAGGAACCCAAGGAAGGCAGCCTTCTATACAACTTCATAGGATGCTCTCCATATGCGAGAATGGGTTTAATAAAGATTCAATTTATCATTTATTTAAAGATTGTCTTCTATTACTTGGCTACATATTGCGGCCGCAGGGAGCAGCTTTTTCACATCTGCCTAGATAAGAGCTAAAACCCCCAGAATCATGGCTGCCAAATACTCCAACAACAGTCAGCAGCCCTGGACCTTAAGATTACACTGTGCAAGTTCAAAACCTGCCCCCTTAGCAGGTGCAGAAGTTCCACCCAAGAGCACAAAGTATGTTTTAACATATGATAAATAGACATGGATATATTTTTACACATGCACACACATGTATACTCATTTCTGTACACTGCATAGGAAACGTAAGCAGAATTCTGCATGTTATGGACACATCCAAAGTAAATAAGCCTTTGGCAATTTAATAACAGTAATAGACATAGGTGTCTGTAATATTCCTTGTCCAATGCCATGGCAAAGGCACGAGAGCTGTTGCGTGGCGGTGGCATCAATGGCACCTCCCCAGTGAACCTGCTGCAACTCTGAAACACGGGCACTCCCAGCCCCACGCTGCCGTCTGTCGGCTCCCCACGCCAGCCTACTACATGGGAGCCAAGCTGCAGCACTGCACGAGAAGTAAGGGGGAGAACCGAGAGACCCCCTGCCAAGGGGGGGAACCGAGAGACCCCCTGCCAAGGGGGGCCCCTCTCTCTGCCTGTACCCAGCACCAACACGCACATCTGCACAAGATTCAACTTCAGGTCTAAAATTTTACATGTGACCTGGAAAGGTTTTGTCATCACTCGTCTAATAAGAAGGACAAAACCCACTCTATGTGCAAGGCTTATAAACACCTCTAAGACTGGCACTTTTACTTCTCCAGGTTTGTTGTTTTTTTTTTTTCCCCCCCTTCATCCTATCCTCTCCATTTAGCTTACACAGAGACCACCTCCAGAGTGCCACGCTAATTAGCAACAGCTTGCACTCTATATTAAAACCAAAAATAGCCAAAAAAAGCTGAGTGAAAAGGGAAACTGAATGAGCTAATACGCATTTCATCATTTCATTAATACTGGCATATTTTAATTATATCCAAATAATTTTTTTTCTGATCTGATCAGCAGACTTGCCATAATTGCTGAAAAATAAAGCTATAAATTAGAGATATGATATGGTAAGATCTATTGCCCTACAGACTTGCTACAGAGTGCTACAAAAATATATATGGCTGTAATCAAAGCTGACAATAATAAGCTCACTGTGTCAGGATATAAAAGAGGTGAACAGTAGAGAAAAGTTAGGCTGCTGTAGGAAATAAATCCAAGACCTCCAAAGTATTACTTCAATAAACTAAATAAATATTTAATAAAATGAAGTTCTTTTTGCTTTCACTAACATGAGTAGCTCCTAAAAAAAAAAAAAAAAAACCAGTACTCCTTACAGGTAAATGTCTATTCTACAAATTCTCTACATTTTCCTGTATTTCATAACCATTTGGCTTTTTCCCAGTGGGCCTAATTCTAGTTTTTTATGTCTGTATTTCCTACATGTTCAGCATTTTCCAATCTATCTACCTTGAATACAAACTAAACTATAGATTACAGAGAATAAAAAGTTAAATGACTCTTCAACTGTTAAAGATTTCCCAGTATTGTAGCAAATGGAATACTGCACATTGCTTTGAAGGAGGGTAATACGATTTAACTGACATTTCATCAGTATCTTGGGACTCAAAGATCATCTCCTGTAATACTGAATATTTAAATAGAACACAACCTACAAAGAAGCAAAATTTGACACGATTTTTTTCCCATGTCTTGCCTAAGCTTTAACAATAGTTTGCACTTACAGTATGCATTGTAATAGACTCCATAAGATCAGCTAAGCTATATTAGGGAACTTCAATAACTACTGTCTCCTCCTAACAGATAAACAAGGAGAGAGCAAATGATATTGAAAGACAACAGATTTAATGCAGATAACTTACAGAGTTCAATGCTACGAGACACTACTGAAACAACAGGCTATTAAACAGGCAAGAACATATTAACGCCTCCTGCGTAAAGTAACTGTTAGCTGAGAAGGGTTAGAAGAAACTCCCACCACGATAAAAAGCACACCCTAAGTGCTCACAACAGTTGGATGACACTGGCCGGCCCTTGTATTGCATCCCACTGAGAAGTGGCAGCCTTTTAAATCGTTGCTGATACACTAGGAGAATCGCGCCCTGGGGTGCAAAGTAGTGGAGAATCAGATCTTTTTTCTTGAAAATACTCGTTTCACACAAGAAATACAAGTATTAGCACAGATCTGATGGAACCTGCTTGCAACTCTGATTTTACAGACATGTAAATCCAGAGAAGTCAACGGGGACTTTGTTTATACTATGAACCTCTCCCACCAGATCCATATAGACAGAAGTGTGAAAATGGATGATCCCTTTCAGGCACATCTGGCTCAAACTCCTACTGTACACACCTGTGGGCACCTCACAACTGGGTATTTGCTAGAATAACTCATTTCATTCTACAGAAACATGGGTATGTGAGAATACTGAGCCTTCTACACCTTGCCCACACTAGAGACCCATTACCCCTGAAACGAGCTAGCATCCTTGCATCAATAAAACATTTTTACTACAGATACAGACAATACTTCAGCAGAAAACCAAAAAAGCAGGATGGTGAAGCAGCCCGTGGTGGTGTCACTCCTTCTGCCTGGAGAGAACCTGATTTTCAAGTGTAACAGAGATGTCTTCTCATACTGCTATTGGGGTGAATTAGCCTGAAAATGCAAATGGACTGCAAGACCCCTCAGCTCTGCAAGAAGATGCAGAAGAGAACGAGACAAGATACGAGGTACCCCAAAGTGTGACCATCTGCCTTGGAGCCAGCTTTTGCACTCTTCACAAGCACGCTTAGTCACAGCAAGCCGGGTTGGGGCACTTGACAACCCGGGTCAGAGCAGATCCTGTCCGGGTAACCACTCTCATTTACTAACACTGTAACGCTACTATACAAGGACAAATCCTGCAACCCTTCATCTAGTAAAACATATTTCGCTGGAAGCTTACCCACATAAAAAGCTGAAGATCAGCCTTCTCCGATCATTAAATCGGACGCAGACAGATGCTGACACATCATGCTCTTACCCAGGGCTTGGTTCATAAAGGAAAGATTTAATTAATTTTAAATCAAAACCGGCTTTCTTACCTAAGACCAAAACACACACCAACTCTTGATGCTCTTACTTTAAGAGCAATGTTTTTTCAGTTTTGTTTCCAACTCTTCCCAAATGACATAACCAGCACAGCAAACAAGTGATGTCCACATAGCAACTTTTACCACAATGACACAATTGGTCTAAATTCACATTGACACCACTTTACCTTAATTCTGCTTCTCCCACATGCTCTTACACTAGGTATTCAGTTCCTTCAGTTAACAGTAATGTCATATATAACCAACCTATGCTTGCTAAACTTCCTCACGAGAACTCTTTCAAAGGTAAGAGCCAAAGAGCAGCCTCAGTGAATTTCCTCTTTGGGCTGTTGCTGTAGCATCCTGGTGGGCATTCTTTGGATCCCACACAGTCCTCGGGCAATAATATTTTGCATTGCTCCTTTAAATATTTTCTTTTCAGAATCCATGCTATTAATTCCCGTCTCTCTTCAAAGTGTGAAGTATGACTGCTTTATGGATTAAATATATTGCCAATGATTTAGCCCTCCATATTTCATGTTGCACATAGTTTGCCTAAAATGCTATTAAGCGCGTCTCGGCCAAAGGCATATTCTCAGCTCTACGAAAACCAGCAAAATTCTGCCACAGAACCAAATGACCAAACTGCCACTCGGAAGACAAACAAAAACGTACCACTAGCAAACACCAAAACTGCACGAGCAGCATTCACGTTGCCTCCCGTGTACCGCAGCCTGCCGTACACACACGCCGCTGAGCCTTCACACCGTATCTGTTCAGGCTGTGCCGCTGACACCGTGCGGGCAGCAGAAGGGATCCTGCAAGACCCTCACTCACCCAGAAGTCATTCCCTGCTCCAGCACGGAGCTCACTCACCGCCACCGGGTCCGGGCAATATCCTTCAGCCAGGCGAGAAGGTGCGGTAGTGGTGAAACTGAATTTCACTTCCAAAAGGAGCAGAAGAGCCGCCCCTGCACGCCCTCCCGGCCCTTTGCCGAGTTATTTAAGTAAATAACTATTCAACGCGCACACAGATGAAGTAAGTAGCCGGCTAAAAGAAACCTATGTACATCGCGGCTCTCTCCGCACAGGAATTTCATCCCGCAGAGCGCACCATCCCTGGGATTCTGCTTCCACGCTCTGCATCACTTTTTACGGCAAGCGCTGCCAAGACCCATTAGCTTTTTTTTTTTTTTTTTTTTTTAAACAGATCTTCTTAGGCAAGTCATGCAGGGCCAAATTTTTAATGGTGTCCAGCACCTACTGCTCCCTACAAGAGAGGGAATTTTGTGGAAAAACACTTAAAGAGATCATGGAAAACTCAAATACTGCAGTATTTATATCATCAGCACTATCTTGGCATGCCAGAACTGATTTTTCTAGGTGTCTGTAGCCAGATATTTTAGTGTTACCCCTCTGCATTTGATCCTGGGAAATTTCTGACTGGTCAGGGTCTATAATTTCCATGTTACTTCCCCATCACTGGTTTGAAGACTGTGCTGCCTGTCCTGGAGAAGAGGAAGAAAAAACCCAAACACCAGCAAAGTAATTACTTCTTATTAGCTATGATTTTTTTTAATCAAGATGTTAAGGAAATGCTATGTGTCCCCTCACCACCCATACATCCAGAGCTATGAAGACTGTCTCATGATCTGCAACAAACCTAAAAAAAAACCAAACTTTGTTCTATGGAAATCACTACACTCTAAAAGAATCCTGTAGAGGAATTGCTATCTGAGTCAAGTAGTAGTAAATCTGACTTGTTTAAAAATCTTTAGTTAGAAGGAAATAAATAGCAGTAACCCAAAACCCCCTGAATTTCTTCAGCTGCAGTCCTCGGCCAGCACTACCTGGTCAGTCCTGCACTACAGTAATTTTGCTTTACCAAAGTGCAATTAAGCACACAAAGAGTTATTATATCAAAGCTGCACGCAGAGATTAAACTCAGACTCAATCATACAACTAAATCCCCATTCAGTGCTTTGAAAATTTACCACTAAGTGTGAAGCTAAAAATACTAGCTAATAACAGTGAGCTATCTCCCAACCACATCCTCTTGTAGAACAACATCAATAAGAGACAAGTCTGAAAATGTGCCTTAGAGGAATTAATGAACATTTGTTTGAAACGGGGCCATTTCACTTTGGGACAGGGTTTTTTTTCCTTCTTTTTTTTTTTCCTCCCCCTCATCTAGTGAACATATCCTGCACTTCGGGGTATGGAAATTTGCCTAAATCACACCCCTCCCGCTGCCTCTGGACAAAGTTTTCCCCTGCGCAGGCTCCCCGGCCGGCCTGGCCTTGCAAGCACCCCCTGGGAGCACCCCCGGGGCCGGTGTGCCTCCTCCGGCCTTGACGCCGGGGCGGGAGGGACTCCCACATGCCTTCTGCAGGCCTCGGGGCCCAGCGGGCGGCGGCGGGAGCAGGCAGTGCGAGATGTTTGATTTTCGGCTAGGGAAGAGATCCCGAAAGACGGGAGAAGAGGCGTGATGATGCTCGGGTCGGGATGGACGGTCGGCTGCAAGCTTTCCATCCCAGCAACTCGGTAGCCGGCCTGGGCCTTGGCACATTTCGGCTTAGCGGCTGCGAAGTCTTCTCAGAGATGAACGCAGGCAAAAATACACTCTATTCAGATTTTTGACAGCTGTAATGAGCTCAAGGAAGAATTATGTAAACATTATTAAACGTAATAAACACATGTCAGCGTTAGGCAGTCTTGTGTAGAAATGTTGGTAAAAGCCACGGCGAACGTTTTATTCATGACGTCTTTTTAACTTCATGTAGCTGGTGTAATAGGCCCTGTGCTTTGCCGTTGCCTCGACGGAAAATCGTTACCCAGTAACAGACGAGCCCGTTCGGAAGGAGAACCACTGGGATACTGCACACTTTCATTCATAGACGCTGCGTCTTAGAGGAAGTAGCAGGAGGCCTGCCAACTTTCCCAATTTAATTATTAAGCTGTCAGTTCCTGACTCCTTGTTTCAACTTCCTGAAGCAACATCTGGCTGCAATAACAAAAATAAATAAATAACATAAAATTCGATCATTCACTCAGCAGCCTTCTCTTTGCAATGTCCTTTTTACTGCAACTTCTATGAAAAACTCAATACGGGGTACCTGGACCCATCATTTCTCTGAACTACCCGAAAGCGAAGACGAGAATAGTTTCAGCTGTGATCCTTGAGGCAAAGCTGCACAAAAGGCTACACCGTATTTGAGCCTTTTTTCAACAAGTCTGGTGGTGTGCGTTCTAATCTTCCTAATCCTTCTTTCATTCAGAAGAACGTCAGTGTTTTTTTCACGGCATGAAGCTGAATGGTATGACTTTGGGAGATTAAAAAAAAATTAAATCTTTTTCTAGCCAAGAATTTTTTGCATTTTCATCAAACATTGCTTCAAAAGGGTAATGGTGGTTTCAGGAAAAAAAAAAACAAAAAAAACCAAAAAACCACTGCATAAAGGATATCAGATTTAAATGCTACCAAATGTGAGCGAAACACTGAAGAGAAGTTTTAAAATATCTGTGACTGCATCTTCACGTGTTCTCTGGGTCTGTTTCATATGATGTGACAGCTTCAGTTCACAAGTCGTTATTGCAGTGGCTTTTGGAACTGCGTGCCTCTTTTTTTTCATATCCTCACTCAAGTACACGCACACGCTTACAAAAATATGTATCTATATATGCACACATGCACACAGAGAGACAAATACAGAGTGACTCAGCTCTGCGTTCTACTTGCTTAATCAGTTTTCGAAGCTCCAGCACTGTTCTCTTATTTAAAATGCCCAAAGCCACCTTTTCCACACTGCTTATTTCACAGCCGGTGTGCAGAGCCTTTGACAAAGCTAGGCCATCTATGTTGCCTCATCTGGGCCCCTCCTCCTTGGGTCACACTCTCCTAAACGCCTGTCTGAAGGTCAGGAGGTCAGCCCTTCCATTAATCACCTGGCAGCTTGGACTTCAGCACTGACCCTGCAGACTAGTCCCAGGGAATCCTAGAAGACCATTCTTCCTGGTGGTCGGTTTGGAGCTACAGAAGGAGATTGAGATTGGGAAGCAGAGGTCCTGCAAGCCCAAACTGCAATGAGATGGTGTCAGGAACGCTCTGGGGTGACCATCACCACCCATGAAAACAGCATTCGGCACGGCACGGCATGCTGGTCTCTCCTGTGCTATGGACTGATGGGAGGTGTGGCAGCTGTGGTGGTAAGTACAAGCTGGGCATGTACGACTGCAGTGCCTAATTCAGTACCCCCAGAGAAAGCACTCCTGGTTTTCCCGTTCTGTTAATTCTCTCTCCCTTCCATTAAGAAGGTGTAGAGATCAGAAGAGTCTGAAGTCAATGTTCCTGTCATTTGGGGTCCTGTCAGAGGTGGTTTTTTTTCCTCAGAAGTTTCCTTCCTCTCCTAGCTTGGAGGAACTTCTGGAACATTTTATTGATTTCTTAGCTACTCTCCACTAGAACTCCTCATAATTCCTAGCTTCCTAAGGCTCACTGAGTACTTTTTCTTTTATATCCTCCAGTTCAAGTGGCAGAAAGGCTAACTATCCTGTTAAGTAGGGCAGACTTTCTTAAATCATTGAAAGAACTCTGGATAATCCTTTCAGACCTGTCTCCCATCTTCAAGTGAAATGATTACGCCTCTTAAGTCTTCATAGGAGGGGACTGGGTATTTTACATAAATCCCATTCAAGATTCTCCTGTTTTTCCTATGGTTCATGAAAGATCAGTCAGACTCTTCGTTTAGACTGTAGAGAGAAAAGAAAATAGAGCAAGGGGGGAGTGTTGAAAGTTGATTTTCTGGTCAAATTCTATTTATCATTTTCTACTATTAGCCAGTTTTCAGGTATTTGGCTCAGATTTATTTTTAGAAAAGTCATCTGGGATTAGCGGGGGGAAAAAAAAAAAAGTCAAACAAAACATTTCCAAATGCTCTGGACCAAAGCAATGTTTCTGAGACAGCAGCAAAGACTACGCTGAGTCCTGTGACCAGATGCAGCTTTGAAAACTTTTGTGTAGTCTCTTGCTATAGAAAGTAGAGTTTGTACTATAGGAAGGAGAATTTGTACTTGTGTACATTAAGGAGTCCATCATCAATTTCCGTATTTTTTGCTCAGGAGATCTCTTGACAACTTCTGTACCATATATGAATTCAGCAGTAAAGAGGAAACTATGCAAAAAAATGAGCAAATCCTTTATGAAAAGAAGGTTGAAGAGCAATTTAACACAGAGAATTTCACAGTCTGCTGGTGAAGGTCAAAACCATTGATGGATAAGACTACAACAGATGTATTTATGTATTTACAAATGTGAAAGCAGAAATTAGGGTCCTCTTAGAAGTAGCAGCTGTTAATTGCCAGCCTCATGTACAGACACAAACTTGGAGAGACTGCTAATTAACTGAATGAAGAACTAGAGGAGTTTCAGCTCCGAGTTACTTGCCAAGGATCTAAGAGGTCAGGTGAGAGACTCTGATTCCCAGGTGGATCCCAAGCTGGATAACATCTTTTGGCTCTATGGAGGCAATGATGTCTGTCTGAAAAAGGATTGCCTATGCAGAAGGAAGCTTTGCCAGGGGAAGTAGGATGTGCTGATCCACTAGGGCCAGCATCAGCAGCTATTAAAACAAACTGACATAAAGAGCCTCCCAGATATCTGCTATTGTATGGTCTGGAGGCATCAGCTCGTATAAAACTGAAAAATGTTTGAGACTCAGAATCTAAAATTACTTTCCTGAATGAAAAGCATCATGTGCTGAAAGGAAGAAAAAACATCCTGCAGGACTTGAAACATCAGCCAGCAGACAAGAGAAATCCAAAATCCCGCTGAGCTTGGGGGGACTTCTGCACACTTAAATGAACATTTTTTGCAACAGCCAGCACTCACCTAAGCACATGATGTAAATCCCAAGGTATTAATAATAGCAACTCAATCCCTAGCAATATTTGGTGGGTTTTTTTTCTACAAGATACTGGTAAGAAGGAACATGGAGTCTGTGGACAGAGTTCAGAGCATGAATTTTGTCTCTGCCATGCTTACTAGGTAACAGAGATGATATTTTACCTTTGGAGATGAGAAATAAAGCTGTGGTTCAATCAGACCATCATGCAATAATAACTGATGGTGGCAGCTGAGATTATAGGAGCGTCTGCAGCTACAAATATTCAGCTGGGACTCCTTTAGGCTTCTGTGCATCAGCTGGTCTTCTGTTATCTCCTTGGGAATTGAACTAAGCTGCACATGGGTGCCATGACTTTTGAATGCTTGATAAAGGAAGTAAAAAATAAAGCTAATGAAAAATCCAACCAGTATAATTGATATTGTAAAACCTCCTCTACTGAGCTCAGTAATGGCTTAACAAGGGCACGCATAAAAGATAGAGAAGGAAGGCATTAGAAGAACTAACCCATTTGTTACCTGAGAGCTTTCTTCAATGTTAATGAGAAGATTGGGAGAGACAATTAGGTGCATTGTGTTTAAAGAACTGCTCCACACGAGGTTGTTCCCCAGGATGGATTGGCAGGGAGTATCAGGTAGCAAGTGTACTGACAAGAAGATGTGAAGAATATGGGAGGACCATTTGGTGGGAGTGAAAAAGGTTGTAAAGGTCTTTAAGGAGTTAGGATGTAAATTGCAGAAAGAAATGTCAGTATACAAGAAATCATACTGCCTTGGCATATAATAAGTGATAATGAACTGGAACCTTAATTACAGAAAAAAATTGTACAGGGCAGAAAAATTCTTACAAATGTGGAGGTAAATAAAAAAAAAAAGAGAGATGGACTTAGCTAATAAGGAAAAACTTGATTTGGATGGCGAAAGAACAAAAATGTAAGTTACGGAAAGACATGTCTAAATCAAGCTGTGTTTGTATTTCTGGATTTGTCCCATTCATTCATATTAACATGCAATTCCTCCAAGATTTCTGCTAGCTCTTCTCCTGAAGGAATCGATGCATCGAGTAGGCACAGATCAGTGTTATTTGGGCGTCACAAATTAAATAATTAAACAACAGGGAACCTTCCTTCTTACAGAGGTCCTTAAGGCTGATCGTGCTAGGTATGGAATTCACAGAGTACTTGGATTGTACTGCCTACGTTACGAAGCACCACCAAAAAGGTGTTTCCAGAAATAATGAGTAGAAACAAGTTTTGCTGATAGTATACGTAAGTGAAGTATGGCTCTCAAATGGATTTGGTAGCCCAGCCACTAGGGGATGAAAGACAGGACAGTTGCACGTGCAGTGATGAAACATAGCATTGCAGTTTGGCCCCGCAAGCAAGCTGCATGTTCTGGCAGAGGAATCCCAATAGCCGTTGTAAGTCAAACCTTTAGACATCTTCAGACAAGTATGAACTAATGTCTGTCCTGCAAGTAATGGAAGGGATGTACTATAAATCACATTGGTGATCCATGCTTACAGTTCTGATCAGAGAAGAACAACAAATCTGTGTTACAAAGGTCCCTGTGTCATCTTTTTACATAATACCACTCAGCCCTCAACAATACAATACTGTTCTGATAAAATTTGTCCCTGCTCACTGCAGGGGGCGAGGACTAGATGACCTCTAGGGGTCCCTTCCAACCCAAAACATTCTATGATTCTATGAAAATTATTTTTTTGATTCGTGCTGCCTGAGAAACTTTCATGTTTATCAAAAACTGGCAAGGACCTTTGCACCTGCACAGGTGCCAGATGCAAAAGGCTTTTATGTCAGTGACCTGGAACAATATTTCAAAAGATGGACCAATATACAAGTCAGATGGGAGCATGCCAAACACAGGATAACAAAAACCAAAACAAGACAAAAAAAAAAGGCCGAAAGGTGTAACTGTGGAACTAAGTAATGGAAGACTGAATCTACATGAGGACTTAAAAAAATCTGAAGTTTTCAGCATAGTACATGCCCAACTAATGGGCCTTGCCCGTAAACTATGGACCCTGTATTGCTCCATAATTTCAGTCCATCTAAAAGCAGAGCCCTGGGAATGACTACAGCATTCAGAATCTTTGTAGATGGTGGATTCCCTGGTTTTCTAGGAGTTACTATGATATTGAAACTTGTGTCACTGGTTAGAATTCTTGTAAAACTAAACAGAAAAAGCCATAATAATCAGTGCAGGCAGCCATAGGGATATATGTGTCTTTATAAATGTGTCTTAATAAATGTGTCGTTTTTAATACATATACATTTTTTTTATATATCTATAAAATGCAGAAAAGCTAAGTCCTACCAGCACATGTAGAAGTTCTTATTTGCAGTGTCTCAACATACTTCTCCCTGGCTTTACTTCCTGAATTCAGCCTCTAGGGCAGATGTTCAGTCCTGCAATTACTTTTGAAATGACATTCCTATAACCTAACTCCTTAAGTGAATAGTGTTTGAGTACAGTACAGAAGGATATTTTTAGGTGACTTATTTTAACAGTTACTTTTTATGGTCTTTTACAAGTTGATTGCTGCATGGATGCACATAGTGCACCTACCTTCCCTAGGACCTTACGGGTTAGCAATAAATATTTCATGTAATAGAGAATCAAGAGTGGTAACTGAACCTCCAATATATCCTTGGATATGCTGTAAGTGAGTGGCATTGGTTGAAGAAAAGATTAAGCAGATGCTCGACTGGTAAACATTGCTGCTGCAAGTTACTGTTCCATCGGAGAATGTGCTCCAGGTTTGTAAGCAGTCCTGCAGGCACTGCTTGAATGACAGGGCACGATTCATGGGCTGAAACAGAGGTTTCTAGTCTCCTTCTGGAGAGGAATCTGGTGATTCGGAAAGATGCCCTGGGGCGTCTCATAACGTCACTCAACACCTATGTCACTGCCATCCTTGGAGTCAATTTTACACTGAGCATCTAGGTGCTTTCTGGCCATCTTTTCAGAAGATTGCACTGAAGTATTTCATTCTTTTATGCTTATAAGTATTACTTTATAAGTATATGCTTATATTATTGCTTTTTAACTTATGCTTATAAGTTATATGCTTGAAGTATTTCATTCTTTTATGCTTATTTGGAAATAATTATCTCCAAAACAATACAAACAAGTAAGCGAACAAACAAGAATGCCACTAGGGTGTGTGTAATTGAGACCTTAGGCATAATTGTTTACTTATGGAGTATAAAACATAGCTATTCATCTATGTTAACCTTTGACTACTTTCTTAGTCACATGGAACAGCTTATTAAAAAAAGAAAGGGCGATGTATAGGGGTAACAGCTACTCCGAGGAGGTTTGCAAAATCACACTGTCACTGTTCCGTTCAACCCAATGAGGTCAGAGCCTTCTAATTAAATTCAGTGAGTTTTACATCAAGCCTTCAGTCTGCGTTCTTGGTTGTCATAAACACAGTTGATATTTGTTATTATTTATGCTGTAGTACTTTTCCAAGTGTGTTGGGGTTTTCTGCAAATACAGGAAGAAACAGACTTATTGCTATGGGGATAAAATGTGACTTCCTAACTCCTGAAAATATCCCTCTGACAGCTAGGCATCATAAGCATTACTGAGTTTCATCCGTTGCTCATATCTGACTGTAATTTGCTGTGGAGCATTCTGCTATAGCTTTCTATAAGGAGTAATATGAAAATTGTGTTGAATCATATTCAGGGATGAAAATAAAGGGGGAGGGAGTGGGCAGCACCTCCACAAGCCTGAACTAGAAGAGGGAACCCAACGCTCCCGGCTGGTGGGGCCAGCGCAGTGAGAGCTCCCTCTTCCGTTGCAGACAGCTTTCGTCACTGAGCATATTCGCATTTTCACCCAAACATCTGGTTCCCTGCTTGATTTTCTCATTGCCCTACTTAAGTCACGTTTCCATTTTAAATGACCATTATTCCGTTGTGTTCTTTTGCTGTTTATTGTTGTTTTGTACTGTGGCATTGCTTGGGCTTTCCATTGGCTAACACAAAAATCAATACCTCTTCTACAGAAAAAAAACCCTGAATGCAAATAATACAGTCATCAAGGCACTATTTAAATTAAACTGAAAAAAGCTCACCCGGGAATGCACAACATCATACTAAGACCAGCCTTCTCTCTTTATGGCTAGTTGTAATGTAAATTGGCATTTATGATCTGAGTGAAGTTTTGCTTAAAATGTCATCGGCTTTTGTAAACATGGAAAATACTTCTTGGAATGATTTACGCACATGAGATTATTTTTTAGTTAAAGAATTTATTTAGTACTGCCATTTTAATATACTAGCAAGGTGAGTCAGAAACTGGTTTATCTGACACAGTCCAAGCACAAGCATGAATTTGCAATGCTTTGCTTTCAAATACAGTAAAGAATAATTTTGATAAGAACTATTTATGTTGGAAGTTGTATTACTGTCTCCCATTAATCTGCCTTCTTCTGTGGCATTATGTCCTTCTCCTTTTCCCCCAACTGACCGGTTCATCTACTTAAGTCTTTGGGGAAAGAACAGTCATTTGCTAAATGCTTTTACAGCCCATAGCACAAGGAGGGTCCTGACCTGACTGGTCTTTGGCCTTAGAATATTTTAAAGGAATTCGTTATTTATTATTCTTGTGTGTAATATATCATGGAAATTTTCCATTGCTCTCATGTTTTATCGAAGGTTATTTTTTATCCCAGTTAAATATGTCTTAGTTGCCCTCAGAATGTCAGGTTTACAGTACAGCAGCTTCTGCAATAGCAGTCATGATATAGATTACATAGAATAATGGTTTTGTTACAGTAAGACTCGAGGAAATAGTGTAACATTTTGAAGTCTTGCAGTGGCAGCACAAATGACACACCGTGATGACATTTTCCCTTTGTTTGGCCTCTGCTGGGTAGCAGACATCTGAAATAAAAATCCTCTGTTTATCTATAGGCAGTTATAGTACTATCAGCAGTGCATGCTCCTCTGAGTTTGCCTTCGTTCAACTCTGACCAAGGATGAGTGAGCACCATTTTGAATAGGAAGGCACTTCAATTTTCACGCTTATTCAATCCTTATTCAATCCTGGGCCTCTGCTGAGACTCTGCTAGTAAAAGTGCCACATATAAAAATGGCTTTATGATATGCATTTGTCCTCAAAAAGTCCAGCTGAAGCAGTAACTGATGTGTCTGCATAAAACATATTTGTGTGTGTGAAAGAGAGTGTATGTATTTTCAGGGAGATTCAAAACAAATAACGTGTACAGGCAAGTTATTAGAATATTTGTCCCTTTGCATTTGAAGATCCTGGGCTGTGCAACCAGCAATTTCTCTGCCTTCCCACGGTGTGTTTTAGTCTAAGCAGCCACAAAATTCTCTGAACACTCAGCTGACCAAATCACTTCAGGACCGTAAGTGCTCAAGGCAGCTCTACTGTCTTATATTTTCACAGGCACAAATCGATGGGAAATGCTATCTTTTTCATTTAATAGTATTGTCTTCTCCATTTGGATTTATTCTACATCAGAGAAAATGTCTTTGGAATTTCTTGTCAGCAATGTGCTGAGTAAAAAAAATGGTAAGATTTCAGAAGTTTATATCCTGAATTTCCAGGAAGGCAGTCAATATCGCAGTCATGAGTCTTTTGGGGAACAGATCTTGACCACATTGCGTATTTAAGGTTTCACTGCATCCAAAAAAACCCATGAAGAACCAAAAAGAACTCCTCCTCCTTTTCAAGTTTCACATCTTAATTTACAACTGTGAAAGTCACTTTTAGCTCAGTTTTCTGCATGTAGAAAGCTGACATGGCTGCTCTGTCCTTTTTGCCAGTCTTCCTTACACATTAATTTTTTAATCCAGTGACCATCTCCAATCAAATTTGTCAGAAGTCTCAAAGATATAAGTTGTTACAAGTTTTATGAACTTCATGCCTAGGCCTAAGAGACCTTGCTGGTGCTGCCACTGAGGGAAGGCAGGTCAGCCCTTGTGGGATCTCATGTTTGACAGTACACATGCCCACTACCTGGCCAACCATCCAGCAAACGCCAGCCAGTCCTTGCAGACTGTTTTTCACCTGGCAACACAAATAAGATGTAGATGGGGGGCACAGGAGGGAGCTGATGGTCTGGTGGCTACATCAGGGAGGTTTTGTAGGAGGTGAGCCAATGATCTGAAAAGAATGAGAGGATTTTATGGTGGAAGGAATTAAGATCAGGGAGAGGCAACTACAGGTACAATGGCAGAGGAATTTGTGTAAGAGGAGACCTAGCTAGTGAGGGTGATTTTGGAGAAGATGTAGGACACCAGTTTATAGGAAGCAAAGCTGCCTTAGTACTATTGTTACAACCTGCTTACTGTAAATGTAATTGCTTGTAGACAATAGAAGACAATAATTGTAAATTACAAAATGTAATGCATAAACTGTAGTTTATATATAATACGAGACAATATCATCCCTGTTAACAGGCTTGAAGTTTAATGTCTTACTAGATTATCATTCCAATAACGAAGTTTCGTTATTTAAAAGAGATACATTATGGGAAAAACAATCATAGCAGCAGTATTCAAGTAGTTATCCACTCCGCAGTTTTCCCATATTTCCAAGCTGTTAGTTGTTTTAAAATAAGCTATAATTACATTAAATACTTCCCAGTGTTCAAAAACTGGAATCGCTTGGCTTTCCACTAGGTTATTATCCTGCAGTAAACATGGGTGAGGTGTTCAGTACAATCACAAATAAAAAAGAAAATGGCCTAGTCAACACTATCTCATTAAAATGATGACCACACAGCAGAAAACACTGAAAAACATTTATTATTATATATTAGCCACTGAAGTATATTAATTTACCCAGAACTCTGTACCAATGATCTAAATTTAGGCAGTGCACCTAGATTTTCCTTTCTCTAGCTCATGATAAACACTTTGTCTCATAATAGGTAACTGATTTTACCAGTCAGACTAGATCCCTTTACCAGTAAGATACTGGCAGCTCTAAGGAATATGACGCTATATTCAGACCTATGAGACCTTGTATAGATTCAGTATTGTCATAGAAGAATATCTGACTCTCCATTCTCTCCACCCCATCTTGCTTGTTGATTTGCTGATCTAAGTAACATCGTATTTGCCAAAGGAATCCTAAAGAAGAAAGTAACCTCATAGGTAGGAAAGCTATGGTCAATAGCAAGTAAACATTACAACCACTGGAAATCGAAAATGCACAGGAACAGAATAAAATGGAGAATTTCCATCTTCAACGTAATTTCCGTGGGAATATGCTCCAGCCAATGCTGGTGATTTACCAGAACGTTAGGAAGAAAAGTTAGGTGAGTGAGTGAGCACCTGACATGGTATATGATGATAGAAAGTTTTCCCCATCAACAGGGATCCAAGAAGTTACAACACAGCAGTTAATATCTTTCTTACTCAGAAGACAGTGGTGAATATTGAGGGATATTCTCGCTGAATGCCAGCCCACAGGCTCCTTCTGGAAACGAGCTGCTGTAAGAAAATGAGGGTATTCATAAAAATAGCCAAGGAGAGAGCAGGAATATCAGGGCAGTCAATCTCAACAACAGGTAGAAACAGAAACAAATATGCACAATGGTGCCAGCATGAGAAAAGTAAGTGAACAAATAATGTATGTAAGACAGTGGTAAAAACCAAACATATTTGGGAGAAAGAGCCACTGCCTTTAAACCCTGTGCTCATTTTTTCTTCTGTAGTCTTAATATGAGAGCAGTAAAAATGACATTGCACAGAGAATGCAGGTAATATTTTCCTAGAATACATTAGTGTAGAATTTGTGTTCATAGTTGCGTAACTGATTACAAAGCTTTGTTTTGTCTGTGTTAAGAAAAGGCTGTTATAAGTTAGGGAACTTGCTAGATCATAAAGAAATATACTTATGGTTAGACAGAAAATACCATCTTGTAGAGGGACATCTCATACTATATATACCACTGTGGTTCTCAGAATACAGCCTTGGGCTGGGTCTTGTGCAAAGGAAATAAATTCAAAACATTTTCTAGTCACCACGACACGGATATATTAAAATTGGAGGCACAAATTCATGCATTTTGGTGTACATCTGTGGAGCCAAAGCGAAGTAGGCTTACAGCACTATTCAGCAAAGTTCATGTTAAAAACCCCTTTTTATCAGTGACCTTTCCTTTAGAATTTCTGTGATGACACTGGGGGATATCACTTCGAGTTTCTTAGTATAAAATTGAGCACTGAACAGAGTTTTAGAAAGATTATGGTGCTAGAGGGATATTTAATGGTGAAATCACTTACTGTAGTACTCATTTCTGAGAGCAAAGGTCTGAAGTGAAATGAATTTGGTGATCTTAGATTAGTCCTTGGTGGGCAGAGGTCCATGTCTGAAGTCAGCTACATGTATAATTAGGTATAATTTCTACATCTGTTCAATAGAGGTTAATTGAACTATCATAATAATTGAATTCCAGTACTTCTGATTTTTCTATTCGAAGTGTTCCTGTGAGATCAGAGCCAAGTATTCATCATCTAACACATTTGTAGGAAATTCCTGTTGCATTCGGTATTTGGTTTGCGGGTTAATGCAGGGCATTGGCATTTTTCAAACGTCTGAGCACAAATACACATCCAATCTTCCAAAACAAACAGGCAAAAGAAAGAGGAAAATACATGCTACGTGTACATAGATTCTATACTAGAGAATTCCTCATAACTTAAAGAAACAGTCAAAAGCAGATAGGTTACCAACTGACAACGCAGGAAAGATCTAATGATCTTACCCATGTATTCTGCAAGAATTTCACTCTTCTTGTGGTGGTATTTTAGATTCAGATTGCATTATAAGTATTCAGTAAGTTAGCACTGTGCATTAATCTTGAGCCTGGAATAATACAGCTTTATTTTCTTTCTACAGTCACAGGTGTGCAAACATATGACAAAAGCATATGCATGAATGCTGTGTATATTTACTCTTCTGTGTATGCAAGCAGATACATGCATTTTACAAGGCTACTGTTCACTCATTCAGAAAACTAACAGGTTTTCCTTTACCACTTCCTTATGAGAAAAAAAGTAGACAGGCACTGTGATGAACTGCATCCAATTATACATTCACCTGGGATCCAACATTATTGGATTATTCTTGGCTCACTACACTTGTCAGACCCACTCTTTAAATTTTTAAGGAAACAATGTTTGCTTTTCATTTACTGAGTTTAGCACTTATGAAGAATACAGACTTTTGATATAGAAGTTCTCTGTGCATTGAAATAGGCAAGCTTCTGAATAAGTTTTTTTCCAGAGAATAGGTAGGAAAGGCATGATCCATTCCCATATACTGTAGGCTTCTCAGCTAGGGCTGACCACAGGGGGGTCAGGGAGTGCAACTTCACCAGAATTCTTTCAGAAATTTAGGCAGCTTATTAACAATAATAAAAAATAAAAATATTCCATCTGAAAAAAATAGTGGAAATACTGCCATATTGTCTTGAGGGCTTTATGAACATTAAGCTTAAGTAACCCTGATCTGTCAGCTCACTGGACTACTTCTCTCATGGTACCCAGGTTTGATATTAGCAGTGTCTTGCTTTGATGTAGCATGGGAGTTATGGGAGTTATTGTCTCTCTGGGGAGTCCAGTCATAGTGGGAAATAGAGGCAAGGCACAAACATGTCGCAATTACTAAATAACCACTTTAATATTTTATTTCATTAATCCTCTCCATCTATTGAAGTCTTTGCTTATAAATGATTCCCTTTTTAACTAAAAGTACAAGTTTCTGAAGAAAGTTTCATTATCAATCCATTTTACTTCTAAACACAAAATAATTTTCTGAAGAAAGTCTCATTACCAACCTATTAGAAACAGGACTAATGTTACTAACTGATTTAACATGAGTCTGTAACTAGTCATCTCATAAACTTCTAGACTCATTCAGGCTGGTGGGGCTGAATCCAGTGGTGTTCCTGTTTGAACAAGTGGAGTCAAGAGTAGTGCAAAGTTTCAACAGTGCAGAGAATGCAGGACTGATCCCTGTGAACGCACTTAACATTTTTTTGCAACTCAATCCCATAAACCAGTTTTAGGGATGCAATGAAGTTCACTGTCTGCTAAGTCACTGTGAATCATAAAGTCCCCATTTGTGTGGTATAAATCAACATAACTATTCAACAATTAAATCTACAATGAATATATTTTTTTAAATTACCAAGCATTATGTTTCATTTTACAAGCTTGCACATGCATTCTTTATAGCTTACTGTCATGTAATGCTTTATAAATGATACTTGATAAACAACAGCTGTATAATCTTAGAAATATTCATCAAGAGGCACATGTATCCATGGTAAATCACTTTTGACTTGTACAATGCTGGTGGCTGGCATATAATCTCCTAACTGCTTGCATGTGGAATATAATAGGACATGGCACTATGCTTCTGTGAGACCAAAATACATTCAGAAAACATACTTGGGTATCAATTGCAAGCAAGAATGAAAAACATTTGTCAAGTGCACAGTTCCGAAGTGTAAATCTCATAGTAGATGCTATATTTATGGGGCACCGCTATGCGTATTTTGCATACTGTTTATTTTTAAATTGGTCTTCATTACACTGATTTTCACAGTTTATTGGCACTGAAAACTAAAGCTTAGTGAAGATGTGGTATTAGGGATTGGGTTTGCTCTCCCATAAGCTAAAACAAGCTGCAACTGCTATATTTCTCTCAGCTGTTGAAGTTCTACTAATTCCCTAGATTATGTCATAGTTTATTTCCTATCTGTTATATGTGTTTCAGCTTTCAGAAAAGTTCCTTGTGAGGCAGAATATAGAATAAGAGGGTTCGGCTATTCTTTCAGATGCTTCTGTATAACTTCTGCAGAGCCAGATACCGTAGTTCATATGTCACAGTGAGTTTTGGGGAGGGACGGGTAAGGAGAGAAAGGCATCATTCTCATGCTGATGGCAACCCAGTACTGTTGCTGTTACATAGCTGTTGGACTAGAGAACTGAAGTGCACAGTGATTGCTACCTTTGGGCTCTTCACTGAATTGAATTGCTCGTTTCAGCAGCCTCACCTCTGTTTTATTGAGACCGTGTAGTTTATAGTTAACATTTACACTATACAGTTACAAGTATTGTTCAAGAAGCAACGCTATTTATCCTTTATTTAGGATCTTCTGAGAAAGCCAAAGTCTGAGGTACAAACTGTATCTACTCACAGTAATTTCCATGACACAAGCTATGCTGGCTTTTTTTTAAAATTGTGGCTAGGATTCCCCTCACCTCATCATGTAAAACACACCAAATGTAAACCCCTCAGCTAGGCTTCCTCTAACACCCAATGGAGAGAAACAGACTAATTAATTAAGAGTCCAATTAATCCCATCCTAAATAGTACCCAAGAAAACTGGATGAACCTCCCTGTGGAGGGTTCTATCCCTCCCTATGGACCCTAGAGGCAGCCTAAAAGGCTTTCTTAGAGTAGAAACATACTTTTTACAGGGTAGTGTGAAGTGAGATGACTGCAGCCAGCTGTGCCCCTTTTAGTCTCTGTGCAGTACCCACCCCCTGCCACAGCTGCCCTTAACTGCAGAGCACATCTGGTTTGTGTGCACATTGCAAAATTTACCCCAGCTGTACAAATCAGATGCAGTTCAGGAAAGCAGCTGACTTCACCTGCTCTGTTGTGCCCACCTAAAATTATGAAATGAATCCATGAGTAGGGAAATAGCTTTTCGCAGGAATTCCACGAAGCGGTAGGAAGCTTTTGTTTTCAGGATAACCCTACAAGATCTGGAGCTGTCTGAGGAAGATGCTGCTTGAACAGGCTTTCTACTAGCTGTTTGCATCCACGATACGCAGTTAGGGGAATTTACTGTCACTTCAGTTCTGCATTTGTGTCCATGTTATTCCAAAACATCTCAGGTTTTTGACAGAAGTTAAAGGATTCTCTTTATATCCTCTTATCTCCACCGTGAATAGAGGAAAAGCTGGAGCATATCTTTTAGTCTCTTACAAAGGCAGAAGTTAAGTAGGAGCTCTCAACAAAGGAGATGCTGCACGGAAAGCCTCCTGGCAGCCAAATTGAGAGAGGAACTTCGGGCTGAGGGGAAAACTGCATTCCTCTGAGGTGAATGGTGGAAAATTAAGCTGTTTTTCTCATTTATCAAATCTGAATTTGGAAATATGACTCACATAAGAAAACAAATTTGGTAGCTTTGTTTCTCGCTCATTAGAATTTGTTATTAGGATGTTCAGAAGATACATTTTCTTAGCCCTTTTTTTTCAGACTTGAGGAGTTTCAATAAATTCATTGGCACCCTATCTGTTGTGTTGGCATCTCTGGTTTTATCTGTGTCCATATCTGTGAACAGATACAGCTCCTGCTATGTATTTACCCCTGTAACCTGTTTTAGGCCTTTTTAAACCTATATGATACGTTCTTCAACAGTTTCACTTCTTTTAAACCTTTCTGTGACATGTAGAAATAAAGACTGGATCTGCTAAACCCAATCTAAGACCAGAAGTGTTCTTATCACTCAACACTTTTGCAGAAATGAGACCAAGTAGTAAAAGTAAAAACACAAAGTTAAAATGTTTCTTCGGTTAGGAACATACTAAATTTGTATTTTGAAAGCAGCAGAGAAAAAGGCAAGTATTCATGACTTAAAGTTACATCTCAGTTCACTACTAATGTCACCCTGCTAACAACATAGGACAAAAAAGCTTTACAGTCTATATCACTGCCAATTAATTCCTAACTATTGTATTGGGTTTGCATGGCAAGGTTTCAGTAGTGGGGAGGCTGCAGGGGTGGCTTCTGTGCGAAGCTGCTAGAAGCTTCCCCTATGTCTGACCAAGCCAATGGCAGCCCAGTCCAAGATGGAACCCGGGCCATGGTGAGGCAGACTGTCCCCCTGCAGCCCATGGAGGTCCACGGTGGAGAAAATATCCACCTGCAGCCTGTGAAGGACACCACACCAGAGCAGGTGGACATGCCCAAAGGAGGCTTTAACCCCATGGGAAGCCCATGCAGGAGCAGGCTCCTGGCAGGACCTGTGGCTCCCTGCAGAGGGGAGCCCATGCTGGAGCAGGTTTGCTGGCAGGGCTTGTGACCCCATGGGGGACCCACACTGGAGCTGTCTGTTCCTGAAGGACTGCACCCCGTGGGAGGGACCCACACTGGAGCCGTTCGTGAAGAACTGCAGCCTGTGGGAAGGGCTCACATGGGAGAAGTTCATGGAGGACTGTCTCCTGTGGGAGGGACCCCATGCTGGAGCAGGGGAAGAGTGTGAGAAGTCCTCCCGCTGATGAGGAAGGAGCAGCAAGGACAACATGTGATGAACTGACCACAGTCCCCATTCCCTATCCCTCTTCACCATTTGGGGGAAGAAAGTAGAGAAAATCGGGAGTAAAGTTAAGCCCAGAAAGAAGGGACGGATCGGTGGGAAGGTGTTTTAAGATTCAGTGGTTTTTTTTATTCTCTCCTATTATGATTTGGCTGGTAATAAATTAAACTAATTTACCCCGTTGAGTATATTTTGCCCATGACGGTAACTGGTGAATGATCTCTCCCTGTCCTTATCTCGGCCCATGAGTCTTTCAATACGTTTTTCTCAGCCCTGTCCTGTTGAAGAAGGGAGTGATAGAGCAGCTTTGGTGGGCACCTGACATCCAGCTGGGGTCAACCCACCGCAACTATACAAGACCTTCCCTTCTAGGTGACATGAAGGTTTTCAACAGAAGGCAGTGACAGGTTCTTAAAGAACAAAGCATGTAGAGGCATCTTTTTCCCTTCTATACTATTCCAGCTTTTGTCGGTTGTTTAGATTTCTTGAAACAGAGGCAGCATCTGTAGAATTGTGTTTAAAATTCATTAATGAACCTCTCCTCCAGGGACTCATCTAATCCTTTTCTTGATTCATTTTAATTTTGGTCTCCACCCTGAAGCAACGAGTTCGACAATTATATGGTGTATAAAAGCATTTTCTTTTGTTTTAAAACTGCTGCCACATGAATGTTCTCTAGTTCTTACTATTGTGAAAAACAGTGAATAACGATTCACTATCTTCACCCTTGATGTAATTTTTTTGTTTTATAAATCTCTGTCACGTTTTGAACCTAACATGTTCTGTAGCTTTTTTGCCGAGATTATTGCCATCTTTGCCTCTGTATAGTTCTACTGAAAGGTTTTTGAAACAGGGTCACCAGAGCTGCATGCAGTGTTAAACCTGTTACACAGCTAAGTTTTATGAAGATGTTTTCTGTTTTGTTCTCAGTTCCTTTACTAAGAAGTCCTAACACTTTAGTTGCTATCAATCAGTGATGGCATCATATGGCAGATGATCTTGTAGAATGAACCCCAGTAATCCTCAAATCTCTGTCCAGGACGGAGATAGTTCATTCAGAGTCCATTCTTTTTATAATCGGGACCGATTTACTCCAGATGCATTACCCTGCACTTGCTGATACTGAACTTCATTTGCCATTTTATTCCACTGTCGTTTCCAGTGAGCTCTGGAAGTCCCTGCTGTCTTACATCCCAGGAAGCCCCTCTGCCAGGTAGCACAGGATGAACTGTACAGATCCAACTACTGGTATTTAGGGACCTGTTGGTTGAGAGAGTTGACCACTTTGAGCTATTCTTTGTCATCTGCCTCTGTCATTACTAATCCATGGCAACGGCTTCCCATTAATCCCATGGTAATTTATTTTGTAGAAGCCTTTAATGAGGGAATATGTCAAAAGCCCTTTAAAAATGCAAGTACATTAAGCATTAGGATCACTGTAATCTACGTGCTTGTTAACAGTTTTAAAAAACTCAAATACATTTGTAAGGACCATCTTCCCTCAGTAGAAACTGTGTATTATGCAATATATTCTGTTTGTCCAGGTGTCTATTAATCTCATTCTTTATTACGGTTTTACCATTTTGCCTGTACAGAAACCAGACTTGCAGTCTATAGATCCAAGATCTCTCTGGAGTCCTTCATAAAGATTGGTGTCACATTTCCCACCTTCTGTTCCTCTGGCAATAGGTTAGACACCACTGTTAGTAGTTTAGCGATTTTATATTTGGGTTCTGTTATAAATCTTCAGTGAATACCATCTGTTCCTGGAGATTTCTTACTGTTCAGTGTGTCAATTTGCTCTAAAGCCTTTTCTATTGACACTTGAATTTGAGCCAGTTCCTCAGCCTTATCTCCCATAAGGGATGGCTGATATCAGCACCTCATTCTCTTCTGTAATGAACACTGATGCAATAAATTAATTTAGCTTTCCTGCAATAGCCTCATCTTCTTTGAATGTTCCTTTCATACCTTGATTGCCTATTGGTCCCATCTGACTCTCTGTCAGGCTTTCTGGTAATGGTATGTTTGAAAAAAGTCTTATTAATAGGTTACCTGTCCTTACTGTTACGGCTTCAAATCCCTTCTGGTCTGTCATATGGCGTCTCTACATTTAGCTTGCTACCTATTATACTCCTTTCTCTTCTGTTTGTTTGGATGTAGCTCCCTATCTTCACTTCCAATAGCTGTCTCTGGTCTACTGTTTAACATAGGTGCTTTTTTTTTTCCTAATTTATATTTTTAATGATAGCATATATTGTCTCTGTATCTCCAATATAGAAAGTCTCTGAATGGTCTCCCTGCAAGTATTTTACTCCTCTGATTGAGCCTCTTAATTTTTGTTTCACTAGTTCATCATTTTATATTGTTCATATTTTTAAATATTTTGTTATTGTGGCAAATTTGGGGCCTTTTCCCTTCCTATAAGGATAATGAATGTGGAAATGTTACTTTTTTCTTAGCCCAGTGTAACTTTGATAAGTTCAATGGATCTGCTTTTCTGATTTATACTGAAGTAGAAGATTAGAATCAGGTCCTAAATCTGCAGATATGCCTAAAAGAGATACTATATTTTGTTGTAGTTGCAGACATATGCACTGTGTGGTCATTTTCAAACAGCCTCTTATTCCACCTGCTTTCCTTCTTCATGGTTGTTTTAAATTTATGGCTTACATGATTTATTTTTCAGTGAAATTACCACTGAGAATCAAGAACTCTACAAATCTCCTGACTAGCTAACTTTCACCTTCCCTGCTAATTTGTGTACTTATGAAGGAATTTAGCCATAAATCACCAATAACAGAGCTATCTTAGCAAAACCAAACGTCATCCATTCATTTGACTTCGGGTCTCAACACAGTCAAAATGCCAAGAGGTGAGCAGGGAGATGAGTGTAAGTAAGTGCTACACAGCGGTGCGTTTCATTTTTCCATTTGTCATATCATGTCAACTCATACTCTTCAACTTCTTGCCACTTAAGATGTAAGCAGGAAGAGCTGTCAATATAATCTTCAGGACAGCTACAAACAAATTTAATCAGCTGAACACAAGAGTGACTAACAAGCTCCAAAAAGAATCAAGAGTCTTCTCTGGAAGCCGAAGGGATCTTAGTGCTTTGCTCAGGAGTTTATCTGTGTCATGGCCCTGCAGCCTTGTACTAAGTGCTTTCTTCTGATGTTTTGCACCAGTGGACATTAATCTCCACCTGGATGTTTTACCAGGAATCCCATTCAGTCATCACAGGCATCACAGTACCGTGGATTTCTGCACAGAAAAAGTTTTGAACCTTGGGGAGTTATCAGAGAAATTTCAGATTAGAGCAGTTTTAAGGACTGGTTATAATAATGAAAGAAAATCTATAGAGTGAAAAGGTGAGAATGGCAGCAACAGATCATGGAACTTTTCTCCAAATTAAATGCATACTTAATTCCAGTACAGTTTCTGTCATTTGGTCACTTGTGTAATGTGAAAGTGATTTTCTTATACAGCTAAGTATATTTTGTCAGTTTATATCTAAAAATCTGAAAGGAAGTTGCTGTGGAACCTTCTTGTACCAGAATCGGTCTCATTCAGAGTCAGGGGGGCAACTCTTACATTTCTGTGCCAAGTCAGTTTCTCTTTTATGCCAGTCTTAAATCTTCAAGAGTTGGAAGGCAAGAAGGTGATTTTCTTACTGAATATTTTGTCACAATAGAGAGAAAACTAAACTCTTATTTCTGATCTGTGACAGCTACTGGCACAAAGTTCTGGCAAGCCAAAGCTGATAAAAGCCAGCTCTGGTTATGCCTGTTTCTTGCCATCAAGTGTTGTGTGCTTCTGTCATTCCAATTAAATCTATCCAACTCATGAATCATAATCGATCAGAGGTTGCTTTTATCCTTCAGATTCCAGTGATATCTATTCTGTACCTCTACTTCCTGCTCTTACACCTAGTATAAGTCTTATGTGCAGTTATTACTTAACTATTCAACTTGGTTTTTGATTAATTAAATGTGTAATTAAATTTAAATGGTTAACAAATAAAAATGTTCCTGATATTTCATTTTTTGTCTGTAAGGAAGACTTAATTACTGTGTTATCTCTACCAAAAGTTTTGTCCAGTGTCAGGACAAGCTGTAACTATTTTTTCTTCTTTGTTTAATGAGGGTACATTTCTCAGATTGTATTGTGTCACATTTCTTTTTTTTCCCCTCCTTTTTATAATGAAAGAAGAGTTTCACGTTCAGTTTAGGTCAGTGCTAGTGTAATGCAGCCCTGTCGGCTAGCAGAATTAGACAAAAGAAAGATAAAAATATCATATCGCTTCTTTTTAATCTTCCATACCCACTATTATTGCTGTTCCTCTTTTCAAGAGAGAGGACTTCAAGATTTTGGCTCCATTTAGTGCCTATTCATTTGTTTATGCTCCTTATCATGAAGAGCTATGTTTCCTAACTGGATGCGACATCCCTGCTTTATGGGTTCCATCTCTGTGTGCTACTGAGAAGAAATTCTTGAATTTCATACCTTCATTACAGCTCTCCTTTCCTCAGCCCGCTACGAGTAACAGTTTCTCTCCAGTGATGCATTCTTCTCTAGTTCTAAAATCTTGGTTTTGTGCACAGCAGTTTTAACAATATGTACGAGTATTATGACTATTGTATTTTATCAGAGGTAGGACATTATGTGAGGAAGGGGCTGCTTGTAAAAGAAATTATAGTGCATAGTGCTTTGGCTCTATATCCTGCAGGTAAACTGACTGATATTTTAATTTCCTTGGACTCTTTTGAAAGCTCTCTAAATGAAGGTTCTGAAGAAAATATATAACTTTGGTTATCATACTTTACGGTTATTACTGTGTACACATTAAATGTGAATTAATGCAATAAAACAGTACATTTCACATAAAAAATACTGTGAATTTCACTGCTGTTGCTGACATGGCACATGTATCAATGTAATTATGGGTTACAAATCCTCGGTAAGAGAGGCAGCGTTACAGTTTTTGAAATTTGCCCATTATGTGAATTCAGAAAGAATGCTGCAGCTTGTATTTAATTTATCTTGTCTGGTAGGCCTTTCAAAAAAGCAATATTGATGCTGGATTTATCTTTAGTTTGATGACAGTCAGAGTAAATAAGCATGTGGAATGTACTAGTGCCAATGAAAATGTTGGGGCTTGCTCCTCTCTGGATTAGTCTGATGGTGTGAAACCGTCACAGACAACTGAGCAGAAGAGCTCTGAGGCATTTTGCCTCTCCAGGGCAGTTACAGGCCTAACACATCAGGGAGTTCTCTGTTTAGTACTCATTACATTTGCTGCCACTCCTCATATTTGTCTCAGGATGCCTGAAGTATGTTGTTTTGTTATAAATCATTGAACAAAAGTGTTTCTTTTTAAGCAGTTACGTGGAAGAACAGTGAACCTGCAAAACCCCTATATTCCGAAGGTAGCAAATAGCAGAACTAGGTGTGCCCATATCTGTGTATCTTAGGACATGGAAAAACAACTGGGTTATGACTTGAAGAACTGCTGAGTATGTGACCATATGCATCTCCTTAGCCTGCTGAAAATCTCTAGCAGAGGTTTAAGCTAGCACATTTTAGTCCATCCTTCCTATGAGTGAGAAGTATGCAGATAGTCCATTACCATGGCTTAGCTGAGATATAGTATCTCAACCAGCTGGGATAATTCAGCTGCGCATCTGAGCCAGTGACAAAGTTATGCATTATATTAACATATTATTTGTTCTACTGTGTCCTTCATTCATTGCCAGTAGAGAGTGAATATGGTCTTCCTACCTTTGCGCTTCACAGATATCCTGTCTCAATACAAGTTTTGCACTCTTTTCCAGCATCCATAATCATACTTTATTTCTCCTGCTGATCCATGTAACTGTGGAATTTCCTTCCAGTTCTGATCCTCTGGTCATTCAAATCCCTCCTTCAATATCAAGTCTTCCAAAAAGCTTACCTATGTTAATCCAGTAAGGTGAGAAATTTTGTCATGACCTTAGTATTTGGGAAAAATCCAAGTACCCTAGATGAGGGGTAAGTCAGAAAATCTATTGGATATACCACAAGTTTCTAATAAATGAAGAGCAGTGCTAGAGGGGTTACAGCACAGCAACAGCAATCCTGGGCAAGCAGACGGGTAGCTCGTCTTAAGGGACAGCGGAAAAGGAGAATGATTGGAAGGGGAGGGTATAGTGCAGGGGAGGGAACAAGAATGAGTATATCTCAGCTCAAAAAAGGAAACTGGGCTGAACCCATTATGACTGTGGGGAGTTGGGTTTAAACCTTAGGTCTCTCATTCCTTTGAATAAATCATATCTCAGTGTTCCATTTATTGATACTGCTATTGCACTTTTGCTTCCTGTTTTAAGAATAAATTGTTAGGAAGCATTCAAACTTTGTAACAATTAGGCAATACAACAATATAAGTATTTCAAGAGATTAAATGTCTTCTACGAGTATATGAATTGTTTCCTTTTCAGTTTAGAGTCCCTTGTCAACACTTTCAATATCCAGCAAAGACATGAGATGCAGATGGTCAGCACCTGCTTGTCATCGTATATTCCTTTGGGCATTTGGTTCAGCTGTATATGGTCCTAAGTGCACTGTCACTGCTTAACAAAAACATCATAAATAATTACTGTAATTAATAATGAAGCTACTTCCTTGGGCTAGTCGTGCTTTCTTTGTCAGTTGTGCTGTATGTAATAGTGCTAATCTTTTAGGCTAAGTAGCTATTAAATTCTTTGAGGTTTGTGAGTTGTTTCCAGCAGCAGAAGAAATGAAATATAATTAGAAATTTGCCTCATATTTCTGCTTATCCTCAGAGAATAGGCATCAGCTCTTGCTTGCCTGAACATATTAGGAATCAGTCAACAGGAGACTACTCATAATCCCTAATCATAATTCCAAATTTTTCTACCCAGTACCTAGCCCTGAAACACTGTCCCTTAGCCATGCTACCATGACTCCTTTGCTATCCTCTGGGCTTTCGTGCTGCCTGGTGGCATCTGACTCACAAATATTTACAAATACATCAGAACAACACTCAGTCTCTGTATTTCCATTCAGACCCCAAGGAAAACTATTAAGTGTGTAGTTCCATGGATATTTTCTTCAGCAACAAAGACAGTTTAAAAGGATCCTTCCACTATCTGCCCCTTTTTACTTATTTCCATCCCCTGCTTTAGCCCCCCTACACTGCAGTTAGTCCTCTCTGAAGTACCAGTGCAAATGTTTGTGGGAACACAGTGTAACCTTGATCACTGACATGCTCTGAGCTAATCATTCCTTCTCCTGATTTTGGAAGCCTTTTTTTTTAAAAAAAAAAAAAAAATAAATTGAAAAGCACCACAACTGGCTTGTTTCATGGCTTTGCCTTAGCACACAGCCTTACAGCACAACTTGAGGTCATAAAAGATGAGGAAGGGCAGAAACAAACAGGAGAAAAGGGGAGCGGGGATCTCTTGTCTGCTGCAAAAAAAATCAATGCCAAAACACACCCTCAACCCTCATCACTCACTGCTTATCCCAGCCTTGTGTGCTGGTTGGTGATTGGGACACAGCCATTGTTCCAGATTGTTGTGTTCAAATATTATTGTTCCAAAATGAAGAGGAATGTGACTGTTTCCTGATTCAACCTGACTTGAAAGTAGCAATTACACCTACAGGTTCCATAAGGTTTGTGATGGCCAAAAGATCAAAGATGTTCTCTGGGACCCAGCCAACCTCCAACATAACAGTAAATCAGTATCTCCCTACATTGGACTATGTTTCAGTTTTCATTTTCACCTAAAACTAGCTGCTATCAATTAGCTATCCTGTGTTTCCGTGTAGTTTCAATGGGCAATCTGAAAGTACCATGACAGAGGCTCAAGAAATTGAAGGAGACAATTGTCTATGATGATTTGTTATGTATTTTGTTATTTAAAAACTCTTCTTTGCTGCCACACAGCCTTAGGGATGTTTTGTTATTATCACTGTTGTCAGTTCTGAACACTAAAATTTACTGTATTTGATGTTAAAATCTCAACTCAAGGTTGTAATATCTATAAAGAAAATATTGCTATAAAGATTAAACTCTGAAGGGGCTGTTCACATCAATGAGCAGACAGTAGAATAAATACTGAAAATCTTATCTTTTTCTATTTATCTGAGAAGCAGGAAACAATATGAAAAACATTTATTTCTATTTGACAGAAAATACTTTTAACAATACATAATCATTATCAGTCAATACTCTGAGAGGTTGCTGTTGATAGTAGGTGTCTGGTAAGATGCTTTTCATGATGACCTTTAAATGCCACAGTCCTAAGTGATCATGTAGAAAGAATATTCCTTCATTTCAATATCTAAAATCAAATTGCTTTTGGGTATAAGCAGTATGTATGACAGTGGGACATATCTATACATTGGCTCACTCTGCACAGTGAGAAATGAACAGGATAAGATTCTGAATTCTAAATCACTACCTTTGGGCATGGCATTTCCTACTGGAAACAACACTCGATTCATTACTCTCTAAATACAATGTCAATGATTTTTCTTTATCATCATCTCAATTTTTTCTCACTAGTACATCAGACATACTATACAAAAACATGCTTCCAAATGCAGTTCTAGCATATTAGTGTTTGTCTAATTGTCAGCAGCAGGATTTTGCATGAATATTAGCCTCTTATCCAACTATGCAACAATAGGATTATTCAGATTCACATTAATAATATATTTTCTCAGTTTTGGAGCTTCAAAACTCTTACATTGTGTCAGATTATTCAACAGAAGGAGCTGAGGCAAAATTTTTTGTATGGGGAAGGTACCCAGTAATTTCCTTTTTAGAGTTTTTTGTGTTTTCTTCTGAATTATTTCAAATGATGTGGCCAATATTTCACACTGGCCATGAGACGCTGAACTGAAGGGATACATGGGGTCAATAGTTTTTACTTCTGTTTAAACTATCCCATGTATATTGGCTAAATCTTGGGTGCAAACGTTGATTTTTTTCATTCAAAGATGAGAATCTAGAAAGTAATTGCCGCGACTGATGAATTTTGAAATGAAGAGCAAATGTGGACTTAGACAACTACAGTCTGCATCTTTAGTCTTGCTGAAGTATTTACATTTGGTGAAATATGGCATTTCAGCAGCAGAAATACTGCTTAGGAAGCAGATAATTACTCTTATAAATCAGATTATCTTCAGAAGAAAATGGCATATTCACAAACAGAGAGGAGTGTCCCCAACTCTGGCTGCTTGCCAGAAGAAAAAAAAAAATCTGTAATATTTTATATTGCGGAATGTAGCACACGAGGAGTAGAACTGACACCGTTTTCTTTTCTTTTCTTTTTTTTTTTCAAGAATCTTTCTCTTGACGTTAACTTCCCTTTTATGTCCCTTTACATCCAGTAATCTCCAAGCTCTTTAAATCATTAATGAATGAACCAGGCTGAACCAGGCTGAACCAGGCCTCCCACTGATTTTATAAAGCAGGAACATATAATTGGGCTAATTTACAGAAGAAAGAGCTGATGTACTGGAAGAATGAGTGACAAATCCAGGATCCCAAAGGACGCCCAAACCAGAACCAGTTATAAAATCTATGCCTTTTAATATCAAAACTATTTTATTTCACCCAATCTACTTTTGTAGTAGTTGTACAGGAATAGATGCTAATGTAAAATAACATCTACTCTTACAAAGGGAGTTGTGCTAAAGCGCAAGTCAACTAAGCACTCATCAAATTAACAGGCTGATCAAGTTATGCTTTCATCCCTTGTTGCAAGTTTAGAACTGCAGGATCCGGATTCACAGAATCAGTGGAGGGAGATGGCCCAGTATTTCTGGAAATCTAGGCTTGTTTCCTAAGAGGACCAAAAAACATTTGTTGCTGTAATATCTGCTGAGGAGCCAGTACTTCTAAAAAAGATTTTACTTGATGGGCACTGAGGAAAATGAAACAAACTAACCAAAGTACAACTTTTTTTTTTTTTTAAGTCCACTGTGAAAACAACATTCAAGCAATAAAGTGGTCTCTATGACTCAGTAAAGGACTTGATTTGTTGTCAGTCCTTTATTTAAAGCTCCGCTGACCTAGCCACATAAAGGAAAATAATCTTCAGCCTATTTTTGTTCTATGATTAAGTCTGCATAAGCTCCAAAAGCAGTCACGACTGACAGTAGTGAAGAGGGTCCTGGGATATTTAGCTGTGATACGCTGCTTCTGTGAAGGTCATCACTTCTTTCAATCAGAGTGAATGATTGACTCAACACGAAGTTCATATTGCACGACATACTTTCAGAAATGATTCATGTTAATGGTGTATCTCAGGGGATTGATGTTGAACAGAAGCTCCATCTCCAGCTTGAAAAATGATTTAGCAATATGAAAGCCTACAAACCAGAGCTCACGTAGACACATTTGATGGTAAACATCAGAGAATAAATACAACTAAAAGTCATAAAATTGGATAGACAATAAATCTGACAGTTTAAGACCTTTTGGGGCTCAAATCATAAAAACCAAAATTACTTACGCAGCCATTCCTTGATTCAGCCGTGCATCTTTTCCTGAGATGCGAACAGAAGACATTTTCACGCTTCTGACAGGTCGGAGCAGCTCGAGGAAGTAGCTATGTCAAAAAAACCAACAAGACACAATACTGAGGAAATACGGCTGCCCCCCCAACACTGCCATCTCTCCCCACCTCAGTGTTTGTGGGACGTACGTTCAGCGGAGTGTCGCTGGAAACCTTTTGCCGGATTTGGAAATGTGGCAATGCAGGCTGTGGCTGGAAGGAGAGGAGACACGCCATGTTCATGCCCTTCTTCCCGGGAAAACGCTCTTCTGCCTCCCGCAGGCCAACCCACCCTAAGTTTCACACATATGAAAGCGTTTATTGGTTAACATTGAGCACCTCGAGACCGCGTTACAGGAGAAGCCATGTTACGCCAGGGAATTAAAAGCTTCTCCATCAGTGTTTCTGACCCGGCTGCAAAGTTTGTGAGGAGGCCTGGCGGCTGGCAGGCTGCTCTCCGCTGGCCTGGCCATCCGCCCTCACAGCCCCACACCCTCACGGCCCTGTGCCTTCGTGGCCCCACCGAGCGTGTAGGGGCTCACCCGCCTGGCCGAAATGCCCCCACCCCACAGAGAAGCCCATGGCTGAGTGTGGGTGCGGCAGGGGCTGGCGTGGTGGTCGCCCAGCTGACTGTGGTGGCACGGTGACTGTCACTGGCCGGGCCTGGCGATGGCCCGTGTGGCACGCGTGTGTGTGCCTGTGTGCTTGTGTTTGCATGCTCAGGCAGAAAGACGAGTAGGGAAATGGAAGTCATTTCGGAGCAATTGTGCTTGAAGTATTGCTGAGTGCCTAAGAAGGAGGTTACGAGGCCGGGAAGAAGTCATTTAAACATCTACCCAAATCAGAACAGGTTTATGTCGCGCTTTTTTCCCATTCAAAAGCACTTCTCTGTATTTTTTTGAATGCTGGCATTGATATGCAGAAAGGGATCGTCCTTGGACAAAAAAAATAAATTTAGAAAATATGTAGTCAGAAAATAAAACAGTAGACGGCTTGACTTCTGACTGAACTTATAGTCAAGGGGGATTTCTGCTGAGAGGAGGTGGTGCTCTGCTTGTGATTATCTGTGTTTAGACAGGCATAAGCAGAGAAGTGGATTTTAAAGATTAGGTTAGGTTGGTAATTTTAAAGACTAGCTTGGTATATTTTTGTTGTTATTAACATTACTATGTTATGGCATGACTAAAATATTGTTTTCTGCATTGGGCTCAGAAATGCAAGTTATCCTCAACTTCTGCACTCCAAATAATACATCTAGTACCCTAAGCTTCAGAGGAAGTTATAAAAACCTCACGGCCAGCAAGTGTTACACAATAGCTATTTATAATTTTTTGTAATCAATAATTATGATAGGTCTATATATTCTTGATATCTATATGATTATTCAGTCCTTTTTTATCTTACTGAATTCTTAGTCTCAATGATTTCCGATGGCAGTGAATTTTACAGCTGAAACGGATTAAAAAAGTATTGAGCTTTCTGCTGCTTAGTTGCACTGAGTGGCTCCTTTACAAACAAGGTTGAGCTGTGGCTCCCTGACTGCCTTCTCTAGAACGTGCATTATCACACAGATTTGTGTTTGTAAGGTAAGCGACTTCCATCGTCTCCAGGAAAATTCTTTTTTTTCCCCTTCAGCACGCATTTGGGGACTGGGTGACACATACCCCACCACGCTAGGCCTCTGTTTCTGTACTGCCATTACACTGCTCTCCACATTCTTGATTACTACAACCATTTGCACAGTCCTATAGCTGATTTGCTCTTTTGACGGCAATTGCACATTGATCTGTGTACAGTGATGTCCCAGGTCTCCTTTAGATGATATAATGAGCTTAGAGCTTTCCAGACTGAACAGATTATTTTTCTTTGCAGCCTGATTTTGAATCTCATTGTTATGCTGACTTTTCACCTACTTTATTTAAGTTTCTTTAATGTTCGCTACAGTCATCTCAGGTCCTTGTACATGTATACAACTTTTAGTCTCCTCGACAGACTTTGTTGCCATGCTATCCTTTCCCCTTTCTAAGTCATTAACGAACTCATTAAACATCATGGCACATCATAAGGAACACCTGAGGCAGTTAATCTACCACCATGGTGGGATCTGGTCATTTAATCTTACTTGGTTTTCATCTCTAATCAGGTCTAGACTGCAGCAATCTTAAAATCTCATTGTTAAAATGTTCAAACTGTGTCCCAACCTATCTGTTAAATGTACATTCATTTTATATTTATAATTCATTCCCCTAGGACTAAGGATTAATTGAAAGCCAAAATTAAAAAATCTTTCTACAATTCTAAAATCCGCTGAAAAAACCCAAACCAAACCTGCCAAGCTGCTGTGTCATTACCTAGTCAAGCCTTTTACACTGGTGTGGTAGGAACTGTACAGAAAATACTTTCTGGTGCTTAACATACTATGTTACCAGATGCATGGTCTTACGTTGTTTTGTCCAGCCCCTGTTCTAATATCTGCAGATTTTTTAATCTCTTGGTGTTTCATTTATTCTAACTAACCATAAGGAATGCTTCAAATCTACAGTAGAACAGGAAGGCGTATAACATGAGAACACATAAATAATTTGTGGAGCAGAGGCAGCAATCCAGGATTCCCCTATCTCAGGAGATCAACACCACCTATATCTCTTGATTAATGATCAGAGGAACAAGAAATTTATCATAATTCCCCAGTGATCTCTGCCCTGATGTTTATCTGTCATTTTCTAATGACTTTCTTCATGTGAATATGCCCAGTTCTATGAGGGCAATCTCATATTTCTAAAACTCTTATCTGTAGTCAGACTGTCTTGTACTGTAATTTTTCATACACTTTTCACATCTAATTTTTTTGTTATACATTATAGGACACGAATGAAACAGTTCACGTTGTGAACAACGGCACATCTGATTTTCTATTTTTTTAAAATGCAGACTGATACAAATTTTTGAAATATGTGCAGACAAAAGGCAAAACAGCATTTCAGCATGGATGCATTATCTCACTAGTTATTCTTATTTGCACAACATGGGAAGTGATCTTAGCATGCTAATATCAGGATATGAATCAGTAATAAAGGAAACAAAAAGACTGAAGAAAAATAATCTTCCTAGAAATCCTGGAATAACCTTTTTTAGTCAGTTCTTCTTCAAGATGAATTAATTTTTCCAATTTATTGCCAACATGAAATTTCAATTTTCCCTGACTTGACCACAAAACCCCCTGCTTGGCCTCTCTGAAATCAGAAAGAGAACTTTACTTCATCTAATAGAATCTGCTTTTTAGCAAAGAATAATATGATAATGTTATCTGTCCAGCTTAGGCTGGAGAAACCCTGTTTTAGTTGTATTAATCACCTCTGCTGAGCTTCAGTAGCTCTAGCAAGGTTAGCAAATGTGTAGATGTAATAAGCCTGTAAAAACATTCCCTGTTTCTTTGAGACCTGGTGATTATTTTTCTTTGTCTGTTGAATTAACCAAGTAACGATTAATATTGGCCCGATAAGTCTCACATAAAAGTGAAGCATTAATATTATCTTCATCATCATAAGGCTGTTTAATGTTGTGAATGGCTGCAAGAGGTCTGAAAAGATTAAATAATTTTGAGAGAAGGATAACCTTTCTGATCTGAAAAAAAAAAAATCAGGATTATTTAATTATTTCCTCTTCTTCTAGCAGATAGGTGAACTGCAGCCAAGATTTATTTGGTTTACATTTATGCTGAGTTGCAGTGGCCCAAGGGGGGCTGCTTTGCTGCTTGAATAGCTAAAGCATAGCTTGCATTAATCTTTCTCTCCTTATGCAATTCCAGGGTACCTCTGCATGCTGTCCAATTTACAGATTTCAAGGTGGAGCAGGGCAAATATGTACCAAGAAACCCCTTGCTTTGAGAATATTCCCTGAAGACCATTTGTGCTCCACTGTTTACCTGGGCAGCCTAAAAATGCCAGATGAACACAACCTCTCTTGGATAAAGTCACCTTTCTTTGTGGAAATGTTTTACAAGCACAGTCATACCCACATCCCGTTACTGCTAACAGCAGGATGCTTAATCCAGGAGAAGAGTGACCCCATATTTCAAAGTCTCGTTCACAGGCAGCCAATCAAACAGAGAATGGGGATTTTCAAAAGTACAAATCGAGGGTAGGCTGCCAGTTCTCTTCAGCTTTCAGTAGGACTGAGAAACCTTCCTACTCCTTGTGCCTCAGAATGTCTCCCATAACCAATAAAATGCCAAGCTAGAAACATTGCACTGCACTGAGGCTGACTTATGCTGAAGATAAGACAATGTCTCTGAGTTTATTGAAGCTATTGTTTTGGGTAGTTTTATAGCTTAACCTTCAAGTAAGTGTTATGAACACCATATCCTTTAAGATTACAGGAAGAAGAAATTTATCTAAAAGATAAAATGTCTGATAAGTAATGAAAAGAAAATGCTAGTTTTGTATCGAGTTTAAGATTTAGTGCATACAAATGTGAAATGAACTGCCTTGATGTGCTTATTGTAGCGTCTGCATGAGGACATGTTTACAGAGGAGAGGGTGCAAAGGCAGAGGAAGTTGCTGCATGAGTGTTGCCCCATGAGGTACCTAGCCCAGCCACATTGTGAGGGACTAGCTGTGCAATTCCCCCTGCTTCTTAAGCACACTGAAGCTGCATCCAGTCTTAGTATCCTTTCACGCATCCTTAATTGCGGTATTTCAATTTATTGTACACTAATTAGATAGACCTGTTGGTTGAAGGAGAAGAATCAACACCCAGTAATTACTTCATTGTAAAATGTAATGAGTTTTGGAACCTGACTTACTGTAAAAATTGCAGCATAATAAATAGAATGCAGTTTTCCAACTATAAACTAGCAGTGAATTCTGTTAGTGTATTTCTTCATGAAACATGTTTATGTGATAGTCTTCCAATTTTATGGCTGAAGTTTATCACCATAAGGTGCATTTCATGACAGCCAAATAACTACATTCAGTTAGACTTGTCACCATGTGCCTTCAGTATCAAGACACATGCTGATTGTATCAAATACTGTTGACTGTCTTAGCGCTGCAAATAGAAAAGATGATTACACTGTTCTCTTTAGATGTGATGTAATATTATTCACCTCACTAAAAACTGAAGGTCAAGGTTGTCTAAGAACATGAGAAAGATCATCTATTGAAAGCTTCATAATGTGATGATAATGCACTAAGAGACAGCAGTAGTTTTACATTAATATTTCTGTGATTTCTTATGCAAGAGGCAGTGCATATTCTACAAACTAAGCTAGTATCCACTGGTATATCTATAGAGAAACCAGAACAATTCCAAGAATTCCAATGCTACCATATTTTGCAATCATTTATTTGTCTCTCAAAGGTCAATAAAAACAGTTTACGCTCTTGAGTGAAATTACAGCGAAGGATTGGTACATTATCGATACAGTTATATCAGAATACCACTATCATCTCCCTGAAAAGAAAGCTTGTGTAAAAGAAGGGATAGTCATGGAATCTACTGAAGTAGTTTTAAATAAAAAAGCTTGCTTAAAATCATAGCCGAGACTTGTAAAATCACTGGCAATACGATTAGTATTGCATGCGGGCAGTAGAAAGGCTTGAACCTCATTCCAGAAGCAAATACTGAATATATGGCATATCATGGTACACAGCTTGTGTAATTTGAATGGAGGTATAAGTAGTTTTAACTTTCTTGTTACAATTTTGAATTCTGCTGCGGTGCAGTGTCTATATCTGCTGGTCACGTGGGCTGGAGACAGGCGTGAGAATTTGGGCAATGATGTATGTCTACGTGGATCCTAGTGGGGGATTCTAGATGTGACAAAGACTGAAAATACAGGAGGCCGTAAAATTATTCATGTAAGAAACTTAAAATGCAGGGAAGACTGTTTCTGGCGGTTGCACCTTAAGCAAGCGGTGCATTGCTGAATGAGGGGCAAGTGGAAGGCTGTGAATGCGGGATGATAGTGAGGTGCTGCCCATTGCTGATATGGGGATGGCTCTGGCTCCCTGATTGCCATGGCAACCACGAGAGGAGCTCCCCCTCTTTGCCCTCCACTGGAGACACTTGGTCCCCTGCTGCCTTGTCGCCTGCAGCCCTGTGACAGCGAGACCCCCTGCCCCACATATCTTAAAAGAGCGGAGATTGGTGAAAGAGAAACTGATCCGTGGTGGTTTTCAGCTGCCCCTGCTAGCATGTGATAATGGGAAAATTCAGGAGATAAACCCAGCTTTTAATACTGACATAATAATCATAAAGAAGTAGAGTGTAATCTGCTTGTAAAAGTCATTTGAGTCTAATTTAGGACTGCATACAGAAGTATTTTGATGGCAGACTTTGAATGGCTTTGTGCCAGCAAAGGACAGAAATAAGGTTGTTTAAATGTCCTGTTCAGGCATTTTTACCCTTAAAATATGTGGGTTGTAATCCTTAACCTTAATTTCTTGCATTTAGGGCACTGAATACAAGGATAACGTGTAATTTACCTAAATCATTTTAGTCTAAAATACTGAGGTATATTCTTAACTTCAACCACGTCTTCACGTATTTTTGTTTGGGAAAACATGTAGAGCCTGGAATAATGAAAAATGTTGAAATGATCTTATATTGAAAAATATCCTATTCAGGGATTAATTTTAATGAGGTTTTCATATTTATTTTATTGCTTTAATTTTAATTTTTGCATTTTGGTTAATGAGAGTTGTCCCCTTAAGAACACATTTACAAATACAAACAGATCAGCTTACTGAATAATTTTGATAAAATGTCACCCATGACACTGCTGAAGTTTTGGTGGATGTTTAAAAATATCAAATAATATACCAGCATGATCACCCCAGGTTTTCCTTTCAATAAGCAAAGGGAGGTGTAAGGAGACATTATAGAAGTTTTTTAGGAGAGAGAAAACAACTGAGATGGAGATAAAAGTGAAATTGAAGTCACTGAGAGAAGTACAGTAAGTAGTAGAGGGGCTGCCAAGTGAGTAATGAGCTAGAGCCACAAAGATACGGATGGGTGGCTCTCAGCTAGCAGCTATCGATGCTGCTCAGAGCACCTCTTGCCCCATCCCCATGCCAGGGGATCTCCGCTGGGTGCCTGGTGTTCCTCCCCCTTAAATTCTTAACAAGAAGGTATTCAGACAGAGTTCCCTTCTTCAGATCAGCCGTCACTGAGATCTGTATCGTGGCATCAGTTTTCCTGGCACATCAGTTTTAGAAATGTGAGCTCGTACAACCGCAGCTGAAGTCAGAGAGTGCTGCAGGTGCTCAGCTGTCTCATCCCCTATCCCTTTCCTTTTGCATGCACCTGCCCCTCTGAGGTGCTCTCAGAGTTCAGTCAAAAAGGGAAAGGAAAAGGGATCTGAGGAGCACCAAACACGTTGTGGCTTCCATATCTCCTGCCCTGCTGCATCCCTGCGCCTGGAATGGGGTTTGCCCGGCATGTGGTGAGGGGGTTGTGCTGTACCTGTCTGTATCTGGGTGCTGGGACGTGGTCAGGTACTTATTCTGTCCTCCGCATCCCTTCAGAGAGATGTGAGCTGGATTACTCATGTGGATAGAGTGGCAGTATCTGCTCTTTAAATAGCGACGTGGGGGAGTTTGATTTTATCATATATGTAAACCATTATATTTAGACATTATAAAACATGTATTTTTCCAATAGCAAAAGGGTTCCACCCAGGCTATGTTTGTTTCTACAAAATGTGGCAGAGTTCAGTTTTGTGTAAAAATATCCAATGATCAGAATGGGTCTGTTTTGTCTTTTTTAACCAAAGTAAAAGAAGACTGCAAGAAAATTAAGGAAACCTATTATTAACCTCTAATGCTAATAACCCTATGCATAATAACCATTCAGTTTTCAAAGGGCCTAGGTCAGACTGTGCAGTCCTCATTAGTGAATGTGCATAACATTGTCTTCTAAATTCCCTGTAACTATTCAAATAGCAGCTCGAAAAGACAAATTGCCTATCACTCCAAAGTCTTAAAACAAAACAAAAGGCACCATATTGCCACTTTAGGGACACATTTGTTGCCTGCTGTTGCTATTATATATGTCATTTCAGTCCTGCAGTTAGCTATAAACTACATCTTTTCTTTTCCAGAGAGAAATAAGAGATGCCTAAAGGGAAGCAAGAATGGAAAGCATCCTTAAAATGACTGATTTACAATTGGTAAGGAGATACAATATGAAAATTATAGCTTTCTTAGTGTGTCACATAGAATCATAGAATGTTTTGGGTTGGAAGGGACCCCTAGAGGTCATCTAGTCCAACCCCCCTGCAGTGGGCAGGGACACCGCTAATTAGATCAGGTTGCTCAGAGCCCCATCCAACCTGTCCTTGAATGTTTCCAGGGATGGGGCCTCCACTACCTCTCTGGGCAACCTGTTCCAGTGTTTTACCACCCTCATTGTAAAGAATTTCTTCCTTATATCTAGTCTAAACCTACCCTGTTTTAGTTTAAAACCATTACCCCTTGTCCTGACACAGCTGGCCCTACTAAAAAGATTTTCCCCATCTTTCCTATAGGCCCCCTTTAGGTACTGAAAGGCCGCAATCAGGTCTGCCCGCAGCCTTCTCTTCTCCAGGCTGAACAAGCCCAACTCCCTCAGCCTGTCCTCACAGGAGAGGTGCTCCAGCCCTCGGATCATTTTTGTAGCCTTCCTCTGGACCCACTCCAACAGGTCCATGTCCTTCTTGTGCTGACGGCTCCAGAGCTGGATGCAGTACTCCAGGTGAGGTCTCACCAGAGCAGAGTAGAGGGGCAGAATCACCTCCCTCGACCTGCTGGCCATGCTTCTTTTAATGCAGCCCAGGGTACAGCTGACCTTCTGGGCTGCCAGCGCACATTGTTGGCTCATGTCCAGCTTTTCATCCACCAGTACCCCCAATTCCCTCTCGACAGGGCTGCTCTTGATCCTTTCTTCCCCCAGCCTGTATTGATACTGGGGGTTACCCCGACCCAGGTGCACATCCCAAGCCTGCGTAACGCTCTTGCTTTAAAAGCTGCCCCACAGGCCAGTGTGATGGCTCAGAGGACAGCACAGCATACGAGCAGCCGTGTGACAGGCAGAGGCTCCAGTTCATAGTCCCAGGACAGGCAAGGAGCTCCTCTCAGGGGCTGAGCTCCATACAACCCCTTCCACAACAAACAGTATGCTGCAGCCTACCCTTCTGCAGTACATCTGAGAAGGAAAACGATAATGGAGGCCCCAAAAAATTGAGAGAAAAAAAAAGGCACCTGTGGTTCAAACCAGACAGAGGCTGTTTCAGAAAGTAGGAAACCTCTTAGCATAAAATCCTACCCAAGTGCTAGTGAATAAATGAAAGCCAATGCGTTTTTTATGTGCCTGTAAAAAGCAAACACACAGAATGTTATTTTTAGGCTCTTAGGATTTAGGAGCCTGATGTGAGTTAATCTGCTTTAGCTTCTGTGCAGCTTGGTCTCTAACCTAGAGCTGTTAAATAGGATGTGTTGCTGCAGCCTCCAGATTGCAGTGTTGTATTCTAGAGTGTCCACCTTCACTTGACCTGCAAGATATAAAAGGAATATGGGCATTTTAGGATGTAGGAGATACATGGTTGTTCATGGTAAAAAGGCAAACTTTTTACAGTCTAAACTGATAATGGCTAGGAGCACTGCTGATCCATTTGCATTTGAAGCAAAAGCCATGTCCACCGTGGCCTTTTGTGGAGAATTTGGCCCAGTTAGGTAGTAGGTATGGTGCCTAGCTCAAAAAACTTCAGCAATGTGGAGATAGATGCCTTGAGTCTGTATCTGAGGCTGATTCAGTCTATTTCATAATCCAGTATTCACAAAAATCCTGCTCTTCCCTACCAACATACACAACTTGGGATTGTGTTGGACTGTCACATCTAATATCTACCAAAGCACTTATCCTCCATTTGTGAAAAAGTACTTCACTTTGCTTTCTGTTTGTTTTCTGGTAATTTCATTCCATGCCTGCTAGTTCTCATCTTGTCAGAAACAGAAATGATTCATCTGCAGTTTTGTTGTCCAGTCACTCAGGACTGAGAAACTTTTTCTATAACTTTCACAGTCAGCTTTAGGTTTAACAACTTTAAATAATGTAGTATCAACTGCAACTTCATTCGTTCCAGATTTACACCATTTTCCAAATAATTTATGAATAGTACAGATCCTTAGGAAACTCCCACATGTAGACTTCTTCCACTGGGCATCTGCAATTTATTCCTGGTTAAATATTAATATTTAATTAGACATTAATCCATGAGAGGACCTTCCCTCTTATCAATTAATAAAATATAATACCCCAAATATGTATAGATTTACTTTATTTAAAAATCTGTCATTGCTATAGGGAATTCCTGAAATGTGGAGCTAGTTGCACCAGTGTCTGCAAGAAGCAAATTTGTCTTGTTATATATACAAGTGAGGTACTCCACAGAGCATTACTAATAAGTGACACGGTGATTATCACTCTGGTGTTCACATTTCCCTATCACATGCTGGGATTGTTGTTTAAAAGTCTTTCTCGTGGACTTGTTTTGAAAAATGATCCTTGATGCAGTAACCTAAGAATGTTAAAACAGGGTGACATTTCAGTTCATGTGTCTCCAGCTTTAATTTGTATTTAATAAGATGGTTTTTGTTATGTTTATTAAATTTAGTTGACTTTTAAAAGAGCACCCACTGAGTTTTATGAATATGCAAATTGTATGTCTGTTTGGTATAGAATGAAACCCTCAATTACAATGACAATAAAGATGTAGTTATAGATTTAATAATCAATTAACACATAAGTATCCTGATTAGCACTTGAAATGAAGTTACTAATTAAATATTTCTTCATATTGGGGGTACAGGAACTGCTTTTCTTAAGGAGATTGAGCCTCAAACCCAAAGAAAGAGTACCTGGATGCACAACCATACATAAAAAAAAGGTAAAGAAATTTGCTCCAATATTTACACTTGTTGCCATAATAAAAGATTGCAGGTCTGTGTCAAGATTCCTGCCTGTATCAATGATCATTTAATCTGCACCAGGTAGTTGACTGTAAATTGAGATTCTTAAACTCTTCATGAGCAGTTAGATTGCTTGAGACAAACCTCTTCAATTTCCCCATGGGCAAAGTGGAAATAACAGACAGGTACTACCTGTAGATACTGTAAAAAGATGCTTGAAGGCATGTAAATGGAAGATACAAAGACAAAATACCATTAGTCTGAGATGTAACTGTGATTTAACAAATAGCTTGGAGGACAGGGAATCAAAATATCTGAACTATTTTTCTGGCCTTATTGCTAATTGGCTGTGCGATCTTGGGCAGTGTCAGGTAGGAATTACACGTGAGACCTTCCTAATAGAGTGTTAAACTACACTGCTTCATGTTCCATACTCTTCTCATCTTGTATCTAAGCCTATAGCGTGTTTTAGTGAAGTGCTTAAAAATCGTTCAGTATTTTCAGAAGTATGTTCACCATTTGACATTTGAGCTAGTTTATTTTCAGTATATTGTCAAAATTAAACCTCCAATGTTTTCCCATGTTTGTGTTCTGCTCAGAGCATCAATGTTTGCCTTGTTGTAGAATCTTCCCCCTAGTGATTTTTGCCTTGTCTGCTAATTTGAATGTTTTAGCCTTTTAATCTACATGGATTTTAATGAAAACTCTTTTGACTGTTAGTTCACGGATTTTCCTTGCATTAAAAAGAGCCTGAGGTTTTTTCCATTGAAGTTATTGTCCTAATATGATGAGAAAATGCCAGCATCTAGTAGTGATTTAAAAGGAATTAATTACTATTTGAATGAAAATAATACAAGATACCAATTTTGACTGTATAAAAACTTTTGAAACAATAGTGCAAAAAAGCAGCAAATCTAAGAGGTCACATCAAACGTTAGAGTATAGACAGAAATCAAGAATCAAGGATATATAGAGAGATTTCAGAGTCCCAGAGACAGCAGTAGTTTAGAGGGCAACCGTGGAGTTGGGAGAGCAACAGTCTGGAAGTGGAGAGATGGAGTTACTGATTTTGGAGGGCAACAGCAGAGAACAGTGAACAAGCATTTCTTGTAGCTTCCTTTCATTATAAAGAATTTGCAGCTGGCAAAGAGGGTTTGCCTTGCCTGTGTTCTGGAGCCTTCAGTTTAACAGGTCCTTCCAGACCTTACGCATCTTGGTGCGTCATTTAAATCAAACTGTCCAAACAGGTCCCTAAAAGTCTTTCTTGCTCCCAGCAGTACTTTGGTATCTTTGCTCCGAATGCAATAATGTATGAAAACTTTATATTTAGAAAAGATTAGGCTAGAAAATATTACAGGTGGACAGTGTCTGCTTCCCAGAAAGTGAATAACAGGCTGAGTCATTCAAGCATTTGGATCTCTGCAAGAAAAAACGCACAGATCTCAAGGTATCCCCAAAGGACTTACTTATGGCTCCTCTTTTCCCCCTGGTAGCACTTAGCAAGAAACATATTTTCCATAGCCTCCTGACCTGCCAACGGCCCTCTCTTTTACTGAAAGTTCTTACCAAAATGCAGGACATATACAAGCAAACAGGGACATCATTAATTGCTGTAGCTTCACTTCAAATTTCACAGATGCTGATGTCCTGGAACCTCTGCCCTACTGCTAACACAGAGTTCTCCAGACACAGGCAATTCACTGTGTTTCATAATAACAGCTTCAATCCAGGAGTTTAAGGATACCCTAAACATTGTAAAAAATGAGTGCTCAAGTGGAAATGGTTTTACAGATTTCAGCAATCACCACCAGCCTGCAGGGATAATTGAATCTGATCTATGGGTGCTAAGTACCAACCAAAAGATCCATTCTAAAGAATCCCGCACTTCTTCATTTTGTGTGACTGAGAGAAATAAAACCAATAGTGCCCAGGTTTCTGACATGTTTAATATTTTCATGTTTCTGTCTCCTTTTGTCACCCTGATTGCTATGAAGCCAAAAATGCTTCAAAATGCTGTAGAGGAGGCAAAAAATAGAGATTTCTCTGTCTTATAAATGGGCAGAAAGAGAACAAAAGAGGCAAAATCCTAATATTTAAGAATTCAAAGTTTCAGTTTTAAGTAAAACACCTTCTTTATTTAAGAAAGCAAAATATTCCCGTGGAAGTTTTTGGTGTTGAAAGCAAACACACCGTTTCAATTTGGGGAGAAGAGGCTGCAGACATAAAGTTTTAAGTGGAGCCATGGAAATTCAAAATAACCATGGTTGGAGGAAATGATAGTTCTGTAATACACACTTACTTAGCAACATGCAGTGTTTTTTCTTGTGATTGTATTTAAGATTGAGGCTGAATTCTGCTTTTATTGAAGTCACTGAGTGTCATTATATAATAAATATGTCCTCCAGTCTCTAAACCCTGGAACATAGAGTGGGCGAAATCAATTATGTATCCACTCTGTTCTAGAGCAGCCTGCTCATCTTTGTTATTTCAGCAGCATCAAATACGTATAGCAGGTGCCATCTTCTGGCAATATCATTTTTGGAAATTAGCACTAATCTTACACAGCTTACATACAATAAACTATGAGGAACTGATTTTTTAATATTTTTGAATGATGCTTAATATGAAAGAAAAACGTTATGTCCTCAGAGTTTAATAGAAAGTATTAACAGTACAGAGGCATTAGCTAAATATTCTGCTTTTCACTTGACAGTGCCTAATAGTCTGGTAGTAAAGAACTGTATGTTAGAAGTTTAAACACATAAACACATATTTAAAATATTTTAGAATTCTTGAAATGACAAAGTTTGCAGGTAGAGGTTCATTTTTTTCTTGGACTAACTGATACAGCTAGAAGAAGGGAACAAGCTTTGGGACTCAAAAGGGGGTTGGTAAACTTATCTTCAAATCCTTGTGTAATTATATGCAGATGAAGCAGGAGTCATAAAGTGTAATGATTTTCAAGAGAGACGCGCCTTGACTAGCACAGAAATTAGTACAGAAACATGGAAAAATAACACAGAATGAAAGTGGATGAATTGTAGGCAGGTTTTATTTGATTTGGTTGTATTTGGAATATTTAATTGCATTTCATGAACAATTGAATTTCAGTAGCATCCCTAAGTGGCAAACAAGTATGGCTAGGCCACACAACAAGTTAATGGAAATGAAGTCTGCAACTTCTGACATGTAGCGATCTGTTTTATTAGGCCAACAGATTGCCTGGCACTCTGCAGAGCACCTTCATGAGATCTGTGGCACTGCTGCTTTTACAAAGATGAAGCAAAGACAATAGTGATGATTCTTCCAGCTAATTGTAATCTGTATTCATTTTGTATTTCCAAGTCCTTTTGGACTTAATGATGTTAAAGTAAGGCAGAAAGAGCAGGCGTCTCTCTGCTGTGTGTCTCTCCATTCATAATCATCCTGTGTTGTGTGATTTCTAATACAGGCAAATTCACACAAGACACCAAACCAGAATGAGTAAGGAGGTCAGAAACAAGCTGTAAAGTGATCTGAAGATGTCAGGGCCACTGTGGCTTCAGGAGAAGAAAGAAGTGGTAGTAAAAAAGCTGACACTGTGCACCAGATCAACATTAACAGTATGGACAAAGTGAAAACTAACAGCTCCATACATTTTAGGACAGTGAGTTTAATTTTGCTAAAGCTCCTCTAGTGTATTTAATGCAACCTATTGCTATAGTTCCTTCTGTTAAAGGATAAGAGAGCAGGTGATCCAAAAAATTTGATGCTAAAAGAGGATCCTACGTTATTTGCAGCTCATGAAGTCCATGGCCTAGAAAAGGAGTGTGGAAGTAGCAGTTGAGTATTGAGGCAGTAGTGGTTAATGGGTTACCTTTAGCTGGACCTGGGAGCAGGGTGCATTTCTGGATAGGAAAGCTGTCAGCCCTGACAGCTGGGCATTCCTACCCCAACATGTGCTCCATTACAGGACAGCACAAAGCCACGGTGATCCGTTACTGGGACCAGGATGAGTCTCTCCCTTGGAGAACAGTGGTAGTAAATGCAGCTGGCCCAAATCATGGCATGAAAATCCTGGGGAACTTCGGAGAGACCCAGCCATTGGGAGTATCCCCAGGAGATGGGAAAGGTTTTAGCAACCATACACCTTCATGGCTACGGCCTTGTTAGTTGATAGCTATCAGCCTCAGGAGGCTGTGCTCATGAGAATTTTGTTCTTAAAAAAGCTTAACACAGAAGAGTCTGTGAAGTACTCTAGTAGACCACCGTCTTTGTGTAAAGTGAATATATCTGTGAGGGGATCGACATAATACACATACTTCTAGAGCCATGTAATGCTATGCATTCACATTTACTGCAGGCGGAAACCTGTGCCTCAGCTGCTGCAGCTGGGATTGTTTATATTACAATTTAGTAATAAAGCCAACAAAGTGCCATTTACCAAAATTATACCTTTTGCAACAGTTTTAGAAATTCTCAAATGTTTAGAGCTGCTTTTGTAGGGCTTTCTTTTGCTTGATTTTTATGTAATTCTGCTCAGACATTTTTTGGCAATGATTTGCTGATGCAGCTGTATAGGGAACACAGCCCCAGTGAAGGGCTGGTTTTGCCATTGTCACTCGTCTGGGAGCTGAGAGCCCGTCCCTCTGGGGCATCCCAGCTTGGCTGAGCTCTTCCCACCTCTCGCGCAGCTTGTGATCTTGGTAGGGCAGAGACTGTTTCCATAGCCCTAATTGCTCAGTTTGCAAGGCTCCTTGTTACAAGTGTTTTTGCGCTTACTGAGGCATGTGAATCAAACTTGTCTGTGTTTGCTTCAGCCCCATAAACAGTGCTTGTTACAACACGGGCTGTTTGCCTGATTATCCAGAAGTCTAATCATTGCAGGCTTCATTCTAGCGGCGCTCAACTGAGCTCATTTTGCAAAGCCCTCTCACAACTTCCATTATCAGGTCTGTGTCTGGGAGTTTGAGTACTATGAAGTTCTTTCACATCAAATTGTCTTTAGAAAAGGAGAGTTAAAAAAAAACAAAAAACCAAAAGCCAACACCACAGAAACAGTTTCTTTGCAGTGCAATATTCTTTTCCAAGACGCGCCCAGAACTACCCTGAGTACTGGTTGTTTTGCTCTGTGGGAATAACTGTTACCCATTCGTAATTCTCATCTGTGCAGTCCTAAATCTCATTATAATCTCTTTTTCCCTGTTTAAGGAATTATTGCCTGGCTCCTAATTCCAAAGGTAGAATAAATTAATAAAACCTGGAAATTGCTATCACTGATAGAAAATATAAACTGGCCATGTTTTTCTCCTGGAGGTTTTAGCTTAAAAACCTGGAGCGTAACTGTTGTCATTGTCTAAAACTTCTGTAGCTGCTAGTAATTTACATTAATTAAGCATGCAAATAGATGACATAAACAACAAATTGGCTTCAGCATTAACAGTTTTCCTCCCACATTCTCCAACAAGCAGAAGCGGTATAATGCTATGGAAGCGATCTAATTCATCCTAACTCTGGTCTTCCTCTGGGAGCAGAAGGAATCCAGCTGGGCTGCTGTTGGTGTTAGCAATTTTGACACATGGAAGATTTTGTATTTAATATACTTTCAGATAAAGACTACTTGATTTCTCCTTTCTTCAGCAATATTTACAGAAAAAACAAAATGTGATGAGAAACAGGGTGTTGCTGGTCAATCACAAACATCCAACACGCAGAGTTCCTTTTTTCTGGGTGGAAACAGAACTTACGGTTTGTAAGAGGCATCAAATTAGTGCAAGCTATTTCTTGGTAATGTGCAAGAATCCTGGTTGCATTTTTTACTGCCCTGAAAGGACCATGTTGTTGGAGCTCAGGAAATTAGTACTTAAGGTTATTGATCTGGTTTCTCTCTGGCCATGGTAGAGAATGTATGAGACAGAAAAATTCATAATAACAATACTAATTTATTTCTAGACATACTCTTGTTTTACAGCTGAACAAAACAAATAAAGAATGTATTCATATTTAAATATCTGTGTATATTCACCACAGTTCCCCAGAGATGTCTGTAAACCCTATGGATCACACCTACCTTTATGTTTCATCCATTTTTTCCTGCTAGATCTCACAATCTGCCTCAGCGCTAGAGCCCTCGCTTACTTCCCCGCAGCTGCCCCATATTGTCCCACAGGCCATTTGTTCTGATCTCACGCATTGCTCATCCTTTAGTCATGTCATGCATGCTGTTTGCTAATTGCATGGTGGCTATGCTAATTTGGGTCTCCCACTCATTTTTGTGGAGGGAACTACTTCTGGGCTGCTCATGGGCCTCTGCAACATCACTTGCAGTATAACTCAGAGTAAATGATTGAGCTGTGTTTCATCAGTAGCTTAACTTTTTTGGCTAGTGCATTTTCTCTGCAGATCTGTTTCTAGAAGTCTGCAATGCTGAACATTGCTCGTCTTCATCCCTGCACACATTCACTGTATATAAGTCAGTGCTTGTAGACCAGAACCGCACATTGGTGCTCTCACTGCTTCCTCATCTGCAGATCACTGCAAGCTTTACATATTTGGAGTCAGATTTGCTTATTTTGATTGGCAGCATCATTCATGTGGTTTTGTATTGTCTCTTCTAAGCGGAACTGAGACATCAGTGCAAATTCTACCTTATTTTGAGGTCAGAATGTTCCCCTGTGCTTTGCCAGTACATTTGTTCACCAGAGCACTGGCAGAAGCCAATGGAATGCAAACCCAGATAAAGCACATTCAAGAGTTGAGAAAAATTGTCTCAGGTATTAGTTTGGCTCCACTCACAGCCTTTTAACTTTAAATATAAGAAGGAAAAGTCTCATATTTAATATAGAGTGAAAATGAAAACAAACACAGCTGTATTCCACAACCTTTATTTAACCATTTTATTTACTGTTGTAAAATCTCCTAAACCTTTTATTACTTAGCTTTGCTGTTTTGGAGGCTGATCCCTTTTCTTACATAGCTTTCTGCTCAGCAAAAACACAATAAAATCATTTGACCCCATATGCTAAAAGCCCAAAGTAATAACTTCTCCCACAATAATTCAAGATTTTTCTTCAAAGTTTTCATGTCTCAAGATGTGAAGACAAATGCAAGTAGGTTATTTTAACACTGCTTTGGGTTTGTATATTTTTTATAGTTTATGTATGAGCTCTATGGACTCCAGCAATTCTGACACAGACTAGGGTTTTTAAAGATTAGTCCTAGGGAATTTCTGTGTGACTGTCACACAAAAAATGTGTACTTAAGTAATCATCTGTGTTATAATTTTCTGTCAAAACTGCAGACACTGTGAATTTGCTATGATTGCACCACAGCAAGAACTACTGGAAGAATCAGGCAGCAGCCTGGATCTCAAGGAATTAAGCTTAAGCAGCGAGTCATACTTGCATTTTCTTGCTCTAATCTAGGCCTGTTTGAAGTGATGATATGTGGAGAGAAAGGCCTTGACTTCTACTTACACTGAGGAAAAATCAGTGTCTGTTAAGTGCAGACTCAAGTGGTAGGGCAGGTGTGAGTTTCTTCAGAGAGGAAAGAGACGATGAGTGCCTGCCATTTGGGACAGGCAATTCATAAGGCTTGCAGGCTGCTCTGTTGTTGTCTGGTAGCGTATAAAGGCAGCTAAACTCTACGAAAGATGAAAGTAACATGGCCATGGACTTACTTTTCCTTCGGTTAGATTAGGAAAATAGCTGTGCATAAACCTAAAACTCTATATATGTATGGAGTTAATATTTCTGTTTAACCTTAGGCTCCCACTGCTTGGATCTTGGTTAATTGTATCATGGTCTATTTGGAACATGTCTCTGAGGCAGTGTCCATGGGGAGTGCTGCTGGAACTTATTATATTTGTGCAGAAGGTACCGAAATACAAGTTCTGATCTGAAGCCATCTGGTCCAAATTCTGCTTCTTCTAAACGCTGTGTGGTGATGACTGCAAAGCCTTTGAATCATCTGGTGCTCTGAAAGGGAGTCTGACTCTGTGCCCGGTGAACCACAATGACCTCCTTAATAAACATGCAGTTGAAAACTTGAAGTTGAACCCCACCATGTATAATGGCCATGCAGGCTTTACACCACGCCAGGCCATTTTTATAAAAATAATAGATCGTATTTAAAAAAAAAAAAAAAAATTTCATGCATGTACACTGACAGCTATCTTCACAGGAAATCTTACATCTTTATATTTTAAAAAAAGAAAATGCTTTTTGAAGAGATCCTGTGCTTTAATCCATTTTGGCCTTGTGGAATCTCTGAGATTGCAGTGGAGTATCTAAAATCTTTGGTGAGATGTAAAGAAATCTTCATGCTGAGGTAACTTTCTTGCTTAATAGCATGGTGGGAGAGAATCCATTATGTATTAAATCCATCTTTGTCTCTGTGGAGACATTCATTTTAAAGTAACATTTTAATCATGGCTGCAACCCGCAGGGGAAAAAGAAGATACCCTGAGCTGAATAATGCATGTCCAACTACCAAAGGGGATGCTCTGTTAACTCTGATTTACATATGACTGCTTGTTTAAATTTGTAATATCACCATTCAGATGGCATTTTGGAAAGGTGAAGACCTGGTTTAGGGCCTACCATAATTCAAGAAGCGAATTAACAGAGTTTAAAAATCATTATTTGAAAGCACATATTGTCAAAATAAGGCTGACCCCAACCACAATCACTTTTCTAATAAATCATCTTCCAGGGTCATTTGCCTACCTCTTTGGCTTCGAAATTGTTTGCCTGGGTGTTCTTTACAGTGTCTATTTTGATGGACCCTTAGCAATTTTAGGGTCAGGAATAATGAGTATGAGCAGAGAATTAGAATTTAACAAACCTCATTGTAGGCACCCATTTCTTTTACCCATTTTCTTGCCATACCAAGTAGTTCTGCTCAGTTCAGTTTAGCCAGTTGTTTTGAGTTAATTGGTCTATGAAGAGTGTTCCAAAATTTTGTTTTCAGTATATCTCCTGGCTTTTCAAGGCTGCGTACACAGAGGGAGACCTTTTGCTATTCTGGCAGTATTTGTGCTTCACTAGTGGTGTGTGCTGTAGTTCAGGAACACCTGGTTAAAGACTTCCCACTTGCTGGACTGGCACTGCCTTCACTGACAGCTCTTCAGCTCTGAGCACCAAACTGCCCACTCCTGCCAGTGTGAGAAATTGCCAGATCCAGTGCCGCTTACTGCTGGGTAGAGGCAGCTAATGGTGCCGTATACATGCAACATCTAATAGCTTATTCAGAATACTTACAAAGTAATCTCTATCAGAATACTTTCAGGATTTGTTTTATGAGCTGGAAGCAGTGAACACTGTTATAAATGCTAGCATATAACATTCTGAGAGGAATAATTGCAGCGCATAGTTACTTATGTTAATACTATCACATTATCTTGTGATAGCTGTGCAATTAAATGAGTCACCACTACGCCAAAATCTCATTTGTCTCCAAGCACCCCACAAATATGCTGCATTCACTGTCTGTGCTTCAGTCTGATAGCTTTTTAGTCATTGCATTCTCTTTGTGTTTGGAGAACAACAGCACTGTAGAGCCTTTGAAAAGATGGAGCATACTGTTTGAAATTTAATAATAGAAGGATATTAATTTAATGAATGGTTTTCCCAAAATGTATTTAAGAAGATACTTTTCTGAATTATATTTAAATAACAAAG
>NW_009259683.1:383657-391612 GCF_000687185.1 Egretta garzetta
GAGTGTTTCAAGAACAAAAACACTGTTGTGAGAACACAGTCTGCATTCTGTTTATCCTCTACTCTGACTACAGCCTGTGTACTCCATATTCCACTGAAACAAATCCCATTGGCACCATTTATTCATTTTCAGATATTCCCAGAAATACATGCAAACCTGTTGTGCTGAGCAATACTGGAACATCCCAAAAGTGAGGGAATATTCCACCTGAAGAATGATCAGTGCTTAGTTTCTGGTAGAAAAAAAAAAAATAAGGAGCCTACGATAGCAATCACAGAGAGGAAAAAGCTCATCAATGCTGGGGGAAGCAGGTTTAAGATAATAAACGTGATTTGTCCCTTTTGTGTTACAATAAATGTAGCAGATCTTTGTTGGAGAAATTGTATCATGAATGTGGAAGAAAGCTGATAGAAAAGAATTGCTTTTCCTTGCACAGTGCCTCTTCTATTTCTCTTCCCTATTAGAGTCCGCGGTTTGATTTTTGTTTACTTAAAGATACCTCTCTGGCCTGGAAACACAGCTAGGTCTAAAATGTAGGTAGCAATTACACAACTTCCACCTAAATCATTACAGAACTAGAACATAGCCTTAATGCAAGTGAGAGCTAAGTACAAGCACAACAGCTCCTCTCCTGGTTGCTGTAGCAGCTCAAAAAAACAACTGAGGAAAACCAAAGAAAAACAAAGTTAAGCGGTGCTTGAGAAAATGTTCCCTGTGGCCTCAGGACAGTGTTCTGTTACGGTCAGATTCTGTTAAGGTTTAATAAAACAGAGAAATCGGGAGTGGTACATTTATACTGCAGAGTTTAATTGTGACCTTTGGTATTTACGCAGTATTTTTTTCCCAGCCAGGAATTAAATATAGTGGAGAGACACTCCTCAATGTGACATCAAATCTCCTTCTTCCCCTGAAGAAATAAATGTGAATGATGAAAGCAGGAATGTGGAAATAAAAGTGTTACTTCCACACTTATAATGCCAGCTAGCACTTGTTACCAAACTTGTGAAAATAACACGATTTACTGTAATAGTTTACACTTGACTAGTGAGGTATAAAATATCTTTATCTTATAGCCATATAAACTATGGTTAAATTAGGCAGAAGAGACGCACAGAGCAGCTCCCACAAAAGATTTAGGAATACAAAAGCATTAGGAATACAAGAGGCAGAAGCAGAACATCCTGTTCAGAGTATGTGTTGTGTGGAATGGAATGGAAGCAAAAGGAATTAAACCAAAAAGAGGATGAGGCAGCTCATCTCCTGGGTAATTCTTAATCCAAAACAGAAGTTGATTTAGGCTGAGGCTGTGCAAACCCTTTATTACCCTGCAGCATTTTGACTGGTAATAAAACAGGGACCCTAAATGTGAGAATGGTAAAATAATATGTGATTAGTCTGACCACTCAGATTTGCACTGAAACAACAAAAGCTTTGATTTTAACAGTACCATTTCATCCGTATGCTCTCACCTACCTAATTATTTATATCAAATAACAGGAATTTCACGGCTTGTTTTGCTTTATTTTCACATCTGGATTACTCAGAAATCTGAGGTGAGAGTATTCACTATTCTTCTCTTCGAGAGAGATGGGGTATTGAACCTTCCCTTCCAGATATGGGAATTAGTGGTACAAAAATAAAGTAACAAACTAAACAGCTGAAAACAGCCTGAGCTGAAGAAATATTTCTACTGAATTACACTTTTTCCATTTCCCTGATGTGGTAAACCTTACACTCTTACAAGATCTGTCTTTTAAATGGAAAATAAAATGGAAAACCTCAGCGCTTTGGGTTTTTTTAATACATCATGAAATATTGAACAAAAAAGAGGTCATAAGCCATTTTGTTGACTCTATAGGTCTCCTGAGACTTCTTCAAGCTCTCTTCTTGATTGCTGCTGTACATCTGGAGTGAGAGTCAGCCAGAGACAAGATGGCAGGTGTAAGTTGCTCTTGGAGATGTAATACATTTTCCTCCACAGCATGCAAGACGAACACTTCCTTTCCTGTTTCCACCAGAAGGATAAAAAAACTCTCTGAGCCCTCAAAAGCTAATTGTATTTTCCCCTTTAGTTTCAACATGACCAGGATTTCCTCCTATAAATTGAAATACACAACTTTTTTTGATGCATGGAAAAAATTATTTTTAGGAACTACCAGGAAAAAAAAAGGTTTCACATATTCTCCTAAAATAACTATTTAACTTAGTAATTGCATGTGTCTAAAGACTAAGCCACAGGATCAAGGCTTTTGAAAATAAACACAGTTAAAGTAAGATGTAATGTACACTAAGATTAAACACATCTATGTCTATAGCAACAGCAACCAAATTACTCAGAAAACGTAGTCACAGCAAGCTTGTGAGAGGCAGAAGTGAAAGTTAGAATCCTTTGTCGCATGAGTGCTGCCAAAATCAGCTATATTAGACTCAGCTTTTTCTGAAGAGTACCACCAGGTGGCACTGTAGGAGAGAAAAAGAAAATACTTTAGCAGGCCCATGCCAAGTCTGATAAACACTGATTTTCATTATTAAGGCACTTGTGTATTGCTGAAATAGCCTTTTCCTTCCTAGTATACATCCAGCTTTCTTATATTAAACATTTCTCTTTCTATATCATCAGTTATTCATTTTACTGCTCTTGAAAGTTATTGGGGAGAGAAAATAATGTCTTGAAATCTGGATGTGACTCACATTCAGCAGAAGTGCAATGTAAGGGTTGATGGACTGAAATTATTCCATTTTGCTTAGAAAATCCATGAGACTTCACTATGCAGTTCTGTGATAGTTAAATCTCTGTGGTCAGTTCTGATCTCACATTCTTTTAACTTACTTGCTTTAACCAGTACTACTTTCAAAATGAACCTCTCCAAATTGCACCTGTCTGCACTACTGAGCCTCCTAACATTTTTATAACTTTCCTCATGTTCACAAAAAATTTTTTAGCTAACCGTGCAAGCCCTGAGAGCAAGTCCAGACTGTAGGAGCGGGAGCCCATCAGTCCTAGCTCTGCCGACCTGCTGAGTACTGTTCAGACCAGCTGGAGGGTGATTTACCCTGTGCTATCTTATCTGAGATCTGACTGATTCTTGTTCCATTGACAAGTGGGTCAAATTCCCCAAGAAAAAAAGCAGGATTCTGGGAGAAACTAACAATGCACAGATGTTATTAGAAATCATAATTAAAAAGACATTCCTATGATATGAGGATTGGCCTAGGGACCAAAAGACAGTATCAAAGCATATGTATCTCCTGTATATTATTAGGCTATTATGTATTACTGAAATATGCAAATCATGGCTATTAAGGAGGAATTAGAAGGAGCAGCCAAAGGAGTAAAAAGTTTGCAGGTGGCATGCTGATTGTTTAAATATGCTATACCAGAGACTAAGAGCAAACATTTACTACTTATCAAAAAAGACTTTAAAAGGACCACACGCACACAGAAAGCTGGCACGATTAAACAGAAATGTGAAAGTGGCTGTTAGAAATAACAGTCAGCCTTCAAAAAGTGGAAATTATGTTGAAATGAGGAAAACAGAAAGGAACATAAACTCTTCCACATTTAATATAAACCCTTTATAAAGTGGGCCAAAAATATTTTGAGGAATAACTTGTGATAAGCATAAGAATGAATAATAAAACTTTCTCTAAACACATCAGAAGCATGAATTGTGCCAGACAGTTTATAGGCATTCTATAATGTTTGGGATATAAAAGGAGCATTTAAAGAAGATAAGCCCAGAGCAGAAATGCTAAATGAATTTTTCACGTTAATGTTCTCCATGGACAAGCTTGGGCAGGTTTCCACAGCAGAACCTTTTTTATGGGGCCAAGTCAAAGAAATTATCTCAAATTGAAGTGTCAGAGAAGAAATTTCAGATTAGATAGAACCAAATGGTAACAAATCACCTAGATTAGATCAGGTTTTCAAAACACTTCTAAAGGAAGTCTGATATATGTGACAAATTATTAACGGCAATGTAACTCAACACATAGATTGGCCTCTGTTCCAAAGGAAGGGAATGTGGCAAATATGATGTTCCCTTTGTTTTTACATTCAGGGGGACCTCAGGAACTACAGACCAATAAGTCTGACCTCCGCATCGCACAAGTTGATACCAGCTGTGATGAAAAATGGGCAGACTTAGAGCTAACCATGACATAAAAAGGGAAAGTTGATAAAGCTCCTGCAAAAGGAGGGTATAAGGCACAAACGGTCAGAGTTCAGTGAAAGAATCAGCATGCAGGTGAATGAGAATGATTTGGATGATACATTATAGATGGATCTCCAAAACCTTTCAGCAAGATCCTTCACCAAAGCATGCTGAAGAAAGCAAGCATGAGGTAAAGTGTGTTTTCACAGTAAGTAGTTGAAAGAAAAATTTCAGAAATCAGGATAGGGAATGAAAGGGTAGCATTCCATTTTCACAATGGCAGTGGTTTACTCATAGATGTTCTTCAAGGTTTTATGCTTACTCCTGTGCTACTATGTTTTGGAAAATAAGTAAATCGTGAGGTCATAAGATCAGCAGATGATACAAACCAAGAGCCAATTGCTTTGGGATGCAGAATGTTCTCTCAATACAGAGCAATTTGGCAATAAATGGTGGAAGAAATTAAATGTTAAATACAGAGTAATACCCATGGGGACAAAAAAGCCTCATTATAATTATAGAGGTGCAGCTTTAAATAAGTTATAACAACTATAGAAGGAGGTGTCTGAGTTCTGGGAGAAATACTGTACGCAAATGTCAGATTAATACTCAACAAACAAACCCCCAAAAGTATTAAGAGAAGGGAATGGCAAATACAACAGCAACCAGGATGCATTTATAACCATGAGCAATTTACAGATCCAGATTTATAAATTTGACACACATTTTGAAAATTGTGCAAAGTACTGGTCATGCTTATAAAAAAACACTGTAGAACTAGGAAAGATAGTAATGATGATAATATGTGTGACCAAAGATAAGGAATGGCTTCCACAAAAGATGAAACTTAATAGAGCAGGGATACATGAACTTGGGTAAGAAATATCTGTTTGGGATATGATATAACAGAGGTTATAAAATCATTAGTGGCATGGAAAAAATGAATATGGAGGGATTCTTCCCTTTCACTCACAGAGTAAGAACTGGGTTGCCTGAAATGCCATTTGCAGATGGTAGGTTCAAAATCAAGAGAAGGGAGTAGGTTTTTATTTTTAGTTGCCATGGAACAGTAGCCGCTGTCTCAGCAGCAACTCCTGCTCTATGGAGATTTGAAAAAGCCTGCAGAGACAAAAGGACATTAGATAACAGCTAAACTGTACCTCAGTCAAGTATAAACAAATGTGATTGTCTACTGTTTATGAAAGATAGACACTAGCTTCAGGGAGTCTGTTGTGAGTGGGGAATGAAATCCATAGGCCTGAGGAAATGGTGTGTTGTGTTCATCTAAGAAAGGAGTCTATCAGTTGCACTGTTCAGTTTTACCACTCTTTTTTAAAGTAGTCAAATCTCAGTCGGAACTTGCCAGTATCCTAGGAAAATGTGAAGGAATTTTTCACTAAAATGTTAACCAGTACTGCTGGATGGGATGCATCCCAGCTAGGTTTTGCGATTTGTAAGTAGGTAGATCTAGTCTAAGGTAGCTTCAATACCCAACAGGACAGAACAACGTTCCTTCTATACACAACAGACAGAAATAGGTCTTGCCACAGGACTTCTCCCATCCTAAAGTACAAGCCAGATGTGTGATTTACCAGTTTTCAGTGGTACCTGACTCTTTGCATAGGAGTCCCACTAGATACAAGGAGCATTCAAGTCTTTTCAGCACCACAGTCCAGTTGTCTTTGCTACAGAGTTAACTTAAGTAGAAGTGATACCTTGGTGCATTTTTAACGCAGATGCTTTATTCAAGACATCACGAGAGGAGTTAATGCAAATAACTATTGCAATTTAGCTCTGCAGTGAAAACAACTTCTACAACCTAAGCATCAGTCTATCTAACATCAGTGTATCTCTGCATAGCTTTTACTCTTTAACAGAGTAAACATCTTCCGTGGAAAACAAAGTGCTAGACACTATGAGATGCAGCCTGGAGACTAATTAAGATAAACGTGTGCACAATCAGTGCAGGAGATTGTGAAGCTCTACGCAGTCCAGAAACCATTTTTGATGCATTAGTTCAGGACTGTGTCCAAGCTAAGTCCTGGGGGTTACTTGTATTTTTATAGATTCATAGCAATTGCAGGTAAAGGATTAGAAAGTTATTGCTGAGACTCCTAGCTAATTAAGAGCTTAGTTATGCAGAAATAAGAGTTATGAAGAAATAAGAGTTATACAGAAATAAGAGTACAATGGTATATGAGATGGCTTACCTCTGACACAGAGAGGTCATCCGGTTTTGTTAATGACATAGTAAAGCAATAAACCTTGTTACATGTGAATCTGTTAAATTGGAGTCTGCGTAGAGTGGGAAATAGAAGTGCATTATCATCAAATTCCCCGAAAAGACATTTATAAGGTCATGATATGCTGACACCAAGCATTTTAATACAAGGTTAAGATCTTAAAATAATACATTTTATAACTGTAATGAGCCTTTCAATGGAAAAAATATTTAACTGTAATATTTAACTTAAAAAATTATAAACCCCAAATGTATTGTGGATATATTACTGCTATAACTTAAAATTAATTTATACATTAGTTACAAGGGAAAAAGGGGCATTTTTTGACTAATGGAATGGTAGTAGTTCCGTCTCCTTTCACTTGTTCCCGCAGAGTGAAAGACATTGTGAATATGAAAGAGAAACAAACCATTAAGAAGTTTAGCCTCTTAACTTCATCTTTACTTCTGCCAGACAAGCATAATATATCCCATAGCAGTCGATAACTTTCCTGGGATCCTCAGAAGGATGAACATGAAAAAGAAAAAGAAAGTCTGGCTTTCTGAGCAGACTTTGTCTAGCAACCAATGTTCATATTAAAGGCTGAACTGTGTTATTTCAAGCTGTAGCATATATACCTCACCAAATAAGGGACCAGCCAACTTATGTAAAAGAATAACCTGCCTCTGAGCAGGACTTATTAGCTTGGGCACAGTTTCACATTAGCATGTCCAAACAGCTTTTGGATTGAATGTGTCTTCCATTTTGCACCTTAGAAAATGAGCTAAGCTATTCCACAATGGTCTCCACCTGACTACATAGACATGCCTTCATAGTATAGCTTGGACCAAGGCCCTTCCCCAGCTTGCTGACACAAGCTGGCTGCCGACTACACTTCCCAGATGATGTGAAGCAGCCGCAGCCAGTTGAGTTCGATAGCTATATTTACATGAAAGTCATTAGATGAACATTGGATGAGCACTTGAGAACACATAGCGTAGTTTCTGAATTTTTTGGGTTCCTTAAAAATTGTTGTGTAAAAGTAAGCACCTTTCTCTGCTTGCTTACTTCCTTAAAATAAGGGTTGTCAGAAAAACAATTGCAGTTAAAACTGAAGACAGAAAAGAGGTAGACATTCCCGTCATTAGCCCTGTGGATTGATCAAGCTCCAGTGAAATGCAGACTGTGCTTGCATAAAGTTTGGGAGCTCTGAAAAACACATCTTCATCTGTGGAGCACCTGTAGTTCAGAAGAGATGGGCCATCCCGTCTAACAGAGAGCCTGCAGGGACTGAGCTCTGGTGAGTGGCTGTGTTGCACTCAGTAATTGTGGTTCTGGAAGGCTTTATGGGGAATGAGCACCTTCCCAAATCCCCAGTTCTTGAGCACATACTCTTCAGTCTGTTCTGCTCCTCCCCTGCCTTTCTTCTCAAAACCCAAAGCATTTTGGATATGACATCTGGAATGTATGTGACAATTTCAGCATTATGGGGACATTTGTATAACTATGTGATTGCATGCTACAGAGGAACTTGATGCAAGCCCGAAGTGAAGAAGGCCACATAAACAAGGGAAACATT
>NW_009259683.1:391672-424542 GCF_000687185.1 Egretta garzetta
GGGAAGGACAAGGAAGAAAGAAGAAACAATAAACAGTTTAAATAAGACATTGATTACAAAGTTGCTTCATTGTTCACGTTTGGCAGTGTAAGAGGAAGAGGAAAACAGCTTTTTGGAATGCCGCATGAACATTAATATTGATGGCCTCATAAAAGTAAATCTGGGTTTCTCAAGGGAGAAGAGTGCAAACACTTCTTTGCCATTTAAAGCTGAAGTTCATGTGGAGGACGGTCACAAAAGTCTTCAGTCTGTGTACCACGGGTATTCAATAGACCAAATATTTTTGGCGATGTGCCTGCTGAGATGAGTGTGTCACTGCTGTTTGCTGGGTTATGTAAGGGGGGATACTGCAGCCGAGGCAGTGAAGCGGGAAGCCTGAAATGTTCCAAAAGGCCAACTGGGATTTCCCCTGCTGCTATTGTCACAGCATAGCCACTATTTTTAATTTAACCAGTATAAATGAATTTACTTGTCCTTTTCTAAACTTAGTCTACTCCTCAAAAAAAGGATTCAGGCAATGCTAGTGGGATTTTAAACATGTTAGATTTTAAACACACTATTTCCCTGCCCAGTGGCGAGGAAGCTGGGAGACCAAGTAGCACAGCCACGTCTGCCTCGTGCAGTATTGTGATGCTTGGTGATGGGGGGGAAAATACTTGGCTGTGGTGCAAAGGTGACAGAAAGCCAACTGAAGCTGGCAACTCTGCTTGCATAAACCAGAAATTAGTTTAGCCAATGGTCTTAAGGGGATGCATTGTAAAACAACAGAGAGGGCAGTGTGATGTAATTAGTTATTACAGCAGGGGGATGGGAACTGGGAAGCCTTGATTTCCAGTGTTGTCCAGGTTACACAGTGAGGACCTAGTCTTGCCAGGTACTAAATGTCTTCTGACTTACGTTCTTGTTTCTTCGGGATCTTGCTGTGTGGCCTTTCCACCCTAACCTGCTTTAGCCAAACACTTGGACTACAAATACAGTTCAAAATGTTACTGGCTTGCAAACTAGAGGTTTTGCTGAGTCATTGTTTCTAGGTTAAAAGCCTTATATACACAGACAAAAAGAGTTTTAAAAGTGATTTTTTGAGAACCTGATTCCAATAAGACACATTGTCATATTGCTTTTTTTGAGTGGTAATTAGATGCTGCAATAACGTAAATCCCATGGCACATCTCTGCAGGGTGTATTTGCACATGATAAATAAACAAAACAATATTAGCTGTACTGTGACTGAGTTGCTGAGGGAAGGACTCAATAACAAAGACAGTGAAGTGTAAAAAGTCATACATTAGTCACATATGAAGCTAGGACTAACAGTCCCTGGACCCTGGCCCAGTGTACTTTTCCTTTGGCCAAAGGGTAAATTTGAGGGTAAAACAGAAATAAAAAGTTTAAACATGTCCATGGTTACTTGAATTCCAGTGTTGAATACATGACCTAGCATATGCCTGACTCAAGAGATGCAGAGGAATTTGGGAGAATGTGATGAGTACTGGTACATTCTGAAAAATTAGGAAGTGGCTGCAAGTACTGCTATGCACTTGCAAATAATTGTTTCCCAGAGATTTATAATTTGTTCCATGATTTTCATGGCACATCCCATCATGATCTCTGGCTCCAGTCCTGATATGCCCACTAAGTCCTTGTTTAGTCATGCCTTCTTTCCACTCTCTCCCTGACCCCTAAATCCTACTGTCTCCCCATCATAAATTCATTCTTTCTATAAGCTTCCAGTTCCTTTTTCTACCAAGTTTTCTTGGCAGTTTCCTCATGTATCAGCTTCATACCCATTTGTATCCCGCATTTCTATCAGGCAGCTTAATCGTCTACCTGTAACAAAAAGTAAAAAAAAAAGGAGGATAAAACCCCAGGAAAAACAAGCTCTTGGTCCTGATCTGTAAAATCCCAAAGCTGCAACTGTAGGTAGGAAAAGCTCTGTCATTCCCGGCTGAGAGTTTTGTTGCACCCTTTGGAATTTCAGGTGCAAAGTGCTAGTGAGTCCCTCCTGAGCACTGATGAAGAGATTTTTCAAAGGCTTGGACCCTGGTCGAGCTTGGTAGGATTTTCACTGAACATGGGAAAGGACATATCCATCGCACAGAAACTGTCCCCTTACAAATTTCAGATCACTTCTCCAAGGTGTGAAGTGCTGCAGCTGTTCAGAGAAAAGGTTGTGAACAGACACAAACTCATGTAATTTGGCCATAACTTTGGAGGAGACAGGGAGGGAGGAAGGGAGCGAGGGAATGGAGGAGTAACCAAGGGAGAGAGGGAAGGAAAGGTGATTTGGTCTGCAGCAGACTCATGTGACTGTATAAAATTCAAATGTATGAAATTTCAATGGTAAAATAGCAAACAGTTAAGTACTGCTAAGTTATAGCAACAGAATATAGGGTATTATCGTAGAAAGTGTCAGGCAAACTTACTCATAGCTGATGCTATCAGCACCACCTCTTACTGCAATTCACACATAGTAAACTCATACTTTTTCTGTCATAATTAGCTTTTATGCTCCTGAAACACACCATAGAGTGATATTTTTCTTGAATGCTTATGGCCAAAAAAATCTTGCTGTTGATCCTTGTGTTTTAAATATCAGTTTACCATTTTCAAATCAGTGCTGTGTAAACAACAGAGGAATTACTATAATACTGTGGGAAATTCTAACCCATTCATGTACCAAGGTTTCCCCAGATTGCTAAACGCAGGAGCTTCAGCTACGACTTTAAAATCATTGACACTTCTTTCTCTATGGACCTTATCCTGCAAAGTATCAGGTGCCTTCTATGAAGCAGCCCCCAAATCTGTCAAAACCTTGTGAATCAGGTACTCAGCCCCTGGAGTACTGAGCCTCAATACATCAATTTTATTTGGATTCTGTGTTTGGTCTCTTAAAAGTCTAGTCTGCTGTCATTATAATTTATGTTCTTGTATATTCAGTTTGCAAACACTGTTTCTGTTGATCACTTAAAACTTTGGCATGACTCCGAGTAAAACATGTAGCATTATGCACTGCATACCAGATGTGGATTAACTAAATGGTGCTTGTATTCCTAGAAATCAAGATCCCAAAATGTACTTATCTTTCATACATAATCATTCAATATAGCAAACCATATTTTAACATGGGATCTATTTAATCAACCATTTGCCAGATCAGGGAAACATAGTTTTCTGCCATAAATTAGTCCATATGAGATAATTTGTATTTTTTAGCTTTTCCCAGGTGCTTATTTAAAATGACATAGGTTTTTTCAATTTTTTCTTTCAACTGGAGGATCGCAAAGTGCTAGACAAACTATAGCATTGAGCAGTAGAACATTTCTACAGTGAAATTTGACAAATACTGAGTGACAAACGGGAAATCTGTGTGCTATTTAAAGACAAATTTTAAAAAAAACAACAAACAAAACCACAACAACAAAAAACCCCAACCCAGGATCAGGTTGAAACTATTGGGATGGTAAACTCCCTGGATGTGAACCTCTGACTCACCATGTACCATTCTGATATTTTAACTGAAGAATTCAGTTTGCTTACAAAAAGGATGGGGTAGCACTCAGGAAGCCAGGCAAAGTCCTGAGCAGGCATGCACTGCATGAAGATCCCTACAGAGCTCTGCTAGTGCCTCTGGGTCCTGACTTTATTTATGGCAGATGCTGCTAGGCAAGCTCAGTTCTGGGTAGTTTTGCAATATGAACAATCACGCCACAGAAATCAGCATTATTATTCTTTGCAATTAATAATTATTCTCAGTTTAATGGAGCTTTATAAAATACACATTGAGATACATTCATTGCCACATGGGCTCTCAAAATCAAATGGATCTAGCAGTGATGAAGGCAGAGTCTGCCGCTCTTTCTGGGGCAGTCTGCCATGCACTTAGAGAAAGGTTTTTAGGGAGGAAAGAGCGGTGGTGGGGACGAGATGCTGGAACACCTCCTAACCCAGCAGTACGGCAGGGCTATCAAATTTCTGGTGGCACCTGGCAGTTTTGCTGAAGACATCCTTGTGCATGTCTCTGCTTCTGAACTAAGAGCCTGGGTAGATCAGCTCCCGGGGGATGATGCCCACACCATACTAACCTCTTTGCTTCCTGACCAAGACTCCTGAGCTTCCCATTCCTCCAGATCCCATGGCCAAAGCCTGCAAATAACCCTCTGCTCCTTTTGTCCAAACCTTTTTACCTCCAACTCTCTTTTCCACTGGCAAGTCTCTCATTCCTTCCAGCTTCCCAGCTCTCATCCTCCAGCCCTGCAACAACCGCAGGGCCCCCAGCGAGGAGCCTCCTGCTCCTTATAGCCTTTACCCTGTTGCTTCCTAACTGTTCCCCCCCAAGCTCCTACCTCAGCCTGCCACCCCTCCTGCTCTGCCCATCCAGCCACTGCTAGTCCCCCACCTACTGCACTCCCTTGCCCTCTTTTTGGCTGCCAGGCCCACCTATGCATGTCCCCTCCTTACTGGCCCCCCAGGCAAGGCTTAGCTCTTCTGATAGCATTTCACAAGCACAGGCTTCCTGGGAGTCCTCTCTCAGGGCAGAATTGGAGGATGTATTCTGGAAAAAAAAAAAAAGGCATATAAGTAATCCCACTGCAACATAAAAGAAGGCAGGAGGAATCATGAAAAAGAACAGCGTGAGGAAAAAAAAACAAACCCAAAGAACATGTATGTAGTGAGTATGGGGAGGGGAGAGATCGAGTTTCAGGACCTGGGAGAAGATAGTATTGGTATCAGAGAGTGAGAGCACAGGTGATTTTGATGAGGTTGAAGATGAAGGTAAGGAACAGAGGGAAGGAAAGAGATGTGCTGAGGCATGTCAGGAAAGTTGTTTCATTCTTGTAATTGTGGAAAACTGTGAGGGAAAGGTAGGGCTGATGTTTTATTTGATTTCACCTAAGCTAGACTGAACAGCATTATCCTGTGGCTGGAAGGGTCAGACAAAAGCTGTAATCTGTGCATCCAGGAGATCTCATGTCGGACACCACCAAGAGTATTCTGGATATGATACCACAAACACAAAAAATAATTGCTTTTCAAACACGTCTTTATGAGCCACTCTTTTGTCCAGGCAAGGGGAGATTTTTTTGACAGGCACTTTGTGAAGTGTCATGGCTGCTCGTGCTTGGCAACAGCGCACCCGTGTTGTGACACAGCTGCACGAAGCTTGCAGCTACATCCTTGTGGCCTCGGTAGGGACAGACGATTATAGCCTCCTAATCCACACCAACAGCTGACTCTTGATTCTTTGTTATGTGTCATGCAATTGCACGACTGCACTCGCTATTTCTATTGTCTGCATCCTGGTTATTTCTGTAGCTATAATCCTAGGTCTGCGTGGATAGCTTTCAGATATTCTTCACATTGTAACTTGCCTTTTTTCTTCTGGCTTCCATTGTCGTGACACTAGAGGGTGACAAAGATCCAAATGAGAACCACAATGGAACCATTTAGAACTGGAAACTTGAAATTCAGAGGAATTTCTTAAAACTAACAAGTCTTCCAGTAGAACAGGCGTGAAGATTCTGCACTGCTAATGGCAATTTAATAGAAGCTAGTGACACTTAATGGAAGCTTGTTTGATTCAGACCAAACCTGAACCAGATTGTTCAAAATGAAGAAGGTGGTAACCAGATTTTCTGGGACTTTGCCAGGACAGAGTTGAAAAGAACAGAGTGGTATTGCAAATTTGAACTAGTGATGGGAAATCTGCATTTTTAGAAGATGTGAAATAGAGAGAAAACACATAATCAAATTTAGGCACTAAAAGTACTGTTACTGATATGAACAGCAATTTTTAGTTATAGAATTATACAGAAAAATAAAACTTTTCTGTATGTAATATTGTTTACAAATGTGAATACCTTGGTTAGGAAGTGCAAAAGGTCCAGCTCCTGCCTTTACAACACTGAGGAAACCAACCTCCTTTTCCAAAACAGTCCTATGCTTTGCTACTGCATTTTTATGGGCACACAATTTATTTTGCACATGATACCAGGGTTTGGATATCTATTGATCTCTTGTAAACACATACATAGCAAGAGATTCAGAATCATATCAACCATTTTTTCACTTCCAGATGCTGTAGCAATCATGTCAGGCCTTGCATCACTTAAAACATGGTCCATTATGTATGTTAAATATTTAAATTATTTAAGAATAGTAAGAAATGCTCTGTTGAGTTAATTTCCTTAATTTTATTTGCAGATTCAAAGTAACTATTTAAGTGGAATTTGCATTATATTAGCAGCTCCCAAGGCCTTATCATGAAATTTGATAGAAACTGAAATGTACCAGCACTCAGAAGTGTGTAAATCTCAGCTTTCATTGCTACATAATATTTCCAGGCTGCAAGACAGTGGAAAAGGAATGGAAAAAAATGAACTTAAATTTCCAGCATCCAAAATGTAATGAAAAGAACCTCCCTTTATTATTTTAAAATGTTATTTTAAATTTTATTGTTATTTTAAAAAATTTTAGGCAGCCTTATGATGTTTGGGCTCTCGTTCATGACACTTAGGGCTTGCTGTTGGCAATACAGCATGCAAATGGCACCAGTCTGAGCTAGCGGGGATGGCTGACTGCAGTGAGGGATTTACCCCAGCCTTTAAAATGAGCAAAAGACATGTAAACCAGTCTGATGGAAACTTTGGGAAGAAATAAGAGATTTGATTAAAGATTCTGGCTGCTCTAAGCACTTGGCCAAAAGCAACGATGTTTAGTGGTCAGAATAAGACACAGACTGTAACATCTGCAGTCGCCAGAACTGAGCCAGCACTTCGCCTAACAGAGCCAAACTGCCTTTGCCCTCCCCTCGCCCTCTGCACAGGCGCCCTCCTGGAAGATGCAGCAGTTTTAGGCAGATAGGCTGGGGTGCCATCGGTGTGGCGTCTGTGCACAAGGCAAAGTAAAGGTTAGAGAGAAGGTGCGTTTCTCCCGAGGGAGGTGGGAAGCCCCCCACAGACTGCAATGCACATGTTCCCCACTTTGGATAGCCCCTGTGGGAGAGGGCCTGGTCACCTCCTTCGGGGCCCCATGTGCTTGTTGGGTGACGCAAAGAGGGCAGGACCCTGGTGTAGGACATGAGAGTGGAAGAGAGGCCCTTTGCACGCTGTCATATTCCACCTTTTGCTTCTGTTTTCTCTCTAAAATAGTATTCCTGCCATAGAAACTCTTCTAACATGTTTTGGGATCCTTATGGTCCAACAGAAACACTGGTAAAAGCTAGAGAGGAAGAAGTTGCTGTTGTAGATGTGTGTAGGCTGAGCAACAAGGCCTGAAGTCATCCCGTGTAACTGCAGGCGCTAAACCACCCTGGGTGTGTTGGGGCTATAGCTGTCTTTGGTCTCTGGAGCCTTTGGGCTTGAACTGGCCCTTCTGACCAAGTCTGTCATTTGTCTTAGCGCCGTGTTTTCCACTGAAAGATACACCAGAAATCATTCTCAAGAAAATATGTATGTACCCGTTTCTTTGCGCAGTCTTTTCAGTGTATTAGCGGCCCTGACTGATTCTTGGTAGTAAAAAATGAGGGGGAAGCCACCCAGCAGTTGGTCTAAGAGGAAGAGAGGCAGTTGCCTGCACGCAGTGCAAGGACTCAGCCCTAGGAAAAGCAGGCAACAGCAATTAGATAATCACATAGATGGTTCACATACCCACTGGTGGGTTTGGTGCAGTAAGGAGGAATAATGCTAATGTACTCAAGATGCTTTCCAGAGAGAACAATCTGCATTGGTATCTCAAAGACTGTGTGCAAGGGAATATAAATGGAAGCAAACGAAAAGGGAAGTAACTCAAAGCTCAGGGCAGGTGGGAAGCATGTGATTTTGCTATGAGATCTGGGCCTCTGACTCGTATATGCAGGACGCTCAAAAGAACTGTAGGTGAGAGATGCCAAAAAACATGGTTAAAATAATGCTCTTGAGGAGAATGGAAAGGCATTTGTGTTTGTTTTGCTTGCAACTTTTTTATTACACTATTTTTTTTCTTTACTTTATTAAGCCACTCAGGCTATAGGTAGGTATGTGGACTACTGTGAGGTATCTGAGGTATCTGTTATGAGTTTTGCAGCCCCATGGGCTGGGAATTGCTGCCTGTGAGGCTGAACGCTCCATGCCGATGCGGGGCGGGGGTGTGGGGGGGTGCGGGGCACTGTCCTCCCTCGCAGAGCCCCATTCTCCCTCCCTGAGAGAAGATGGCAGAGGAACCCCACCAGGAGCCAGCTGTGGTCCAGATCGCCACCCTCAGATAGGAGCTACTAGGCCAACTCTGCTGCTGTCGTCGACGTTACAAAGCAGTAGACCACCAGATTTTTCAAAGTGTACTGTGGAAGTCTGGTTTTACTCACACAAATGGTCCCTGGGAAAGGGCTTTGTTGTGTTTGACACAAGCCTCCAGTGGAAGGCATGAATGCAACATCTTGCCAGTTTGTTTTATTCAACAAGCTTATTTTCTTTTGCTGTTTAAAGGAAAATGCCTACTTCCTCTCAGACAGTTCCTGTCTGTGGCTATTCTATTTTTCTGTAGGAAGATGGAAGGCTTTTTTTCCCCCAGTCTCCAGACATTTGCGTTTTGCTTTCTTTCTCCTAATTCTTGAGTACTTACTTGCCAAAAAATAACTGCCAGTATATTTTTCTTCTCTGGCCATTGTTTGTGAGAGATTAAATTTAATTATCTGTATCTTGGCATGTAGAAATCTAGAATATTCCCCACCTTCCTCTAAGTGACATTATGCTTTGGCATAGGTTGCAAATTGTTTGCAACATTCTTAATGTCAGTACTTAAAAAGTTCACCTAATCCTGTGCTTTGCATAGAAACTGTGCAGACACAGCATATTCCCAGGAACATATAAACTATGGTTCTAAAGATATTTGATAAAGATATCAAGAATATATAATACAGAAAATCAATAAGGACCTTGTAAACTCTGAGTACATCTGCGTTTTAGAATCTGACAGTAGGAAGAAGATACACTTACTGGTTTTGCTTTCTACAGTTTTTGTAAGATTCTATCTATTTTTTAAATTATCTGGATAAGCATTGTGCTAAACTGCACATAATCTCATGGTGATAAATGTCTTAAATTCATCACTGTCATCCAGTCCTGTGCTGCCAGCTTGAAAACTTAGGTCTTGAGCTTGTAAGTCAAAGATAAAGTCACGAAGAAGTTGTTTCATAACTACCTAGTGATGTAATGGTTAGAGCCATGATTCTTTGCTGACATTTACCATTCTTCATCACTATAGGCTTTGTGAACTGGATCTTCTGTGGTCCATAATCTTTATGTTGTTTTGGAAGCATAATTCATGTAAGATTGGTAATAGGGACTTTGCCTGCTTTCAGAGAGATCCATAGAGGGAGCAGAGCAGCTTAGTGGGTTTGCGGCACCTCTTCTATGCCCTGGTTTAGGAACATGGGGCAAGCGGATCAGGCTGGAGCACTACTGCGCTATACATGTGCTTTGGCTGCATGAGAAGTCTCCTGGGAACTGCCACAGTCAAAACGCATTGGAAGTCTGTAGCAGCTCTGGCTTTGGCAAGGGAGCCTTCAGCAGAGTCAGGAAAAAAAAAAGAAAGAGGAACAAAGGTGCTGCATATCCATTTTCTCCCTTCCCTTCTGCATGAGGATTAAGTGCGGGTTGGTAAGAGTGGAGGATACTGTCCCACAGGCAAAGTTGTCTGATGATGCTTTTCAGGACTCTTAAGTTCATGATGCTAATAGATCTAGGGGGAAATGCCCCTAGCATATTACAAATCCTTCTCTTGAGCAAAGCCAAAGGAGTAAGATATTCAAGTATGCTAGAAGAAGCCATTGTGGAGATTTCATGGATCGACAGAAACATTTGGGAAAGTTTCAAAAAAATGGATGACAAGTTAATGTACAAAATTCCATGAGCCAAATCCTCATCTGGTTAATATAACTTTTTTTCTATGAAACTGAAACCTCTAGATTCATTAACACCAGATGAAGATCTGGTCCTTGTCTGAATTTTTCCAGGCAGGCAGCTATTACTTTTGCCCTCAAATACTAGCCCTATTCCTTCAATAAAATAAGGCAGCCAAAAATTCAGAAATAAGGGAGAGTGATATGGGGGGATTTTCAAATTCAAGACAATAGTGAAAAGTTGCCTCAATCTAATCTGGAGGAACAACTAGTGCTTCTCCATAATGGTCACATTAAGATGGTAAATTAATTAGATCGTAAGTGTAATTGATGGCAATTGATATGATTGACTACTGTCAATGCACAGGTTTTGTTCAATGTCTCATGTTTTCATAAGAATATAAAGCCTTTGTTGTTACAAATATACAGAGTAGTGGATATCAATATGAAAATACATTTTGTTGTTTGCCCCTTGTCTGCAAGCAATGGAAAAATCCTGCTGGTTTTCCAAAAATAATTCCGCTGAATTTTGAAAAATCTGGCTAGGGTCTGAAAAGTCTCTTTTTCATGAAAAAAAACCCAACATGGGGAAAAGTCAATTTTATTTTTTCCCTGGTGATACTCTGCTGAGACTCTGAGCAAAACTAAGAAGTTACTGTGGTAACTGTACAAGCTGCAAGATGCTGTTCCTTGGAAGAAGACCTTCTTGGCGTTCAAGGGATGTTTCTAATGCCTATATGCCAACATCTTGCTTTTTGTGATGCATACCTTGTAGCTTTTTAAATGGATCTTTTGTGAACATTCTTAATGCAAATCTAACCCCATGTATTTCCTCTAGTTCATATAAGCTTGACAAAGTTACACAGACTCTTTCCTCTATCTGGTGGTCTGTCTGAGAAATACTGTCTATACTGCATCTTATCACTAAGTGACAACCACTGTACTTCCTGTGTTATGTCCTGACATTTTCATCAGAATGTACGTTTGCTTAGGTTAATGTACACATTTATTAGTGGATAACAAACATCTTTAAAATAATGGGTTCCTTCAGAAAGTCCCAGTACTAAGATCTGGACTGAATAGACAAAACCCAATTACTCAGAGTTGGAGTAGAAACTCTGAGCCCTGGATCATCCAAATGCACAGAAATACGTGAGAAACTCTAAACATTGTGTGGGTCTTTGTTGTAACACGTAGAGCCAAGTAAGGTCAGTGGAAGTTTTTCCCGTGACTTCAGTGATACCAAGTAAAAGAGATGACAGACAGAAAGGAATCTGTATTTTATAGCCTTGGAATTACCCAAGGAATTCACTTCTCAGTAAAAATTTAACTGTTGAACATCATCAGACACATCGAGTAGTGTTCTCATCTCAAGTGCACATTATATCCAACTTTGTCAGATACTGTTTTTTCATAATTGTTTTTTTAATAATTAAATAAAAGGACTTTGTCTGGGATTCTGAGTCTGTTAGCAGAGTGCCTCAGAACACAGCAGCTGCTTGGAGGGGTTTCCTGAAGGGCTTTGTTCAAAGTGAATCACAGCCAAACAAAACATTACTAAGACCGAATTAGTACTAGCTACAAAATAAGATGTTTAAGAAACCACACATACATATCAGGCCCTTAAGAGCTGATCACGGACAAGATAAAAGACATGCAAAAGCAGCCAACTTGTGTGAAATACTCCTACCCTTCCTGCCTGCCTGCTTTCCCAGGCTAGTATCACACAGTCTGCCTGCATCGCGGAGCAATCTGATCTGCGGTCATTAGTAATGGTGACCCTTCCAGGCAGAGCCACTGTTTTGGTCACCTCTCATACAAGCATCTATTTCCTCCTTAAAATAGTAGCAGTAGTGGAAACTCTGGATGGCTTCGTGGACTCTCTGACCCTTATTTCTTTTTCTTTCTTTGGTGTGTAAGGAAAAGAATTAAACTTCTATGAGAGTTAGTTTATTTCCATGTGGTTTATTATTATTATTATTATTATTGTTTGCTCTGATTTCTGTGCCAAAAAGCCTTTCTGAGGATGGTTTCACTGTTGTCCTCCTGAGATAATTGCAGTTCTTTGGGCAATAGAAAGGAAATTTCATCTGACAAACCCAACCTATTTATTTCTCCATCAGAAAAATCAATGTAGGATCAGTCTTTATTCAAATAAAACCCCAATAAATTGTAGTGAGGCTGCATAAAGAACTTCAAGATTATTTCATAGCTAATAAGATCAAAAAGCCTTTTGAATATGTTTATTTGGTAATTTGTTGCTAGTAAATGGTAAGATATTAATAGCTCCACAAGGCCAACTGGGGCCAGGCTGGTGCCTGGCAAAGACAGATATCTAAGCATGAAGGATAGGTGCTCTCCATAGCCTCAAAGTATTAATATCTCAGAAATGAAAAAAAAAATAAATCAAGACCTGATTCTTCAAATTTACAAGATTTGTTGAAGTATTGTGAGACTTCTGCAAGTGAACTAGAACATCAATTTTTTGTGCTGCTATAGTTGTTGCCATCACTGTGCTCAAGAAAGATATTTTTCCTAAGAACCAGCCCTATTTCTAAGCCAGTAAATACCAGTTAAGATACCTCAACAGAATAGTGACAAATGGGATGTAGCCATTCCCAAACAGTTTATTTGGCTTTGCTTCATGCAGTGAACTCTTGTTATTGGCAGGGAGTTTTCCATAAAAACAGAGGCTAAAAGTAAAAGTGCATGTCAAGTCCTTTTGGAGTGTTACTTATAAAATTTGGAATTGCTAATAGGTTCCTTACAAATAACATCTGCATATGATTAATACAGTTCTTCACTGTTGTCACAGATCTCTCTACAACTCATACAAAAATGCCTCCGGCTGAAGTACGTAATTAATGGCACCATAAAATCTTATTCTGTAATATCAGAAAATGATTTATTACAGCTTTTGTCCAGAAAACAATAAATACCTGTATTGGAGGCACACTGTGTTATATAAAGTAACGTGGTAAAATTATCCTTGATACTCTTCAGGTGTTTATCTGAGAACTTTTCATCAAAGTTAAATGAAATCACCTTTAGGTACAGTTGCTTTCTAATGTATTTATCTAGGTACACTAAGTACAAAGAAAAGGAAATTAATAAGGATGAAACTTCTCAAAATTCTTGCCCATTTCAAGAAAGCTAGGTTTAGTCTTTAAAAGACATGCATTGATAATCAAATATATAGGCCAGTTACATTACTGATTCTGTCATTATGGAAAAATACTGTAATATGTCCATTATATTCTGTGTTTTTCCCAAAATACTTAATAATTAATCATTACCAACAGTTTCAATGTGGAAACAGATGTATTTCTCCATGCCACTGCAGTATATTTCAATCCCCATGAAGGAAAATCTCTACCATAAGATAAGGAGTTCTACACAGCAGTTCCACAAAACAACAAAAACTCAGTTTATTTGCCTTTTTTCACCCAAAGTATCTGAAAGAAATCTTGATTTCTAAGTCTATCTCAGCCATGGTTTCCTCACAAAAAGGAAGTTTAGGTCTCTGAATATCATATGCAGTAATCTGTGCTGGAGTTTTAAAACAGTTGGGACACGGTTACAAAAACGTCATGTCCTTACAAAATAATGACATAGCAGCCTACTATTTTTTGTGATATTGCCTTTTCCAAAATTCACTGAAGTAAGTGGAAATGTTTCCACTGATTACATGAGTTTTGGAACAGATTGTGCACATCTTCAAACCAGTTAAGGTTCTGCCTAAGGAAAGATTACAGGAATATGATTCTATTTTGAGAAATTAAAAAAATGCCTATTTTAAGAGATTCCCATTTAACATTTTTTGCTGGACAACTCAGTACTTAAAAAAGACTGAAAAAAAAGCTGAGATAAAGAGTCATTTGATTACCAGATTGCTTGCTTTTCTGCTCTATCTTCTTATTTTATTCTCCTAAATGACACTTTTCTTTATAAATATTTAACATCTAAAAATATTCAAATGTCAAGGAAGAAAACTGAGGGAATTATTTGACTAATATTTCAATATTAGTAATATTTTGCAAATAATTAATTAATTATAATTATTCAGTAAGGCTTAATTAAGTATAAGTAAATTCAGGCATTTGCATTGCAAGTTTTAATTAAATTCTTTGACTTACTAATAAATGCTTCCTTTTTCTCACATACAGTAGATCAGAAAACTGATGGAGGAAAACTTCTGAAGTATAGAGAATTGCCTGAGCTTCATGACATCAATTATAGGCTAATTATTCTGGCCTATTTAATTTCTGTTGGTTCCAACCAGTATTGTAATGTCCATGTTTTGCAATGATATCAATGAATACATTAATGCTAAAGCCATAAATATAACACATTAAATTTATGGCAGGTCATTCCTAATGAAATAGATATAAATGAAATAACCTTTTTCATGTCTATATGATTAATAAGATGTTATATAAAATGAAATTTGTCATTAGAAAATGATACATTTTTCATGTGTCATGTAAATAGCAAGATTACTGTATAGAAATTCCACATATGGAGAGCAATCTGTCATGATGATCTTTTTCACTAATGAGTACATATGGTTTTTCCTCATGTTTTCTCTGAACACTTGTACCTAACCCACAGAATTCCAGAGCAATCAGATATTGTGGCAACAAGCCCACACACAAAAAAGTAGAACTTTGCTTATGCAGGGAAGTCAAAACTTTGCTATCATACATATACATATATATATATATATATGAAGTTTTTTCCTAGGAGGACAAGGAGCAAAAACTTCAAATTCTTTTGAAGAATGAAGATTGATCAGCCATAAGAGGCATTGCAAAATGTAGTTGCCTGTGATAAAAGAGAACTAGACTAGATGACTCAGTCCTGTGCTCCTGTTTAGGACAAGCCTGATTTAGTGTATAGCAAATAGCTTAGGGACCCTCTAAGAGTCAGCTGAAAAGGAATTTAATAAAGCTAACTACAGTTTTATTCATTATCTATATGTAGGCAGGAACTAGCACGTTTGGCGTATGTTAGGACTTGTATTTCATTTCTTTCCATGAATCGCACTGAAGTATGGCTTTATAATTACTTATGCATGAGTTAGCAAGCCATGAACCTCCTAAAAAGGAAGTTATTGTCTTCTCTTTTACTTGGATGGTAATGTAACCTGTACGGTGTGAACAGAGCCCGAGTTTTGGCATTATTGCTTTGGCTGCTGCTACAGTTGTGGTATTGTTTTGACACTTGGCAATGCCACAGGCACATAAGGTACCAGGGTCTGCCCCTGAAGAGCCTCTCAATCTATAGGAACCTCACGAAAAAGAAGGCCCTTAAAAAAACCTAACATGCCAAGGATATAAAACTGCAGAGATCAATTCTGTGATACAGAGGCTTCCTCCTGGTGAGGCTGGATAGGCAAGAAGAAAATCTCTGTGGGCTTACCTGCACCTAGGGTCCCGATCAGCTCGACTGAGAGACTTTTCTACTCTTCTTCAAGCCTAAGTCACCCAGGGGGAGTTCATGGAGTTCTCCTGCATTTCAGCCCCATTCTTCAGGGTTAACAAGGAACCTGCAGCTGAGTAAAACCCAAAAAGTAACAGCTTTTCTTCCAAAGGGCAGGTTCATGGATAGCCCATCTGGCATTGATCCATCAGCTGCCAGTGCTTTGGTAGTGGAGATCTGTAAGACACTTCCTACCAAAGGTCTAGGATGAAAGGGAAGAGGGGAAAGAGGAGGTTATCAATATTGCTGAAGTGCTAACTGGAACTGAGAGATTTGGGATGTGGATGGGAATTGCTGCCTCTGTGGACATACTCCTGGGCAGCACCTAGAAAATTCAGCTCAGCTCTGAAGCTGAATCCAGATAGGCAAAAGGAAATAAGGCATGTCTACCACACTCATACCCTTGCATCACGCAGAAAGACTATCTTGAGGAAATGTAATGTCATCATCAAGGGGAGGAAACCATAACGTGTACTGTCACAGCATCTGTATCAGTTATTTCCTATTGTTTTTATGTAAGTAGAAGGTTTTGATAACATTAATAACTTTGCATCCAATTTTGTTACTCTTCACCCTTTCTCATGTGTTTACATAGCAATAGTTAGGACAGTCAAAACAACTTACTAACAAACGCAACAGGACTCCAAACCACGCACATTTAAAAGCCATTGCAGACTTTATCTGCTTGCCAACGAACAGTAAAAGCACACACGAAAGTTACAATGTGCACAGGGTTCTGTCAGTTCTCTTTCCTCTGGGTTTTTCAGTATGAATGTTTGGGCAATAGGTTATAGCTCATGTGCTGATTGCCCTAAGTGGGTGACCCCAAGGCTAGAGAGGAACTGCTCTTTTGCTGCGTCCACTCATCTACACTCATTTTCTGGTGGTGTTTGAGGAAACATATTGCCTTTCTCTTCTCTCTCCAGGCTTTCTTCCTCTTTCTCCCTATGTCCTGCTCCTCTCTCCTGTCTCCTTGTGCATCTGGCTCATGCCCTGTCCCATGCAGTGGGCCATCTCAATCTTCTCCTGTCGCAGCTGAGGCTCCTCTCCTTCTGAGCATCACCCCCCCAAAAGATTTTTGCCTGCTAGCTGAAGGGCAAATGGAGATGTAGAGAAGGCTGCAGATGTCAGGACGTGGTGAGAACTGGCTGTGCTGAGGGTGACAACAAGGCAGGCAGGGCAGGGGCCTCACTGACAGGGGTCGTCCCACACAGTGAGAGCCACTGCCACAAGAAGTTAGCCTCTGCTGACTAGCTCTGCATTATCCCAGACTATATCTGATATCTGATCTAATTTGTGTAAAGCTACCTTGAGTATCTCAACTGAAGGTATCCAATCTGCAGGATAGATGTTCACCAAATCACAGTGTTTAGCAGAGCAGAGCTTGGACCAGGGCATTTTCCAGCCCATCCCTTGAAGTGGCTGTGTCCAAGGCTACTAGAGGGAGAGCTAAAATCAGAGTGCTACTTAGGACATTAGTTCTTTCCAAGTGTTTTTTATCCGAACAAAAAAAAAATGAGTATGTTTTCCCTGGACTGATGAATTTGTGGGGATAAAGGATAGACTTTGCCTTGTTCCCCTTTTCTTTTGTAGGTGATAAGTATACATAACTGACCAAGGCGTCCTTTCTCTAAAGTCTGAGCTCTTCATTAGTTTTGCAACACTGCTGGTGTGGAGAGGGAGTCCAGATTCCCCATCCATGCCACAAGTACACGGGCTGGAGTTAAACTGCAAGAGGATGGTCTGTTTTCCAAGGATCATTATAGTAAACTTTCCTAAGTTGTGCCAGCACTGTTCTGAAACTACAGCAGGACTTCATGATGAAGTGCTTCACTACTAACTTATCAAACTTGACTGTAGTAACAGTCCATACATTTTCACAGAATAAACAAATGCTGTGAATATTAGATTCAGTTGTTATGTCTAATTTGAAGTCATGTCTAGAAAACAAATTGAGTGTGTCACTAGATCAAAAAAGCATCAAATTACCAAGGGGTTTTTTTCCTCACCAACTTTGTCTGAAAATCTGTAACCCACAATCCAGGCTCTAGTGCTTGTGTGATAGATGTTTTTATCAGCACTGGGGGAAAAGTCAAAGTGGAAAAAATTACAATGTTTGTCTCTGTAGCATTTTATGGATTGACATAAGGTTTATTATTGTTTAGTAATATTAACGGGCTGACACCGAGAGGGAGATTTATTGGAACCATTCTAATATCAAGATGCTTCTGCAAACACAAAAATAGATTTAAGACCTGAAGGGTATCCAGGATCATTTCAATGTCACGTACATGTTTGGCAGTCCTCTTTACTTTGATTTATCTGCTCTCTTGCTGAGTCCATAGTCTCCAAGACTGGCTCCTTGCTGATTATCATAGCATTATGAATTTCACTTGGTGTAAATGGGATAACTATTTATACAATATTTTCATAAACCATGATTTTATTATTAAATCATTGTTTATAGAATACAAATTATAACAATAGCTGTGAATTACTATTTCCTTTAAACTACATAAAAACTTTAATTTCTTTTTTTAAAATACCTTTTCTAGAGATTTTGTAACTGCACTGAGTAAATTACAAAACTGCTAAACAAAGTAATGGAAATACAAATAAATCTCAGCTGACAAAACAACATATAACTTAGGCTATTATTTTCTCTTCCTCTAAATATAATACAGATTTCACATACCTTTCCTGTGTTTATCTAGACTTTTCTTCCATAAAACTTATGACTACAAGTACTGGAAGACCTCATGCAAGAATTATTTTTGATCAAACACTTCACAAACATCCAGTGATTATTTTGTTAGCTGTGTGGGGACCTGTGAAATCAATGGCCATTTCTGAAAATTGTTGCCTGTCAGAGATAATGTTTATCTAGTGTAGTTCTGGTATTTTCTACCTTTCACCATTTTCCCACTATATGATTTTCACTTCCACTTGGAATATTTTTGAAAGTTATTCTCCTACTGTTGTTGTGCATTGTCTTCTATAAAACTGGGTTGGGTTCTCTTACCTAATTTAGCCACCAAAAGGGTATTTAAGCACTAAACGTAGACTAGTTACCTAGGTGCCTTCTGCAGTCAATGGACACGACCACATGCAGAAATTGATTCATCACATCCTAAAATATGTTGGACAAATGGCCCATTTCATGTTTCTGTCTCCTTCCATGGACTATGGCAACAGCCTAGATGTCTAAGACCAAATGCCTTACTTTTATACAGCCAAAGTTAGGTGCGATAAATTCCACTACTGTCATCTGCATTGGATTTACTGTCTTGATTGAGATAGTCTTATTGTTTCTTTGTCTATTCTATCTATCTTTTCTGTGGTAACTATATATAATCTTGTTTATTCTAGACATATGTTCTGTTTTTCTTCTCCTACACGTAAATTTTAAGCTCTTTAGAGCAGGAACATGGGGTAGTCCATAGGCTTTCCCCCCCTCATCCCCCCCCGCCCCCCGCAAAAAAAAGAAGAATATGGACTAGTTCTGGTGCCAATGAGCAATCATTTAACATGTATCCTTCAAGCAATTTATAACTGCTAATTTACTCAGTAGAGTTTATGACATCTGTTCATGAAAAAACCCCACAAATACTTTAAAGACTGATGCTGGAAACTCTTACTCTCACGGTTAGTACTACTGAGGGCGATGGAAAGATTTATATAAATAAGGGTTTGAAATCAGTGAGAAGACATGCAAAAATAAGAATTACTTGCATCAGTAAGATTTGCTGAATTGAGCCTTTAATTTACCATCTGCAAATGTGGCCCAATAAAGATGTATTAAGATTTGCCACCCAGTAGTTACAACTCCAGATTGTGTTATGTGATAGCCCATAATTGAATAAATGCATGGTATTTCTGAAGGATTGTGAAGGGGTACAGAAAGATTGCTTTCTTAACTGCTCTTCTAGTGAATTTTCATTTATTTGAACAGTGTATAACTGCAAGCTACATTTATTCCTTTTCCCATTTTTTAATTAAAATTTATGAAGGCAGGAGCCAGAAACAATATCTCTGGGTACATTAAATAGGAAATTCTTGGCACCTGATAGGATTAAACCTTCAACAGTGAAAAATAAGTGTCCTTTTCAGAATGACTAAGGCTATCACAGCTTCTGAAGTTGTTGATTTAAACAATCCATAATGACACTGTCCTCCTACACTAAACCTACTGGATTCTAACAGTCCCCATTCCAGCCTGTAAAATATATCCACTTTGTGCCAATTCTTGAGAATATCCTTCTACTACCATTACACCTAGCTTAGTCTTTTCTCAAGTTTTCTCATTATAATTCAGAATTTCATAATTGTAGTCGGTTGCAGTGAATACCTTGGCCAGTTAGATTAAAAAGAGGCTTTGTTTCATAGGATCATTTAGAATCATTTAGGTTGTTTCACATGCTTGAAAGAGTTATGCTGGGAAGAGTTTGAAGAAGACTCAGAAAGGGAAGTTTCTTCCACCACATCACATGTGAAAAAATAACCCAGAGAGAACTACCTTCCTTGCTGAGCAGAAGAGGCCAGACTTTGCGGAGCATTGAAACACTGCCAGATCTCAAAATTTCTTAGTTTCAAGCTACTGTTCATCCTCAGCATTAAACATGTAGCTGTACATGCTGTTGAACACATCATTTAAGAAAGTTCCATGGAATAACTTCTACCAACTCCAATGGGGGCTAGATATTATCCATAATTAAATAAAAAGAGTAACCCCTTGACTACTTATGTACTAAATATTCTAAATATCATATTGCTCAGCTTTTCAAGAAGAGTTTGTAAATATCAGAGAAAAGAATTATAGAATGCTTTGGGTTGGAAGGGACGTTTAGAGGTCATCTAGTCCAACCCCCCCCTGCAGTAAGCAGGGACACCTTTACCTAGATGAGGTTGCTCAGAGCCCCGTCCAACCTGTCCTTGAATGTTTCCAGGGATGGGGCCTCCACTACCTCTCTGGGCAACCCGTTCCAGTGTTTCACCACCCTCATTGTAAAAAATGTCTTCCTTATATCCAGTGTAAATCTACCCTGTTTTAGTTTAAAACCATTATCCCTTGTCCTGTCACAGCAGGCCTTGCTAAAAAGATTGTCCCCATCTTTGCTTTAGGCCCCCTTTAAGTATGGAAAGGCTGCAATCAGGTCTCCCTGCAGCCTTCTCTTCTCCAGGCTGAACAAGCCCAACTCTCCCAGCCTGTCCTCATAGGAGATGTGCTCCAGCTCTCAGATCATTTTCATGGCCCTCCTCTGGACCCGCTCCAGCAGGTCCATGTCCTTCTTGTGCTGAGGGCTCCAGAGCTGGACGCGGAACTCCAAGTGGGGTCTCACCAGAGTAGAGTAGAGGGGCAGAATCACCTCCCTTGCCCTGCTGGCCACGCTTCTTTTAATGCAGCCCAGGGTATGGTTGGCTTTCTGGACTGTAAGCACACATGTTGGCTCATGTCCAGCTTTTCACCCATCAGTACCCCCAATTCCCTCTTGGCAGGGCTGCTCTCAATGCCTTCATCCCCCAGCCTGTATTGATACCAGGGGTTGCCCTGACCCAGGTGCAGGACCTTGCACTTGGCCTTGTTGAACCTCATGAGGTTCACACAGGCCCATCTCTCCAACTTGTCCAGGTCTCTTTGGATGACATATTGAAATGATAGGTTACTATCTATGTGATTGAAACACCTACTAATAAATGTGTCTGTCTATTTAAAATCCCTGGGTCAAACTGGTATTTTTCAAGAGTTCAGAAACATGGTGCTTGCATCCATAGGAACATTTTAAATCAAATATCTCACAAACTTCATCCTGATGCTGTTTTTTACAAAGCAATCTAAGACTATGTTATTGGGGAAATCACTTAGAGTAGAATCATAGCTTGATAGAATCGTTTAGGTTGGAAAAGACCCTTAAGGTCATTGAGTCCAACCAAGTCCAAATGTGGACATGGAGTCCAACCTTGTCTGTTTCTATTGCTAGAGTGGTATTTTACTTTTTCCATCCTATGGATATCTAGATCAGTCATTGACATCTTTGGAGGACTATTCACAGTCAAGTCAGTGAAGCCACTTTTGACCCAAAAAAGAATTTTAGGATCTGCCCCTCTTTGGCTGTGTCTGTACTGGTTGAAAGCTTTTGGTCTCCTGGGGCTGGGTATGTGAATCCATGATCAATTTTCAGGAAAAGTGTTGCTGATGTGCAGCCACACAGTCCCTGGCCCCAGTGCCCAGGTTTCTGTGGAAACAGAATGGGGGTTCACCAAATGGAAAAGTGCTCCTGTGCTCCTGAGTCCCACCTCTGATTTGGGTGACTGGAGAACCCGAATTCTGGGGTTAAGGCACAGTGCTGTGTGAGAAATGCATCTCTCTCCTTTCCTCAGTTTCTTTAAATTCTCATGCTGTTACCAAGTTGTTTGAAATATGTTCTTTGGTGCTCAGTATTCCTTGCAGGATTTTCTTATGTAATAATTTGATTGCCTTATATTTACTTTTGCATTTATAAATGATCCATCTATTTTTAATTTAGGTAATGCAGTTCCTTCTATACCGAGATATCTCCCTGTATGCATAGGTACATAGATCAGCAGAAATCTTAAAATATTCATACGTTTCTCTAGTTGTTTTTTCCTAGGCTGTGAATCGCTCCCTGATAAAAAGGACCTGATCCTGCTTCTGTTTAAATGAACAGAATAACTTTTAATTCCCCTTGGACAGAGATGAGCTCATCATGATGCTGAGAAAAGTTTGTTTTACTTTTTTTTTCCCTAGCAAAGTATGTGTTTTGCTATCCTTTCGTAAGACTGAGGCATTTGCCATTATTTAAACTTTATTTAGGCAAAGCTCCCACGAATAGGCTTGTCAGTATAGAGCCTACTGGCTCTTTTTAATAAAGGGGGGGGGGGGAAATCCCTAATCAAACAAAACCCTGACATCTTTTCCTTTTCTGTTGAAGAAAAGCAATAAGCAATATTCCTCAGCTCCTCATGTGAATACCTTAGGGTTGCCCTTTAGAGCAGTAGGATGGGTGCGAAGAGTCCCAAGCTGCTGCCTGTGTGAGTTTGGTTAAGGCTGGCCACAGTCCAGCAGATGGGGAGGCCATGGAGGCTGGTCCTTCTGTAGGCAACCCAAGATGGATTATTGTGTGGGGCAGTACGAAGAAGGCGATAATCCCCTGGGTCTCTCTGACAAACCCACCATTGTCTTGCTTGGTCAATGCCTTGATTTGCACTTTTTCCTTCCTTTATTTCTCCTCTGTCATAATAGTACTTAAGTATTAAAGTGGAATAACTGATACATTCCAAATGCAGTGCATGAAACTTCCCTGCCAAGTCCCACAAACAAAATTACAAGGTCTGGTGAAATCTTACACTCAGTAGTTATTAGATCTGTCAAATGAATCATGCTTCTGGGGAGTCAGATGTTGTTAGGATTTAAATATACATAGCTTTAAATTCAGAAAAATAATATATCAGAATAAAAGTTTACGGTTTAATGAATTTGGGCACCTGATTTCTCCAACCTGTCCTGTACACAGAATGTAGGAATAACACAAATGTACATGGCACAGATAATAACTATCATAGCCTGTGCTAAGCCATTATATGACAATTGCAATTTATAATTAATACTGACCCATCTCTTGTGGAAGAAGGTCCTTTTTTGGATGATTTCCAAGTTGTTCTTTGTGTCCTTAGGCACAGACTCACTGCAGAGTGTCACAAACATTTCTTGCTTCAGAAGCAGGGAGGATAAAACAATGTAAAAGAAGATTTTAAAGCATTTGATACAGTGAAGCTTAGGAAAGATTCAGTTTGTAAAATTTACAAAGGAAAAAAGCATGTATTGAAACATTTTCCTGCAGTGCCTTTGACTGTTGAATTCATTCATGTGTTTTCCTTTTATCTGCTCTGATGTGTAAAACATAAATAAATATATTACTGGGCAAATATAAACAGTGTAGCCAAATTAAAAAAATTGACAGTAATTACCACTGGATTTCTCTTAATCTGCAAATTCAGTACTAGCTCTGAAGAAGACAGAGACAAATCCTATTTGTACTGTTTTTTAGGAGATAAAGCCCATTGCAAGAATCCCTTGTACAGCAAAGCTTCGGATGGAAATGAGGAAGACAGCCTAACTCTAATCCAATTTCGAGGCCTGCTCCTGTAAATAACTGGGGAGTACTGGAAGTGTTCAGCCCTTTGGTGGTATCTAGGGCCTAATTCAACAGCCACATTGTAATTTAAGCATGTGAGAGATCTCATTTCTTATACAATATGCCATATAGAATAGGCTGGCCAAACCTGCCCTGGATTATTGAGTGAAGCGGCAAAAGTCCATATTCTGATGTTTTTGCTAAGTTTGAGTGGCACCTTATTTTAGAAATACCCCTCTGCAGCCAGTGAGGCCCTTATGCACATCTCTGCTGGAAGCTATATGTCCATACTCTACTTCTATAAGCTGGCCAGGTCTGCATTCCAAGGATAAGCATGTAACTACCCACAGTCTTGACGCAATGGCACTGCGTCAGCTAATCTGCTATAGTGATGACATCAAGCTACCAGGGAATCTTTCCTGCATTGTCTGCTACAATCAGGAACAGAATGCAGTAGTCCTGGCTATCAGCATCCCATGGGTGGCAAGCTGCACTGTGTATCTGGGTCGGGAAGTGCACCCAGCTTTAGCCGCCCACTGCTGAAATCAGTGCAGGTATGGCCATCGTATACAGCCGTCAGTCTGTTCCTGTAGAAAAAATCCCAACCCAACCCCAAACTTTCCTAATCTTCTAAAGCAAAAGAAAGAAACCTTACAAACCCCTGCAAATGAAAAAGTAAGACAATAATAAGTGCCCCTAATACATTTAACAGGCAACTACATTGTTTTTTCCTAGACACCCAGTATTGGAAGAACAACAGCTTTGAAGAAGGACATACAACATGTCTATGGGATTTCACCTCTTTAATTATATTCCCATTACACAGCAGAAAGTGACTTGGATTTTGGTTTTATGGCTTTTCTATTGAGCTTAACTCTGACTAGTAGATTATCTTCTGCTACAAAATGTTCTCTGATGCTCGCTATTATAATAACTACCCTTACCTTGTCTGCTTCTGAGTGCGTTATGTTTTAAAATCCATTTATAAGAATGACCCTCCTTCTTCACTGTTAAATTCATTAAGCGCAAGAGACATAATTGGTAAAGGAAATACTCGTTTCACAGAAATGAAAGGTTCTGAAGTTTTAACTTGGATTTTGTTTGTCTTCCATCTGATATCATTCTGGTATCTTCTTAATGGAAAAATAGTGTCAGGAGACCTTGATGACGTAGCTTGTATTTTCATTAATTCATTCTTGCCAGATAAATTATTGCCAGATCTTCTCAGCCACTGTCTTTATTAACTCAGTTAAATTTCTCCTTTGGATCATTGTCCAGTAGTTTGTCCAACTCACTGAGCTGCTGGCAGACTGCAGGATTCAGTGTCCGGAAGAGTACTCTAGCAGGGCAGATGATGAAATCATAACATTTGTGGGATCTCACTTCTCTTAATTGAGAAACAGGTTTATGAAAAACAGTCATTGTGGATCCATTCCCCTCCGAATACAAAGGACAAAACAACTCAGTTTACTAAAATAATTTGTTTGGGTCTGACTAGTTGCTTTCTAAGTCAGTTTTCCTTTGGACACAAAGCTTCTATTCACAAGAGCAACCACAGGCTGCTCCGTTAGCGAGGGGTGGTGCAGTGTTCCTCCCACTCAGCAGGCCCCATTGAGAGGCTTAAGGTTATCTTCTTATTTGTATTTACTACACTGCTAAAAGCTTCCTCCCTGTCTAACTCTTCTCCCACCCGGTTCTCACAAGTCTGCATAATGAGATTAATAAACAAAGCCTCAAAAGGTAACCAGATCAGTAAGACTTGGTACTCCTGAGCTTTCGGTGGTGGTGAAGTAGGTGTGTTCAGCATCCTCAACTAGTTCCCATAAAAATCAGGAGAAGCTCCTAGTGCTTCAGATGGAGCCCATCCCTGGCGCTACATAGCACCTTAAATTACAGATCTATTTTCTAAAAAAATTATGCTAGAAAAATAGCATAACTGAGTTATATTTTTATATTGTTCTGATTTGTTCCAGACAAAACATATCAAATTTACAAGTGGAAAGGAAAGCTATCTCCCTTCTCAGTCCTAACGTATTAACTTGCCAATACTTGGCTCTATCTACTTGCTTAGAAGCTGAATGTCATTTTGGATTCTTTCTCTTGTTTTTCCAGTGCTTTGTCACCAGCAGGCCAGCTCTGCCACCAGAAAGACGTGGCAATCAGATTGTCTTCGGTAGCTCTGCACACATACAATGGAATCTGACATTGTACAAAAGAAATAACAAAATCCCTTTCACTTCCTCTGGTCTGCTTAGCTATGCAGAGCTAACAGGAGTCAAAAATAACTCCCCAAACCCCCATGCAAACAAATCAGTATGAACACACACGGACCAAGGCTGCAGCAATGATGGCCAAGCTTCTTCAGCATCCTCTGGGAAGCTGCCCTGCCTCAGAAAGGAACAGGAGGCTGTGCCTAAGGCATGGGCAGTCTCTCCCTTACCCCCTCGCTGCTCCTCAAACTGTGCTGTTGAATGTCTGGTCCACTCAGCAAGGTTGGATCTGACTTCTCCTGGAGAATTGGCCCACATTATACATCCATCTTGGCACCCCTTCAGCCTGCAGTCTTTCTTCTCTGGTTGCCAAAAAGCATGCTGGTAGTTCAGATACACTGGTGGGTCTGGGATATGAATAGCTGGCCACTGGGAACAGTATGAGAACTTTATTGTCTTCCATAGCCCATCATAAACCAAGAATGATTCGCCACATGTGACTGAACTGGTTTTGGATTTTAAATCCTAAAGACGTCAAGCCTTCCAATCTATTTCAGTTACTTTTTTTTTTTCTTTCCATTGCTCTGGGAGAGGAAAAAAAAAAAGCTTCATTCCAGCACAATAAAAAAATCAGGGGTTATCAGGAACTGTTTGTGGCCTGTCAGGCAAACTTATGCAGTCTCTAAGTATACAGTCAGCACACCACTGAAAATGGGTCATTTCTGTATGTCTGTTGGGACAAGCAATTTAGCAGGTTAGTCAGATGGAGTTATGCAAACATGGTTAAAAAAGCAATGCTTTTGTAGACTGCTTCAAAAATGAGATTCAAAATTTGCAATTCGTTCAGAAGCTGACCAGAGAGAGATGGGGAAAGAACATAGCTAAAAATTAAATCATTGGAAAACAGATGGGATTTTCTCCAACAGCGTGATGAAGAACTGACGTTGAGAGTTGACTTTTACTGGATTCTGCTGTATTATGCTCTCAAAGCCATTAAAAGAACTGTTGAAAAATTAACCACCATGCAGGAGTTGGAGAAACCTCTCAACCATGTGTTTATTTTTCAGTCATGACACAGCTTTATGCCTGTAAGAGAAAGAAGTAATCTACCATTTGTTTAAAATAACAGACTCCCCAGCAGCCCTACCTCTTATATAGTCTAAAAATAGCAATATTAAAAACCTATCCATCCAGTTCTCTTAACTGGGCTTCTTCTAGCATATTTATGTGCAAGACACATCTTACGAGCCCGCAGAACTAAAAAAAAGGCTGCTCTTTTTGTAACTGTCAAGGCTATGGGCAGGTTTATGGATAATGCCATTGCTGCAGCGGGCAGGTATAGCACCATGGAAATCACCTGAGCTTTATCCTTCTGAGTTTGTCCTGTTCTGGGCAGAAACCCACCCATTTTTCTCCACCTCACCTTCTCATGGTCTCCCACAGCCTTCAGTACCTGCCTGAGTATCCTTCAGCTGTTCAACTCCTTACGCTCTTGCCATGTCGGCAGCTAGTAATCGCTAGCCCTGTTAGGCATGAACCATTGCATCAGGCGGAAGAAGTAGTTCTTCCAGTCCACCACGAAAGTACAGTGGAAACCGGTATGGACAAGGTTGGGTACTGCCCACCTGCCCTGCTTTCAGCCAGGGACAACGTTTCCTCCTTATTTTCCTCTGTTCCTAATTCAGCCATATGTTTGCATTTTGTACATGTAAGTCAAGTCAGCAGGAGGCTTGCTGCTAACTTCAGTGGGATCGAAATTTAACCCGCTATCTACATTTCTGCTTGTAATATTAAGGGAAAGAACTTGGATTTCAGCAGTGCTTCTGCAAACAGGGAGATGCTCACAGTTAAGATCGCCTGGGTGAAATTCAAGCCTGTTGCAGTCAATGTGGCAGCTATTTTTTTCACTACGCCTCTGTTTAGCCCACACTTGAGGAGAAAACACACACAGACACTGAAGTATTATTTATTTAGAATAAACATCAGTTGAAGGAATTGAATGGTGGAAGCTATCTGTTTGTACCCTTGGTCACAACTATAAAAGCTGCCTCCAGAATAGCATAGCATAGAAATAATATTACTCCTTTGGCCTTTTTCTCTTTTCTCCATAGCAGCCTTCTTGGTAATACCCTCAGTCATTTGGAAATGCAGCAACTCTTTTGAGTATTGAGGAAAAGCATCTGCTGTCAGTACTAACCTTTGTTTATTACTGTGAAAAAAACACAGTAGCATGTCATGCAGATCTAATTTGAGAATTGCGTGTTGAAATTATTATGTAATTTCTTTTGTTTCCACCCTGTTTTGATGTTCTATGACTATTCATGTGTATTTTGTTTTAAACTGTTTATAAGACTGTTTACAAGGCTTTCTTTAATTACTGTGGAGCGAGATACTAGATACCAGAACTGACTTTACCTCATTTTCTCACCACCATGAGCTTGTTATAAGTAGATTTGGACTTCTGAAAATTCAAGTTGTTCCAGTGGTCTTTCCTGTGCAGATAATGCAGCGCATTCAGTTGCTCTTGAAAGAGCACTCTTTAAATCCACTGATTTGTCTGCTTATGAGATTTTAGCACCACACTGAAGTTGCACGTAAATTTATTAAATCAGTGGTATTTATTGGGGCTTGTATGTTGCTTATAAATGGTTTCCCTCTTTTTCTCAGGGAAAACAAGAAAAAAAGGGAATTAAAAGCCTGTGTAAAACACAGAGGAAGATGGTGGCAAGTCCTAGCAATACTACTCAAGTCCCTTGGTGCTCAGCCTTGTGCCACTGCCCTTGACTGGGCTGCCATTTGGCATCACCTGAGACAACCACAGGTACCTCCTACTGTAAGCCGGGCTAGCGGTTATGCAGTTTTCCAGACCTAGCTTTCAAGGGAAATTTTCCAGTACACGCGTGGGAGGATGCTGGACAGTAGATACACAGTTTTATTTTAACATGCTCACAGAGGCCTAATATTCTGCTCCACAGTAATTTTGCTACAACATCATCCATTCATTTCTATTTCTAGAAGGTTGAAGTATTAACGCTCGCTCTCAATATAGAGGTCCACCTGTAAACTATGTAAACTGCTTTGGGAAGAAGATGGAACATATTTGCTTTTCATGAAAAATGCAAGCATATATGTATATATATTTATTTTAGGGAGGTTTACATGCTTTTTTTACAGGAATATAAATATATATGCATGTATATAAAGGCTTACTTCTAAAACTCAGCTCTGAGCAAGGAAACTGGTCTGAGAAGCCAAACAGCCTGTGCAACCAAATCTAAGGCTCCTCAGTTTTTTGTTGTAAGGCTTCAGAGTCATTCTATCACAAAGAAAATATCCTATTTTTAAAAAGCGTGGTGTGGTTCATCTGTGTTTAAGTTACTTTTAAGAATAAGCAAAATTAGTGTTTTTAGGAACACCAGTCCCTGTCATGTAGCTGCTTGTGAGCTACCTTACACTGCTGTGCTTCAGCTTCCCTGAGCAGCAAACACCGATGCCTACAGAGCCAGCATGAACTGATCTTATGTAAAAGTATAACACACCCATGACATAGGAGACAGAATAACTCTCCTGGATGTTTGCAGAGCCTGCTGAATTGTAAAAAAATGCAGTAGTTCTGGAAAACACACCATACCGTGAGTTCAGAAAGAATTTACGTCTCCCTTCAGCTTATATGCTGAATATTGGCAGGATGGTCAAGGAGGACTATTTATAATATACAGTAGTTGCAAAAAAGTTGTAGCTTAGTCATAAGAAATGAAAAAAGAAAGCTAAGTTAATAGGATGGTTAGACAGGTAAGTTGGTAAACTATCCTTATACTTTTAGACATCAGCAGTCAAATAATTTATGAATAGGATTGAAACTTCGGTGTGAATTCTAAGTTTGGGATGGCTTAGTATGCCTGCCCTCCCTCCTGTTCCCCCCCGTTCCTTCCCCCCCCCATTTGCTCCTCTTCATTCCATTGCTCACAGGAGGAATTACTAAGGGGGGCATAGCCATAGGTTAGGCAGCCAGAATATCACTTTGCAGTCAGTGTCAGCAGTTCCTCCTTTTCTCCTCTTCACAAAGGGATGCTCTTATCAAGTGGCTTTCCTGTTGGAAGAGAAACGAGCAGGCTTTTTCTTTCTGACCCTTGTTAAGTAACTTGACATGCTTTTCCTTTGTTTGTTTGTTTCTGCAGTTCTCATTTCCAAGACCTTTCCTGTGGACTGTCCAAGTGCACTTCAAAAGTGAGAACTAAGTATATCTGCGCAGCGTCTCACTGCATGTTGGCTGTCTGAAATGAAATAAATGAAATGACTGACCCATGGCTCTTAAACAAGTTGAATCCATCCATAACTGTTAATCATCTTTGAAGCTCCAAGATTTAACTCTGTTTTGGAGGTCTGTGTTTTTTTGGGTTTTGGTTGGTTTTTTTTTGTTTTGGGGTTTGGTTTGGTTTGGGTTTTTTTCGCATCCCAGACCTCTTTCCCAGTAGAGCTCTGATTCTTGGCTGAGACAAGAAGACACTACTTGCGAGGCACTAGTTTTTCTTGTTAGTCTGGTGTCAGCCTTCCTCTCTCAGAATATGAACAGTTAATGTTTTTTCTGGAACAACCGAGCTGATTACATTTATGGTTTTACAGTCTCCCTGACCCTAAGATAATTTGCTGGTGTGGTTTTGCCTCCTGATTAGATTACCTTGTCATAGGTTTTATTTGGTCCCAGCAGGCACCAGGGTACAGTGAAGATCAGGTGCTCTACAAGGGCAGGGAAGCCCTTCCTTGGCTTTATTCTGGTCAAAGCGCTGGTTGAGGAAAGAAGAACAGAAGACATTTCCCTCTCTACAGCAGAAAACCCAGTGATTTGCATATGCTCTGATCTCATCTGAATGTGTTTTTAACATGGAAGCTTAAGATATGAATAGACTACTTTTAACTGGGACCTCCCTAAATATCCTCACAGTGGTATTGTTACTGTAACAGAACATACTCCCACATGATCCTACTTGGTTAGCCTTAAAAATACTTCAAAAAGAGAAAGGAAGAACGGAGTCTTTGTCTACAAATGCTAAAATCTATCTTCATCTATGAGAAACTGTCGATGAATTGCCATGGAAACATTTACTAATTGTCCATGTAGCCTATAAAAATAGTAACAAAAAAGGTAAGATTTGTCAAGAAATGACACTTCATGAGAGGTGACCTGAACCAGAAGAACATTCTGAACAGAGACAGCATGGTATAGCAAAGCCATTTCTTCTCCAGATTCTCTCTTGCACACTGAGATCACCTCGGTGTCTTCCCAAATGAGACCATGTTGCCATTGAATAGGATTAGTGTCACCGCGTCCCTTGATGCCTGTTTACAACCCATCCTTCAAAACACAGGGCTCAGTGGACTGTGACTTCAGTCAAAAGTCAGGACACTCATCCATTCTCTATCACAGTTTTAAAGATGTGAGTAGTCGCATTTCTCACATTTCTTTCCATTTCTTTTTCATTCTCTGTAAAAATTCTGCTTTCCAGTTCTAGGTGTATCTCTTCTGGGCTAGGCGTGATGCAAACCCAGTCATAGCTCTCACCCTGTGGAATTTGCAAGGTAATTTAAAAGCCCACAGCAAATCGATGCAGTAAGCAGAAGAGGCAGGACAAAAAAAATACACTCATTTAAAACTCAGGTTAGTCAAAAGCACATCTTGAGAAACCCCAATAGGTTGTTGGTTTGGTTTTTTTACTAATTCTGAAGTACTACTGCCAGAATCTTATATTCACCGTCAGTGCTCCATTGGCCAACCCAGGAGGCATCTGAGCTCTTGAAAAAACGACATCAGGCCTCTCTGCATCTTTAAAGGTCTTGGTGTTAATCGTCATGCAGCAAAGGAATCTATCTGCTCTAGGAAGCATTTCTGTAGTTGTGTTTGTTCAAAAAAGTTGTGAAATGACAGCACTGATTTTGGTCGTGGCCAGTTCAGACTGCCAGCTAGCAGTAGAGTAGTTATTGACCTAATATGCTTGTGTACTACTCGATCTAAACAATTCTTTACTCATTACATGGGTCATTTAACATAGGCGGAAAATAGAACCAGACACAAGGATTTGCTGTGCTTGCTTGCTTCCCCTTTCTCTTCCCATTACAGAGGATTCTGTTCCCTGCCGGATCCCTGTGTGAACGAACAAATGATGCCTTCTCTTAAGTGAAGTGGATTCCTTACCCACTAGCAAAACTGTGGAGCTTAGAATTAGTTTCTGCTGTAAGGCTTTCCTCCTTACTGTTCCTTCAGGGAATGGAGAAATATGCATATATACTTGGCTTAAAATGAGATGGTGTGTGGAAGTCTGCCATACGGGCACTCAGAACATGTATGACAGCATATTACTACAGAAGAAATCTTGAATAGAATTGCCATGTCGACCACTGCATGCCTAATACTGATTTTAAACCAATGTGCCCCCCTGACAAAAGGACAACAAGGGAAGTTTTCAGTGCACTTTGGATCAGAAAGAAGTCGTGAAATTGCCTTGTATGTTCCTGCTAGAAACACCACAAGCCCGCGTTTCTTTACTCTCTGAAATCCGTATTTTGAAACCGGAACAGCCACGCTTTCCTATAGGCACAGAAAACAGAAGATCGAGTAGGGGCTTAGTCAGTCTCCCAATACACGTCTTGCAGATTTCATCTAGGAATCACACGAAGAGAGGGAGTTAACTAGGAAGGTGAGAGGGAGAGTTAGCCAGCTGGAAAGAGAAGGAACAGCCACAGCAGCCCTGCAGCAGCCGACAAGCAGCAAGGAGCGGGGAGCCCAGCGAGGAGGACAGGAGCTCTCCAAGCAGTCAGCATTTATGTCACTAGGTGGGAACCACTGCACAGTTGAGGGCTTTTCTTCCAGCGGATTTTCAACTCTTAGACTTGTCTTCTTAGAGTAACGATGCCGGGAGAGTCCATCAAGTCCATTATTTGATCTGCACAAAATTGGCCTGTCCCTTTATTTCTTCTTGGTGCATAAATCTTCTCCTGTGGCGAGCTGGCTGAGGCAAAGCTCATGGCAGAAACATTGGTTCCGATGAAGTTTTACTAGATAGTCACCTCAAAGGATCATTACACTACAGTCACTGATGGTTTAGAGATAACTAGTTTAAACCTAACTCCAATATACACTGTGTGGCAGGCAACGGC